>NW_017731841.1:703564-768780 GCF_001890085.2 Hipposideros armiger
TTCAGCATCTTAGCTGTAGACGGCAGTGTCACTGACCCTCATATGTAGGATCCGAACTGGGGCCCTCTGACATCCCAAGGCAGCTCTTAACCAATGCGCCACTCGGCCGGCCCTAGTTTTCTGATTTTTCTCTCCCATTTGTAGCTTTACAGTTTTGTTCTGTCTTCTGTGAGATTTTCTCAAATTTTATCTTCCAACCTTTCTATTGGGTATTTGATTTAAAATTTTTTCCTTTTTTGTTTTTAATTTCTAAGATCTCTTTTTTGTTCACTGTAAGTTCATTTTTATAGCATTCTATTTTCTTTTTTTAATAAGAGCTTTCTTATTGAAATAGTTCATAAACTGTAATGTTCATATTTTTGTAATTAACCATATACTTCTTAAAGTGGACAGTTCAGTGGTTTTTAGTATATTCACAAAGTTGTGTGCCCCACTATCTAGTTTTAGAGCATACTCATCACCCCCAAAGAAATCCCTTATACATTAGCAGTCACTCTCTATTTCTTCCTTTCCTTCAGCCTCTGGGAACTACTACTACCCTACTTTTTAATTCTGTGGACGTTATACATGCAAATAAAATTACGCAAAATGTAGCCTTCTGTTGACTGACTTCTTTCACTTACCATAATGTTTTCAAGGTTCAGCCATATTGTAGCATGAGTCATTCTTTTTTATTGCTGAATAAAATTCTATGTATGTGTATACCACATTTTATTTATTCATTCTTCTGTTGATGGACACGTGAGTTTCTTCCACATTTGGGTTCTTGTGAATAATGCTGCGGTGAAAATGGGTGTACAAATATCTCATTTTTCTGCTTTCAGTTCTTTTGGGTATATACCCAGAAGTGGAATTGCTGAATCACATGGTAATGCTATGATTAATTTTTGAGGAACTGCCATACTGTGTTCTGTACTACTGCGCCAAAATGCATTTCACCAGCAGTGCATATCCTTGCCAACAATTGTTATTTTCTGTTTTTTTTGTTGTTGTTGGTTTTGCTAATTGCCATATTAATGGGTATCTTGTTGTGGTTTTGATCTTGGTAGAATTTTTATGGGACTTTTGTTGAAAACCTGTTGACCATTAATGTAAGGATTTTATTCTGTATTCTCAATTTGTTTTCATTGATCTCTATTCTTGTCCTACTAGTGCCACACTGTCTTGATTAATGTAGCTCTGTAGTAAATTTTGAAATCCAAATTCTTTAAAACATTGTTTTGCTTGTTTTGGGTACCTTGTGTGTCCATATGAATTTTAGGATGAACTTACAAATTTATGCACAAAAGGGCAGCTGGGATTTTGGTAGGAACTGAACCTGTAGTGAATTTGGTGAATATTGCCATCATAATAACATTGTCTTCCAAACCATGAACATGGGATGTCTTACCTTTTTTTTTTTTAAAGATTTTATTGGGGAATTGGGGGAGGGGAACAGCATTGAGGAATCAGAGAAGGGGAACAGACAAGTCGCTGTCCTTTTGTTCTTCAGTCTAGTTGTGGAGGACGTCGCTTCACTGGCCCATGTTGGTGTTGTGATCATTGTGCTCTTCCCAGGTGAGGCAGTCGGTTGCCGGCCATTGGACGCCACTCACGGAGGCTCACGGCAGCTCACGGCAACTCAGGAAAGCTCACGCCCGCTGCCGGCCAGCCCCACTGCAGCCTATGCTGTCGCCGGTGACTCACAGCAGCCCAACTCCATGTCGAGCTGTTGTTCACCATTTTAGCTGTAGAGGGCGCGGTGTCACTGGCCCTAATGTAGGATCTGAACTGGGGTCCTGCTGCTCAGAGCTGGTGCTCCCAAGCCACCTCTTAACCAGCACACCACTCGCCCGGCCCTGCCTTTCCATTTTTTGAAGTTTAATGACTTTCAACAAATAGTTTTCAGTGGACAGGTCTTACTTACACTTTTGTTAAATTTATTCCTATGCATTTTATTCTTTTGATGCTATTTGTAAACAGAACTTTTTTTTTCTTAATTTCAGTTTTAGGTGGTTCAATGCTAATGTATAGAAATATAATTTCTTTTAATGGACCTTGACTCCTGCAACCTTCTGAACTCCCTATTTCTAATAGTTTTTCTGTGTACCTCTTAGGATTTTTATATATAAATAGGTCATCTGCCAATAGAAATAATTTAAGTGTTCCTCTCCAATCAGGATGCCTTTTATTCTGTTTTTTTTTGCCTAAAAGCCCTAGCTAGAACTTTCAGTATAATGTTGAATAGAAGTGATGTAAAGGGACAACATTATCCTGTTCCTGATCTTAGGAGGAAAGCTTTCAGTCTTTCACCATTAATTATGGTTTTAGCTGTGGGTGTTTTTGTGTATGCCTTTATGAGATTGAAGTAGTTCTGTTCCAAGTTTGTCAAGTGTTTTTGTCATGAGAGGATGTTAGATGTTGTCAAATACTTTTTCTGCACCTGTTGAGATGATTGTTACTTCGTTTTTATTTTATTGATATGTTGTATTACATTAATTGATTTTCAGGTATTAAACCAACCTTGCATTTCTGGGATAAATCTCATTTGTTCGTAGTGTATAATTCTTTTTATATGCTTCAGGATTCATAAAGAATAATGTTCTGTATTTTTGTTGTGATGTCTTTTTCTGGTTTTAGTTTTATTGTAATACTAGCCTCATAGAATGAGTTAGAAAGTGTTCCCTTTTCTATATTTTTGGAGGTATATACAAAAGATGCCAAAAAAATGTATACACATTTTAAGAAAGAAAAACTGTATTAAAATTGTAATATATACCGATAACAAAAGACGAATACAAGTCATGTTTTACTTCTGCAATTACAAGTGGTGCTCAGAGTGGTTACCATCAGCGTCCAGACACTTCTGATTATGGCGGACTACTGCTTGAATAACAGTGACCAAAGTGTCCAATTGTATACATTTTTTTTGGCACCCTCGGGGTGTGTGTGTGTGTGTGTGTGTGTGTGTGTGTGTGTTGTGTGTGTGTGTATGTGTGTGTGTGTATACATATACACACTTGGAAAATACAGAGAGTTCTGTTATTTCTCTCCTCCTCCACCCACAGTTTCCTCTATTCTCATCTATATTTTTCAAGAGTTTGTGAAGGATTGGCACTAATTCTTCTTTAAACATTTATTAGAATTCACCAAATATGAAGCCATCTGGACCTTTGCTTTAGGGATGAGTTTTGATTACTATGTAATTCAATCTCTTGTTATAGGTCTCTTCAGATTTTGGGGTTTTTTTTTGAGTCAGTTTTGGTAGTTTGTATCTAGGAATTTTATATAGATTATCTAATTTTTGACATACAGTTCATAGTATTCTTTGGAAATTTTTATTGTTGTAAGGACAATAGTAATATATCTTCTTTTGTCTTTTGATTCAAGTAATTTGAGTCGTCTCTCTTCTGATCATTCTAGCAAAAGGTTTGTCAAATTTATTGATCTTTTCAAAGGACTAACTTTTGGTGTCTGGATTTTCTCTAATGTTTTTCTATTCCCTATTTTATATATTTCTGCTCTAGTCTATATTTCTTCCTTTTGCTTGCTTTGATTTGCTTTTGCGTTTTATTTCTTCAGTTTAAGGTGAAGTTTAAGTTATTGATTTGAGATATTCTGTTTTAATATAGGCATTTATGCCTGTATATTTTTCTGTAAGTGCTACTTAAGCTGCATCCTGTAAGTTTTGGTGTATTGTATTTTCATTTTAATTCATCTCAAAGCATTTCCCGATTTTTTTGTGTGTGTTCATATTTGACCCATTTGTTAACTGTTTTGTTATAGTCCTACATTATTTGTGACTTTCCCATTTCTCTTCGTTACTGATTTCTAATTTTATCCTGTGTGTAGTCACATATTATAATTTCTATGTTCTATGACTTCAGTTCTTTGAAATTTATTAAGGCTTGTTTTGTGGCCCAACATGTCGTCTGTGCTGGAGAATGTTTGATGTGTACTTGAGAAGAATCTGTATTCTGTTGTCCATTATTGAAAGGTGCAGTATTGAAGTCTCCAGTTAAGACTGTTGAATGATCTATTTCTCTCTTTAATTCTGTCACTTTTTGCTTCATATAGTTTGGGACTCTGTTCTTAGGTGCATATAATTGTCATATCTTCCTGATCATTGATCCTTGTATCATTGTAAAAATGTCTCTTTGTCCCTGGTAGCAATTTTGGTCTTAAAATCTATACTGTCTGATAATAGTATAGCCAGTCTAGGTCCCTTTTAAGCACAGTTTGAATGGAATATTTTTTTCCATACTTTTACTTTTAATCTCTGTGTATTTGTATCTAAAGTGAGTCTCTTGTAGGTAGCTTATAATTGGGTCTTGTTTGTTTATTCAGTCTGACAATTTTTGCCTTTCCATTGCAGTGTTTATATTTATCTAATGTAATACTGATAAGATAGAATTTATTGCTACAATTTTGCTATTTGTGTTCTATATGCCAGGACTTTTTTGTTTTTCTGTTCCTCCATTATTGCCTTATTTTGTATAGATGTTTTCTAGTGTACCATTTTAATTTTCTTGCTGTTTCTTTTACTATTCTCTTTTGGAATTATTTTCTTAGTGTTTGTTCTGTGGATTTCAATTAACATCTTAACTTTAGTAGTCTTGTTTGAATTATTACCATTAATTTCAGTATTAAAAACTTTATTCCTACATAGTTTTCTCCCCTCCTGTCTTTTGCTATTCTTGTTATGCAAATTACATCTTTGTACCTTATAAGCTTGCCAACACACACAGTTTTATAATTATTGCTTTACACAGTTTCATTTTAAGTCATGTAGGTCAAGAAAAGAGTTATAAACAAAAAAAAGTACATTTATGCTGTCTTATATATGTTTTACATTTACCTTTATAGTTACTTTTACTGGTATTCTTTATATCTTTATGTGGATTTGAGCTACTGGATGGTGTTCTTTCATTTCAGTTTGAAGGACTGGTATTTTTTATTGAGGATTGTCTTAAATTCTTTATTTTTCCCATCACAGAGTTTGCACTTTGTTATATTGGTAGTGTGACTACATGTAAAGACTCAAATGTCTGGTCCGTAGAGGATTCTCTACTTCATTTTTGAAGGATGATTTTGTTGGATATATTGGGTTGTCGGAAAAGTCATGACGTATTTTTTATGTTTTTCCTTGCAAAAATGCGTCATGACTTTTCCGACAACCCAGTAGAATTCTTGATTGGGATTTTAAATTTCAGGATTTTAAATATGTCATCTCACTGCTGCCTGGTCTTCATTGTTATTTATGAGAAATCAGTTATTAATCTTATTGATGATTCTTGTACACGATGAGTGGCTTCTGTTGTTTCTTTTAAGATTTTCTCTTTGTCTTTTCTTTTGACAGTGTGCATATCATGTATCCAGGTTAGGAGCTTTTTAACTTTATCCTATTTGCAGTTTGTTGAGCTTCTTGAATATGTAATTAATATATAAAATTTGGGAAGTTTTTGGTTATTATTTCTTCACATATTCTTTCTGTCCTTTTTTTTCTTCTCTCCTGGGATTCCCATTATATGTATGTTGCTACATTGGTACTGTAAGATGATAGTCTTATAGGCGCTTTCATTTTTTTTTTTCTGGGTGTTTTTTTTTTTTTCCTTTCTCTTTCTCAGACATGATATTGTCGGTTGACTCGTGTTCAAGTTTACTGCTTCTTTCTTCTAGCTCAAATCCATTGTTGAGCCATCTGCTGAATTTTTTATTTCAGTTATTGTACTTTACATTTCTGGAATTTCTACATGACTCTTATGTTTTCTGTCTCTTCATTGATATTCTCTATTGGCGAGACATTGTTTTTATACTTTCCTTCAGTTCTTTAGAAATAATTTCCGTTAGTTCTCTACAATATATTTATAATACTCGATAACTAGGTATTCATCTAGTTAAGCCTAATATCTGGGCTCCCATTAAGGATAGTTTCTGTTGATTGATTTCTTTTTCCTGTGTATGGGCCATATTTTCTTGTTTCTTTACATGTCGCGTAATTTTTGTTGGAACTGGTCATTTTAAATAATACGTTGTGGCAACTCTGATAATCACATTCTTCCCCTGCCCCAAGGTTTGTTGTTGTTTGGGTGTTATTTTGTTGCTTATTGCTTATTTAGTGATTTTCCTGAACTAATTCTGTAAAGTCTGTATTGTTTTGTTGTGTATGGCTACTGAAGTCTCTGCTCAGTTAACTTAGTGTTCAGCCAATGACTGGACAGAGATTCCCTTAAATGCCTTCAACTAGTAAGTCTCTCAGCCTTTGCTGAAGGACTCTCTGCGTCTATTGGGGCATGCTCTCAGGTTTCTGGCAGGCAGTCTCTGCATCACCTGTCACGTCCAGCGTAGCAAGGGCAAATAGGTTTCTCTTAAGGGGCGACGCAGATTGAATAAGAGCAAGAGACAAAAGTAAGATTAAGAGCGAGACCAAGGGACTCAGCCAGAGAAGACTGAGTGAGCCCCGAATCGGGTCAGCGCATGGCTTTTATTGAGTAGTTTGTAAAGAAGTGAAACTGCTGTCAATCAACTTGCAACCGTGTGATTTGTGTGCCTTAAGACCTTTTCCATTAACATTCCCATTGTGTTCCCGCAAATCCTATGCCTTCACACTTCCGCCACATAGCCCCAAGACACATTGTTACTGTGTCTTCCCAGGGGAGATAACTATTATCATTCCAATAGGTCCCAGTCACCTGAGACACTCGGAGAGAGCTTTACAGACATCATTCCATCCTGGCCTCAGTTTTCCGAGACACTCTCTCGACTAATGGGTCAGAGGCTAATGCAGGGGGGGTGGTATTGGAATCGGCTGTAATGCAACAATCACTGCCATCCCCCTGACTGCCTGCTCGTGCAGAACCCCCAGGTTAGCCAGAGGTGAGGCAGTGTCTTCTTGGGTCTTTCCTGGGCGTGTGCACACCTGTGCACATAGGAGTGACCTTCTAGTTTCCCAGGAGTATGTCGGAGCTTCTCAGAGTTCCTTGTGAACATCTTATTTTCTCGTTTTTTCTTGTAAGCTTTTTGGTCCATTTATTTGTCCCAGTTGTTGTTGCCATCTCAGGCAGAAGCCATGTCAACCAGTTGTCCCTGATTCCTTTCGATCATGGCTTCAGGGTAAAGAGTCTTGCAGTGAGCATGCTCTGAATCAGGTCAAATAAAGAGAAACCCTGTGAATGGGGGTTTCAGGATATGCCAGTCAGGTCAAATAATGACAATTCTCTGGGAACGGGGATTTCTTACTGAGCTGCAAACATGTTTAACGCTTTCCAGCAGCTGTGAGGCTGCTTGTTTTCAGACTACTGTAAATTGTGAGGCTGTTAGTTCTCAGCTGGTACATTTGGAGCTGGAAATAGGGCATTGAAAAATTTGCTTTTCTTACCAAGATTTAGCTGTTTTTCTTGAAGAATGCTCCTTGGGTTGTTGTAAGCCTTTGTTTAAATTTCCAGAGTTTTGAAAAACCTGATTTTGCCCATGTTTTCTTTGCGTCTTTGGAGGAGCAGATGTTCAGAGTTCCTTATTCTGCCACTTTTGGAGGGCTCCTCCCCTGTTTGCTTTTATCATTTGCAGTAGTCTCTCTTGGAAGTATTGGTGACATATTTAAAAATTACATTTCATAGCCTGTTCTTTCCGCTAAGGTGGTTTCTATTTTTCATGTTAGGAGTTTTGCTCATGTATCTTACTAATATGAGGTTGCATGCTCATATTAAAGAGTAGTGGACTTAAAAAGCCAATGAGAAGTTCTGAGTGTATAGGTGGAGCTTTTTGACTGAGATTACTAGCATTTGCTTTAGGAAATTATTTTAAATATGAGTTGTGATAAAAAAATATAGTGAATGTTTAAATTAAAAAAATGTGTTAAAGACACATTGCCATTAACCCCTCTCAAAATACTTCCCCTCGTTTTAAACACACATATCCCATCATTCTTGTCACTTTCTGAAGCAGTTCTGGAAGTCCTGTTTCGTGAGTGTCTTTAGTTGCACTGTCATGGCTGCCTTGATGTCCTGAATCAATTCAAAACATTTCTCTTTCATGGTCATTTTGACTTTGGGGAAGAGCCAGAAGTCGCATGGTGCCAGATCCGGTGAATAAGGTGGATGAGGACACACCGTAATGTTTTTGTTTTTTTTACAGAAATTGCCATACCAGAAGCCATGTGTGATACGGAGCGTTGTCATGGTGGGGGATGAAACCGTTGGCCCATTTCATGTTAATGCGCTGTTCATGATCCATGATTTACAACACACTTTAAAACATATATTCTCTCAACCGTAGCTCACACCGACTGATTGCACCGAACAAGTTGAAACTTGTCGCACACTGTTACTGAGGTTCGATGCACCACCTTCCATATTGAAGATACCAGCCTTTCGGTTGGATGGCACTCAGCAGCAGCATTTATCATACCTTGTATATATTGGGTCATCGGGAAAGTCATGACGTATTTTTCTATGTTTTTCAATATAAAAATACATCATGACTTTCCCAACGACCCAATATTATAAAATATTCTAGGAAAGAATAATTAGATTGAAATTTTAATAATAAAATAAATGACAATTGGGTTGAAAAATTGAATATAAAATTCAGAAAAACCAGGGGGGGAAATGGTATTGGTTTTTGTCAAACTAGTAAAGAAATTTATTTCAAATTCGAGATCTAAAGATTTAAAATTAAAAAATTAAAAAATAAATTGGTGACTTCAGAGGCTAATCATTAGTCATGTACTCACTGTTATTGAACGTATAAACTCATCCTGTTAGACTTGTGTAAATTGATAGGTCCCAAGAGAGGCATTTTGTATTGCTGGGCTCAGAACTATCCAAAACCATTCATTCCTAATGAATGTTTGTTGGTGTTAGACTGTCAGGTTACTACTGATCTCTTGAGGTGGTAACCTTGTTAAGATCCATTGTTATGGGCATTATTGATTAGAGAATGAGGCAGCTCACAAGACAGGAGTGTGAAAGTAGAGGGAAAGGTACGCCTGCCTGAGGGATTCTGAATTAGGTGCAGGTGCCAGTAATAGTAATCTTTGTAGCATTTCTCATACCTAGCTGTTTGGGCCTGCCAGTTTGTGAATAAATGTGGCCACAGTGAGTAGACATTACCATGGATAGGGAACTACAGTCACCACAGTTGCCATTGATAATGGTGAATACTCTTCGAGGAATGGAGGAAATGATTGCCCCCTCCCAATATTTCAGGAACAACCAGACTAGAGGTATACCTTGTCCCTAACTTGCAAATTTGCGGGGACACTCATGTCAGAGGGTATAGTTGTGACACAATAAAGTGGTAACTTAGGGCACGCCCTAACAACCTGTGTAGTGATACTATTTATGGGCTTATTAAGCCATTGGAGATCTTGTTGCTTATAAAAGGGAAGGTGATGGAAACATCATAAGAAATTGATTTCAAGGCCTCTTTCCAGATGTTTAGTAACCACTGGATTTGAAAGTGAGTGGTAGTTTTACTTATATCTGGTCCTGAGATAACAGATTTTTTATTTAATGCCAGCTTTGATTAATTGGTAGTGGCTACCTCGAGCAGCTTTGAGAAGGATTCTGAGGCTACCTCTGGACTTAGATGGAAGGATGGGTTGAAAGATATTGATGTCTGCTGTGGAATGGGAAGGGGCAGACGCAGTGTATCAGGCTAGTTCATCCCTTTCATTTTATCTCTGTTTGCTGATGTGTGTTTCTGGCTCCTCTGTTACTTCAAATGTAACATTCTAAGAATAGAATGAAGTAGAAATAGAAGCTCTAGACAGTGGGAACTTTTACACATTCAGCATCTAGCTAGCTCAGTGCTAGTTTCAGTGAATGAACTGAGACCAGATGTGTGAACTACCTAGTTTTTCCTAACAGGGGGCAGGGGACAGAATTAGGTGCCAGTGCTTTCCCACAGCAGTGTAACTCTCCACATGACACAGTGCTAGGCGTGTGCAGAATACTAAAAGAATACAGTTCTCATCCATACCCGCAAGGAGCTTCCATTCTGGTTGGGAAGAAAAGACTAACATTGTTGAAATGATTAGTTTGTATGACCGGATGGTCTGTAAGAAAGTGCTAAAATTTCTAGTTTGGTCCCTGAAATGGGTGGCATAGGTTTGAATGCAAAAGTACATTACCTTGGAGTCTTAACTTTTATACTTACTCAGATGTATCTCTATTTTGCTTAGGAAAGGTGCTTTTTTCCTTGACTCTTTAACCACCACTTGCAATTTTTCGTTCATTTTTGTGTCACTAGGATGAAATATTTTGACGGGTTTAGGAGTTTTGCATCAATTTAAATGTCAAGATGAAAATGATCCATTAATGGAAAATAAATGTCATGTTGATTTTTTTTAAAAAAAGATTTTTATTGGAGAATTAGGGGGATGGGAACAGTGTTGGGGAATTGGGGGAAGGGGAACAGGCAAGTTGCTGTTGTTTTGTTTTTCAGTCTAGTTGTGGAGGACGTTGCTTCACTGGCCCAAGTTGGCACCATCATTGCGCTCTTCCCGGGTGAGGCAGATCAGTCGCCGGCTTCTGGACGGCCGCTCACTGTGGCTGCTGGCTACATACGGTAGCCCATGACAACCCACTGCCACAGGGGCTGCAGCCTACGCCGTCGCCGGCAACTCAAGGCAGCCCGGCTCCAGGTTGAGCTGTTGTTCAGCATCTTAGCTGTGGAGGGCAGTGTCACTGGCCCTCATATGTGGGATCCGAACCGGGGCCCTCTGGCGTCCCAAGCCAGGTCTTAACCATTGCGCCACTCGGCCGGCCCTCATGCTGATTTTTAAGCTGAAGCTTTTCCATTCACAACATTTGTTTCTAGAGAAATTATTTATAACATTTTTGAATTAAGCGTAAGTCACAGAAAAGCCTTTGCATTGTAGTATAATAGCATTTTGAAAATCTTTATCCTAAGTAATCAACAGTTGTGCTTAGGCAGAAATAGGAGAAATATATGCTTTTCATAATGTGTAGAGCAGTCCATCAGTATAACACAATGTTTGGGGCTATGCGCTCTGGATTCTTACTCTCAGGGCTGGAATCTCCACCAGAACTGTCATCTTACGTAAGCTATGGGGGTTTTGATTTCTTCCTCTGTAAAATGGGCATGATAGTAATTCCTTATAAGTAATTCCTTAGGTCAGTGCTTGGCCTATAATAAGTGCTCAATTATTGTTAGTTGTCAATATTGTTATTAATATAGTTACTGTTTTTGTTATTAGATGGGTTTGTATCATTGATTTTTTTTTTCTTGGACTATGACTCAACTTCACATTAGTGTTTTAATATAATTGACTAAACAGTGATGGTTAATAGTTTATATATATATATATACTTTTTCCATACAGATTGAATGTAATTTTTACAAAATTTGATGAAGTCCAGAAATCTGGAAACATGATACAATCTGCAAATGGTGAGTAGAAAAAGCAATCATTCTAAATTTACTTTTTCAATTTTATGTCAGTAATGCTTATGCTCTTTCTCAACAGCTGAATTTGATGCCTTGATAAGGGTTTGTAGGTCTTAAGACTTAACCTCCATTTCCCCACATTCCCAAGCCAGAAACTATGGCGTTGTCATTGACTTTCTTTCCTAACCGACACTGAGTCCTTCAGCTGATCCTGTTGGCTGTACTTTTAAAAATATACCTCAAGTCCCAGTGATTCTCACTGTAACTGCTACTCTCCTAGTGCAAGCCGTCACTGTATTTTACCTGTGCTCTCATGGTAGCCTCCTAACCCACATTCTTTTATGCTCTCCCAACACGTACATTCTGTTTTCCACACAGCAGTCAGAGTAATTATTTTAGATGTAACTAAGTAACGTGGATTCCCTGTTCACAGCCCTCCGGAGGTTTCCCATCACACAGACTATAAGGCAGTGGCTTCACATGGCCCACTAGGCCCGCGCGGTCTCATGCTGGCCACCAGCTACTGACATCTTGGATTGTTCTAACCCAGAGCTCTCTCGGCTCCAGTTCCACTGGCCTCCTTGCTAATTTTGAACGTTCTAAGCTTCTCCTGCATCAGGGCCCCTGTGTTTAGGAGTCCCTCTGTTTCAAACAGTCGTCCTCTCCGTGTCATCGTGGCTGTCTTCCTCATTTCATCCAGCTCTCGGCTGCAGTATAACTTCATTACAAAGGCCACCCAGAGCAGCACAGCCAGTTTTCTAAGGGAGCTCTCTGTGCCCTCATCCTGCTGGAGTTAACCTTCTTAGTGCATGGCACTACAGAATATTTTTTTGTTTACTCATGAGGGCGGGAGCTTTGTTTTATTCCCATCTTTATTCTTAGCGCCTCAGTAAGTCCCTGGCATGTCGTAGGTATGCAGTAAATATTGTTGACTAAATAAAGTAATACCTGAGACTTAAATTGCGACCTCTTGTTTCCAGTACCTATATTCCTCTTATTATACTTTGTGATGTTTGAGGACAAGTGGGTAATTCTTGTGATTCCAGAAGGGCAAGAAAAGACAGGAGTGAATTACTGTATGATTGAAGTCATCAAAAAGACAGTTGCCAGCAAGAACTTTCTCTAATTCTGGATACTTCATTGCATTATAGTTATTTCAGAATTGCTAAAGGTCTTAAATCATAGCATAGCTTACACATTTTGAGAATACTGAGGTTGCAAAAAGGTTTGAGTGATTTCCCCCAAAGTGACATAGTATGTAAGGGCGGAGCGGGACGAGAAGCCAGGTCGTTTCACTTCCCAAGTCTGCTCTGGACCTACCATTATCAGTAAGGAATTTGTCTTCAGATAGCATGTTTGTTCTAAAATGCTTGAAGTGTTCTAAAAATGCTTTCATTAACTCCCTTCATTTCTTTTTCATGTATTTATATGTTTATAAAAACTATTAAAATAAGAAAAGAATATTTACCATAATTCAGCTATCGTCAACTACTCAGTTTTCATTTTTGCATATCCTTTTATAATCCATTTTCCTGTAATTTTTGGATTTGTATGTTATTTTAACCATGGTATAGTTTCTGTGCATTACTCCCTGCTTTTGTATTTGCTTTTATATGTGCTGAAAAATGTATTATTGGTAGAGCTGGGACCAGAACTCGTGCCTTGGAGCCGTGTTCCCGTGCTGAGTGGGCTTAATGTGTGTGTGGGCATGGCTGCCCAGTCAGTTGCCAGGCACGTGCTCTGAATCTTGAGGGTGTGTATTTGTATAGTTTCTGTAGTTTTCCAGTTCAAATCTTGTTGGCATCACGATAGAAAGTACTGGGCAAGGATGTATACGTGGTGGCAGAAATGAGTTTGTGCTTCCTAGCCTATGTTACAACGAAAACATCATCTCATTAGAACGTGACAATGGAAGAAGGACCACACCTGTGCTGGAAACCTTGCCTAGAAGAGTGTATGTATACAGAGGGTGCCAAAAAAATGTATACACGTTTTAAGAAAGGAAGAAAACTGTGTTAAAAATTTAATACAATGAATGACGCTAACATTCATTTGATTAACGCCAACTTTTGAGCAAGTGTCATACTACACATTGCTACCGTAATTCAACTTCGAAAATCAATACATAGATAACATCTGTTAAAATGTGTACATTTCTTTGGCACCCCCGGTATATCTGTGAGCTTTAATGAACATGATTCATGATTTAATCATCAAGAATACCAAAATCCTGTGGCATTGGGTATATCCTAGCAAGATTTTATTCTAAATGTCCAGGTGTAAATATTGTTCCCAGCTTTTCTTATTTTTGTGGGGTGTGTGTATGAATACTTGTATGTGGTATAGGGTCAGATTTGAGAATGAAAACAGTTCTCTTTTAGGCATTTATGTTAAAAATAACAGATGGTCAGGAAGGCTTAACTCAAAACTTACTGGAGGCTTATAATTTTAGTTTTTTTACTTTATACATGTAGTATTAGTATTTTAATTATTAGAGCCAAAATAGAATAACGTAAAGGCATATGTATAAAGATGGCAGAGTTCCTAACCCAAGTTAATTTGGTCTCTTTACAGTAACTTTGAGAGACCAGTAAGATGTTCATTAGCTGTCAGAAAACTAAACAACCATCTTACTCCCTTCTTTGCTAGAGCCATTGAACATTTAGACAGTGTGGAGTAGCAATGTATAAATGCCATCCCCCTCTTCTGATTTTTGTTTTTTGCCCAATGACTCCCCGTGTAACCATTTTTTAAACTCTTCTGGACTTCAGACCACTGACTACTTTTTCTCAACCCATCCTCCCTCTGCTTTGTCCATTTTGCTCCTTATACAGCTTAGCTTGCAGCCTTTCTGAACTTTCTTATTCTAGTTTTTGTAGATTCTATGTAGAGATTTTCTGCATAGACAGTCATATCATCTGCAAAAATGAACAGTTTTATCTCTTTCTGATCTGAATACTTTTTCTACTTTTTTCTTTTTCTTGCTCTATTGCGCTGTCTAGAACTTCCACCACTGTGTAAAATAAGAGTGCTGAGTGGACATTCTTGCTTGGTTCCCCATCTTAGGTATTTCACAACTAAGCATAATGCTAACTGTAGGTTTTTTGTAGATGTTCTTCAGCAGGATGAGGTAGCACTCATCTACTCCTTTTTATCTGAGTTTTTATCACACATGAGTGTTGGATTTTATTTTTGGAATTAATCAGCATATTTTAAGTATTGAGATAAACTTCATACCAAAAATTCACTTTTTAAAAATATAATATATAATCTAGTGTTTTTTTGTATAGTCACAGAATTGTGCAATTATCACCACTGTCTTATTCCAGATGATGTTCATCACCCCCAAGGAAAACTATGCTAGCTTCACTCCCTGTTTCCTCCTCTTCCCAATCCCTGGCAACCTACTTTCTGTCTCTATGGATTTGCCTATTTTGGATATTTTATAGAAATGGAATTATACAATATATGGCTTTTGGTGTATGGTTTCTTTCACTTAGCATGCTGTTTTCAAGGTTCATCCACGTGGTAGCATATCTCAGTACTTCATTCCTTTTCCTGGTATTATTGTATGGGTGTATATCACATTTTGTTTATCCATTCATCCATTGATGAACATTTGAATTGTTTCTACCTCTTGGGTATTGTGAATAGTGCTGCTTTGAACACTTGTTTACAAGTTTTTATTTGGACACCTGTTTTCATTTTTTTCGAGTATATACCTAGAAGTAGAATTGCTGGGTCATAAGGTAATTCTATGTTTGACTTACTGAGGAACTGTCAGTTTTCCACAGTGGCTTCCCATTTTATATTCCCATTAGCCATGAGTAAGGGTTCCAAATTCTCTACATCTTCTCCAACAAAAAACAGACGAAACCAATTTTCTTTAAAAAAGAAAAATTATAGTCATCTTAGTCACTGTATGAAGTGGTATCTCATTGTGGCTTTGATTTGCGTTTTCCTGATAAATAATGTTGAGCTTGCTTTCTTGTGTCTGTTGGCCATCTGTAGATCTTCTTTGGGAATATATCTCTATTCAAGTACTTTGGCCCATTTTTAAGTTGGTTTATTTGTCTTTTTGTTGTTGAGCTATAAGACTTCTTTATATATTCTGGATACAAGACTCGTAAGTATATGATTAGCAAATATCTTTTCTCATCCTGTGGGTTGTCTTTTTGCTTGCTTGGTGTTTAAAAGTTTTTAATTTTGGTGAAGTTTAACCCTCCGTTGGGTGCAACTGGTCTCACAGATTCATTGCACACAAAGATGCCACTCTGTGAAATACATCTTTATTGTACTAAGTCACAAACACGACTGGCGATAGGTTACAGTAGAGGGGGAAGATACGGAAGCGATGAGTCATGATACTTAAGTTAACTGATATTTGAAAATTTGTGTGTAATGAATCTGTGAGATCAGTTGTGCCCGATGGAGGGTTAATTTATCTTTTTTTTTTTGCTATTTGTGAACAATAATGCTCTTTTGAGTAAGAAATAAAAGCTCTAGATTTGAGCTAAGTTGAAAGAAACTAGTAATGTAATAGTGATACTCTTAGGGAAGAAATAGATTTCATCCTAGATTGTATTTCTTGACATATTCAAAGTTATGTTCTAAGATATGTAATTGATTACATTTAAGTAAAACCCAGGGACTTAATTTTTTTAAAGTGTAAGAATTATGACTAAATCAGCAATGAAAAAGCAGCTGAGTAGTAATTAGAAATGAGTGTCCTGTCTCTATTAGAATACTTCATATTTGTGTGGTTCTTTTTAGTTGCTAGGTTACCAAAAAGACTTTCAGCTTTGAATGGCAAGAATATGGGAGTTAGAAATATGTTGTTTTATAGCTGTTTCTTTTTCTGTATTTCTGTCTCCATATAATTAGCAAGCCCCTTGAAGCAAAAATTATAGTTTTTCTTTCCATGGGTTTCAAAAAGCAAATTACGTTCTATGTAAGTTTTTTTTAATCATGCAAATGTATTTATACTTATGCTCATGGGAGAATTGAATTTTCAACTTTAAAGACTGACTAGTCAGTGTCCTTCATCTGCAGCCACTTAATGATCTTTATTTTAATTGAATTTTATTGAAGCGAGGCCCATGGACATTAATTTGGTTAAAAATGCTCATGTTTCTGAGTTTCTTAAGCAAAACTAACATGTTTATGAGGAGAATGAAAATATGCTGATAAATCCATGAAAATTCCATAATAATTTGTAGCTAAAGAGAATATTTATTTGCCGACAGAACTATAAAGTAGATAACAGATAATTATATAATTATTGGCCCTTGTTCATGAACGTTTCTATGGGTATCATTTTGCTGCCAAATGCATCCTGCCTTAGGATTTTGTACTAAAAAGAATTTTGATTTTGAAAAATGTTAGGTTCATTTCTAAGTTGTTGGAAATGAGAAATACCTGTGCAAGTATGAAAATAGCCTAATGATGAACTGAAATCTGAATTATTGCCCCATGTAGCTAGGACAAGGCCTTCGTTTAAAGGTGAATTGGCTTTCTTTGTTTTTATTAAGAAGCCAAACCATAGTCTTTAAAAACAATGCTGATAATGGGTTCCCACTCCCTTCCATGCTTGTTTATGGGACTCTGCATATTACAAGATTTGGGATTCTGGTTCGGTATCTTAGGAAAGGGTTTCCATAGTCACAGATACAGGAATAATGCGTTACAAAGCTGGCAAGTGTGCTGTGCTAAGGGGAGGACCGCCTACAATCGCCTGGAAGAGACTGTACCAGCTGAAGCTGCAACTGACAGCTTGCTTCATCTTCTATGTGGAAATCAGATTGCTTTTTGACATTATTCTTATTTAAGGTTTATGTTAGGAATGTTCTCTGTTTTCAGGGGAGGGGGTAAATCAGATAGTTGGTTAATTTTTTTTTTAATACCTGTTTTAAAGAAGGTTCTCTTACATTAATAAAGACAAATGGAGAAGGTTCACCTCCCACCCACCACTCCTTTAAAAAAAGTTCCGTTTTATATAGTCTAGGCTTTTATTTTGGAATAGGGTGGCAGTTGTCATTGGTGCTGGATCACACTGAAGAAGTCGTGTGGGTGGAGAGTTTGCTGATGCTTAAGTTGCTGTGAGTAGATACAGCTTCCAGAGCAGAGTTTTTATTTGTACCAGGATCACTGACAACCATGACTACAGGGAAAGGTAGGCTCTTGTAATATAGTCTGAAATTTTGTAATTTTTGGTGCTTTAACTAGGAAATAAAATTTACATATTTTAGATTTTATAATTGCTTTTATAACTTAAAAATTGTGGCTGAAACTTAGGAAAATACTTGCTATGAATATTTGTATTTAGGCAGGGAAAAATTGTGAAACCTCCATGTATTAATGTTAACCTTTGAGGACTAGGAGAGAGGGAGTAGGGCCCAGTAAGCCAAGGTTAGTTGTTTTCATCAGCCTCTGTCTAGTTCATGTGCTTTTAATTTTTTTTCTGCTTTCTTGTGTTCACAGTATGCGGGTTATGAAAATAAATTATGTTACAGTTGCAAGATATTTGTTAGTAAGTATACGCTGTCCTAAGGTTTCCCAACAGTGGGTAGAGGAAAAGTAGATAAATTGTAGCAGTGCGGGAATGCTGCTTCTGTCTTGAGAATCATTTTAGAAACATTTTCCTTCCCTTTGAAAGATTTGCATTTTAAAATGCAAAAATGGAACCGCAAAGCTACAAAAGAAGTGTTGTTTACCGAAAGCCTTATTGATTAGCCTTCATTCTTTCTATGGAGCTTGTACTCATGTTTTGCAGCATTGAAAAGATTTTGAAAGGACTCCCTGTGAACAGGTTTGTGTTTGAAGGAAGAGTGCATTTGATGTGGTGTGAACAGCATGTATCATTGTCTTGGCTTTCCTATGGATGGTCTTCCTGGCAGGCTTTTGATTTGTTGTCTCTGAAGGGTATTTCCAAACCCTGCAACTGAAACAAAACACAAGACCAAGATTCTACCACTCAGTAGAATCGTGCAGAATAACTAGTGTCCATGTATCTCCCACTGCAGGGAAATTGGCACACATCCAGCTCATGTTCTCTGTGTTTATTTTGTGCAGGATTGTTAAGGTGTATATATCTATCTTACACTAAATTTGGTTATTTTGCTGAATATTGGAAGATGCCATATTTCTGATTATTATATTTTCAAATTGAGAATTTAAAGTACACAGTGATACTATTCCTTTTAATTTCATTCCTCATTACAGTATTCTCGGTTCAGGTTAAGCTGCTGTAGAAAATGAATACCTGGTTAGGAGTTAAATAATTCATGTTCTGAAGTGACCTCTTTCAGAGCCCTTCATTTGAGGATTTGGAAATATGTTACTTATAAAAGTAGCATTTGTCTCAAGTTGTATTTTGGATTGTTTTTCAAAAAATGGCAAAGTAATTAAGAAAGTTGACTAATATATTAAAGGCCATGGAGAGAAACTGT
The DNA here is from genome assembly GCF_001890085.2 of Hipposideros armiger. Lineage (NCBI taxonomy): Eukaryota > Metazoa > Chordata > Mammalia > Chiroptera > Hipposideridae > Hipposideros > Hipposideros armiger. The sequence continues at coordinate 722,404 of NW_017731841.1, forward strand.
GGACCTAAGTTTATAAAATAAAGACTGTTCTTTCACTTGATAATTTCTTTCAAATTGCCCCCCTTGTTAATCACCATTGCCTGAAATGCCAGCTTAGAAGCCTTAGTAAATTTTACCCTAAGTAGCTGCAAATACAGTGGGGAACAAGGATTAAAAGCTGTTTCTTGTAGTGGTTGCATGTTTGAATCTTCCTCTATCCATGATTAATAATAAAGGTGCGTTAATATTCTGCAAAATACCGTACCAACCATTCTACCACGGTTGTATGTAGAGTATTTCAGGATTTTCAAAGCCCTTTCCTGAATGTCTTTTGTTTGTTTTTTGTTTTATTGTCCTCACAGCAGCCCGGGTAAGGAGTATAGGGCAGCTTTTAAACATGGGTGCAGAAGGTTTCAGGTTTCCTCTGGTTGTGTTGGCTGAATAGAGAGCAGAGCCCTGGATTTCCCCATCTTAGGCCAGCACTCCTTCCAGCACATGGTGGGGTCAAGCTCAGGGCTTCCTCTATGCCATTGGGATAAAACCTTGGCTTTGTTTGTCTCTTTGATTCTGAAATTGTACCATTTTCAATAGTTGCCTTAGGTAGTAATTAAAAAAATGAAAGCATTCAAAGAGATATTATTAAAACAGGCATTAGCACTTTGTAACCAAGTTTTAGACACTTTAAAATGTGATTTTCCTAATCAGTTTGCCCAGTGATAGGAGATCAGGGAGGCAATTCTGGGGGAAGGAATTATATGACAAACATGATGTGTTTGTTTTAAAAAGCGATCTGGTGTTGCTGGAGGGGAATGTTGCAGGGGAAGAAGGGCCTTGTATGCTGTGCTAAGAAACTTAGGTTTTTATTGTAGGCCATTTACTTCTCACTTAAATTTAAAAATTTGGATGGCGGATGGAAGAAAGATTGATACAGGGAGGCCAACTTTAACTTTACTAAATATAACAACAATAACAACAACAAAACAAAATCCCACCTAATCTCTTGTTCTTTCAAAAACAAGGGACATTAACACCAATAAAACATAAGAAAGATATAATTTAGAATAAAGGATAGTCTTTTAAGTGAACTAAACTGAGAAATATACAAGTTTTTCTTTACACTTCTCAGTTTGGTGCAGATTGGTGTAAATCATCCCCCCCCAAATAAATGACACCAGTCCTTTACGTGGTTTTTGGGTCTAGAGGACTGGACTGCAAGTAGACAGGGAGCTTTGGGGCAGGACTGAGTAAGCGTGTGGATTTGAAATCCCTCTCACTGCAGCTGCTTGAGCAGTGTATGACCTGCGCCTGTGACTTAGCTATCAGCTTTGATTTTCTCACATACGAGTTGGGGATAATAATAATTCCTGTGCCACTGTGAGGAGTAAATGAGATTGGTGCATGTAGATAGCTTGGTGTAGGACCTGACCCATAATACCGTCCTCTGTGACAGGGATGCAGTCTACTATGGCACTGTTAGGTTATCTCATGGGAGGTGAAAGTTGGACTTAGGTTTAAAATGATATGGTTGAGGGCCGGCCGAGTGGCGCGATGGTTAAGAGCTGGCTTGGGATGCCAGAGGGCCCCGGTTCAGATCCCACATGAGGGCCAGTGACACTGCCCTCTACAGCTAAGATGCTGAACAACAGCTCAACCTGGAGCTGGGTTGCCGTGAGTCACCGGCGATGGTGTAGGCTGCAGACCCTGTGGCAGGTGGGTTGCCATGGGCTACCGTGTGTAGCCAGCGTGAGTGGCCAACAGCCGCAGTGAGCGGCCGTCCAGAAGCCAGCGACTAATCTGCCTCGCCTGGGAAGAGCGCAATGATGGTGCCAACTTGAGCCAGTGAAGCAACGTCCTCCACAACTAGACTGGAGAACAAAACGACAGCAACTTGTCTGTTCCCCTTCCCCCACCCCAGTGCTGTTCCCATCCCCCCAATTCCCCAATAAAAATCTAAAAAAAAAGAACATAGTCAATATCAATAAATGTCTGAATATATTAAAAAAAAAAAGAAAATGATATGGTTGATGTTTTTGTTTTGTTCTAAAGGAAAACAAGATACAGAATCTGATGTATAATAAGATCTCTTAAAAAGAAACTGCCACCCAACGTCCAGATCTTGGTTTTCAACACCACCAGAGCTCCATGGGGAAAAGGATGATTCTAGGGCTGGAGCAGAGAATATGCCAGTGAACCTGGTATATCTTGTATGCCAGAAAGTAAGGAAGTGCTCAAACAAAACAAAACAAAAAACCAAAAAACCAAAGCAAGAACAACAAAAAAACACAATCATGGGAGTATGTCAAATGGACACAGGTGTCAACTGAAATATTCCCAATGGCCAAAGCTGGAACAATTTGAGCAATAAAATAAAGTAGTATTGGGCTATAACCCAAAGTATAAATATTGATGAGTTCCTACTGATAAAAATGAGTAAGTATGTAAATGAGGGAGCAGCAACACATCTCTCCTTCCAAATGATTTCTGTAGCTACTCCACCCAAGAGGAGGCGCACGTAACTTCCTGCTGTGTGACCTGCATAGCAACTTCCTCCGAATCGTAAGGTATGGAAAGGGAGAAAGAAGTAACTTTGCAGTGGAGAAACCGGACAAACACTACTGCAGTGATCACGGTTGACAGCCGGGTGGATAGCATGTACTCTTGATACAATGTTATGAGAATGACATTTTACCTTGTGGTCTTCCTCCCCAAAACCCACAAGCTCTGCGTAAACATCATAGAAACACCAGACAAATGCACATTGAAGGATATTCCGTAAACTACCCAACCCAGTACTCCTGGAAACTGTCAAAGTCATCTAAAACACGGAAAGTCTGAGAAACTCAAAATCTGGAGGAGCCTGAGACAGGATGACTGAATGTAACTCAATATCTTGAATGGGATCTGGAACAGATAAACAACAGTAGGAAAAAAGTAAGGACCTCTGAATAAACTATGGAGTTTAGTTAATAATAATATATCAGTATTCATTAATTGTAACAAATGTACCTTACTAATGTTAGATGTTAATAGTAGGGAGACTGAGGGGGCCGGCTGAGTGGCGTGTTGGTTAAGAGTTGGCTTGGGACGCCAGCTCTGAGCAGCAGGGCCCTGGTTCAGATCCCACAAGGGCCAGTGACGCTGCGCCTTCTACAGCTAAGATGGTGAACAACAGCTCGACCTTGAGCTGGGCTGCTGTGAGTTGCTGGCGATGACTTAGGCTGCAGTGGAGCTGCAGTGGGGCTGCTGTAAGCTACCATGAGTGGCCGGCAGCCGGCGTGAGCTGCCAAGAGCCGCCATGAGTGGTCATGCAGGGGCCAGTGACTGATCTGCCTCACCCGAGAAGAGCGCAATGATAATACCAACATGGGCCAATAAAGCGACATCCTCCACAACTAGACTGAAGAACAAAAGGACAGCAACTTGTCTGTTTCCCTTCTCCGATATCCCAATAAAATCTTTAAAAAAAAAATAGTATACCGAGCATGGCATAAATGGGAATTCTCTCTGTACTATCTTCACAACTTTCTGTCACTCTAATACTATTCCAAAGTAAAAATTTCATTTAAAACATAAAACTGAAACCAGAAATGGAGTTGGGAGAGAAGTGTTTTATTCTCATGTTGTTTTCTTCTGGAAAAATTTTATTTTTTTATGTTTATGTATTAATTTTTTTCTTTGAAAACCGTTCCAGAGTTTATCTGGGCAGTGGGATTATTTATGTGCTTTAATTTTTTGTTTTTAATGTTCTGTGTATTTGAAACATCTCATGTTGTTTATTTTAAAAAACAACAACAACAAAGATTGGAGGCAAGGATACCAGTTAGTAGACTCTTGGCAACAGAAATCCTAAAAGATGAGGAAGACCTGAATTAGAGCAACCGCAGTGGGACTGGAGAGGGAATGGAAGTGAGAGATGGTTGGCAGTAGCACTAGCCACACGGTGATTACTTGAGTGGGTGGGTAGGGGAAGATGTCGCGGAACATGGCGAAAGGGAAGCATTAAGAAGAACTCTGCTTTGGCTTGGCTGACTGGATGAATGATTGTGGTGGTGGTAGAACCAGCTGGAGTAGGAACTCGGCGGATGAGCAGGTTTTGAGGATAGGGAGGTGATTATAGTTTTGGACACTTGGACTTACAATTTTGTTTGTACGTGAGTGTGATTCAAGTGGGTTTGTATCTTGGAGTAGAGATGGATATGGTATTAGAGGATTAAGATTTATTAGAATATAGGTGTTTATTTTAAATTGTCACCTTGTTTTTCTGTCTTATGCAGAACGATGATTATTTGCTTCTCTTGGGTTCTTGAATAAAGTAATGAAAGCAGAGATGGATGATTTGAAGAGATTATTACATGAAAGGCAAATAGCTCTCGGTGTAGTCACTTTTCGGCGTGAGAAAGCGTTCTGGTAGGAAACCCTCCCCCAAGTTAGCTCTGAATTTTTCCTGCTGACTTGCTTTTGTGCCTAAATAGTGGTTGTCAGGAAGAACTGGGTAAGGATTGGTACAACGATAATTAAAGTGACATTTTAAAAAGAACGCAAGGTATAGATCTGATATTTGTGGGTTTTGGGTTTAAAACTATGGTTGATGTTTGGGTTCTGACTCTTATAAGGTAAAATGCCCTTTCAGGGCAAGTTCAAAGATAGAATAAGGACTCTGGTCAAAAGGAGAATGTATAATCAGTGAAAGGCTACATTGTGGTTTTCGTTAATACATTTAGAGATTATCTAAGGTGTTGAAATGTTGTTTCCTAGAGGTCTACTTTTAGTTTTCAAGTCATTAATGTACAGACTTTGTTTACAGCCCTTATAAAGTTGCTTAAAACTCTTCCCTTTCCCATGAAATAGTAAAAATAAAAGTCTGAATGTTTCTTAAACATCTCCACTGTACCTTTTTAGTATTTTTGTGAGAAATAAGTAGCAGTTTAAATGTCCTGCCATTCTCTAACTTGTTACCATGAAGCAGTTTGGGGTTATTGTAATAATTATTATCAATACTTACCAGTTTCTGTTGTGACTTCTGTCTGCCTGTGCTGTACCAGTGCCCGACAGTGCCAGTCCTTACAGCTCCAGGGGCTTCATATCATTGTTTCCTGGAATATACTCTCCTCCTTACCCAGCTTAACAGTTTTCAGGCATCACATTTTGTGTTGCAAAACCTACCTCAGGAATGCCTTCCCTAGACCTCTGTAGACTTTAGGAATTTTCTTTCCAAAGTGTTATCGTGCTGACTGACTGTCTGAGCGTAGGTAGGGACTGCTCTGTTCTCTGAATTGTCAGCGTCCAGCCCAGGGCCTGGCACAGGGTGGGCATTTAAAAAACATCATCTGAATACATAAATAAAAGGTGTGTGAGTTATTCTACAGATGAGAAATGGGTTCAGAGAAGTTCAGTAACTTGTCTAAGAAATATTGCCATCATTTTTGAAGTCTGGAGAGCTTTTTGAAATCTGTGCACCTTTCACCATAGACTTGCCGACCCCTAAGGTTAGAGTCATGTGGAAGATTGAATTCCAATTATTGTTTCATTTTTCTTAGTGAAAAACTGCACACTAATTAATTTACCTTCTGTGTTAGAACCTTTATTCAGCATAAAGGCATGTAGCTCTGAGGTCAGGAGACTTTCTTTGGCCCATCCCCCATAGTGTACCTGCGCACAGAGGTTGCCTGCAGGTTCCACAGGAGGCGTCGGGCCAGCTCCATAACCCAGTCAAACTGTGTGACCGCACCACCACCTTTCGAATGGTGGCCAATTTGGCACGGATGACCAGTCATGGAAAACAGATCTACCCATTGACCTCTGGAATTTAGAGACTTGATTGAGCAAGACAGATGGACAGTTCTGGTAAAATAGGATAGGGTTCAGGGGTTCTTCTTATAATCAGGTGCAATGCTGAACAAATATATACATTTGATTTTTGTAAAAAAAATTGGGGAAAACCCACAATTGAAAGCCCCTCTTTTCTATCTTAAAATTCATTTTTGGCATCTTCACTTTACTTAGGTTTCTTTGTATAGAAGTTAAAATTGCATTTGAGAGTGGCCTACAGTATTCACTCATCTGCAGTTAGGTCAGGCTGTATGTTTGGGAATGATGGTCCCTAGCAGGATGTAGAGCTAGGTTTTCAGTCTGAGTTCCCGTGGCTCACCAGATGCTGTCAATATGGAGATAATTTAAGTCTCCACAGAGTGCAGTGGCCAAGTATTCCAGCAGGAAGGATGGTTCACTTCATCCTCCATATTTCATCCCTGGGGAGCTCTTCAATATTCAGGAATGTGAACATAAGAGTCTCTTTGTGTTCGTTTCCTGTGCTTCCTGGGGTGAGTTTACAGTCTTTCTGAGGTGTGCTGGGAGACATCGTCTTCTGGACTGATCTTTTGTACCTGATACAGCCATGCCGCTGTAGGTTTTTTTTCCCTGGGTGGTGGTGGGGGGGGGACAGACATAGTACTAATGGGGCTAGTTTAACCCGGGCCTCCAGCTTGGTCAGGAGATACTGACTTCAGTGACCCTGAGTAGTAGACATGGAGGCTCTGCCTTCAATCCTCTGCTCCTTGATACCCAAGATGGGGCCAGTCCCAGAGTAGGGGTGTCCTGGACCTGTGTGCAGAGGGCAGCGGGCTAGTTTGTTCATTATGTTCGTTAGAAATTCCTTGCTCCTCTTCTGCTCAGGATGTCTTTGGAGTCTGTTCTCTTCACTGTGTATTCGCTCAGCGTGGTCACCCATGGTGTTCCCGAATAAGCAGAATGTACGCACGTTTCAAGTACCTCACACTCCAGTTAATGTTGAGTCCCTCATTATCAGACACCGTGATGGAGGGAGTCACAGCAGCGGGTGGGTGGGAGGGCACAGTGGATTCTTGCTCAGTGTCCTTGGCCCCATTCTGCTTACCCCTGTTCTGTATTCATGTGGCAGATCCTGTGTGTGCCGTTAGCAGAGCATCCCTGAATCGTAACTGCTGCTCTTCACTTGTGCTCCATGCTTGACTGCAAGCGCAAGTGAGAGCTGTTTGTTGGCTTTCCTTCCCTGGCATGTAGTCTTGCTTAATAAATAAATGCTGGAGATGAAGGCAGGAAGAAGCACGTGGTGTGCTGTTAGTATTGAGAGGAGGTGTCCTCTCCAGCAGCCCCCCAGGAAGAGGAGGCTGGTGCTTCTTGGCACCCATCCAGTTTCATTAGAGAAGTAACCAAGGGATTGATTGAGTACATGGAGACCAAATCGTCTCTCAGGTGACCCTGTGCCCTGGACTTGAATTTCCAAGTTACAGGAGACTATGGCAGGTTTAGGGAGATTTTCAAAAATTGATGCCACTTGGTGAAAGCATAGTCCTAATTTAGCTTTTTTCCTTTTCCTTATAAATGGCAAATTTCTTTCCTGTGACCCTGAGACAACTGTTGTTGAGACTATCCCAAGGCATCTAGACAAGGGGGCAGATGGATTCTTTTCCTTTTGGAACCAGCTTTAGGGAAGGTGGTTTGACTGTGCCTTCTGTTTCTCAAAAATTCCATAAACTGAATTAATTGTGTATGCCTTTTAAGAGCATTGAAAAAAATTATATATATATTTTAAGATTTTTATTGAGGAATTGGAACAGCGCTGGGGAATTGGGGGAAGGGGAACAGACAAGTTGCTGTCGTTTTGTTCTTCAGTCTAGTTGTGGAGGACGTTGCTTCACTGGCCCAAGTTGGCACCATCATGGCGCTTTTCCCGGGCGAGGCAGATCAGTCGCCGGCTTCTGGATGGCCGCTCACTGCGGCTGCTGGCCGCTTACGCTGGCTGCTGGCTGCTCACACTGGCTGCTGGCTACACACAGTAGCCCATGGTAGCCCACTGCAGCAGGAGTTGCAGCCTACGCCGTCGTCGGTGACTCACGGCAGCCCAGCTCCAGGTTGAACTGTTGTTCAGCATCTTAGCTGTAGAGGGCAGTGTCACTGGCCCTCATATGTGGGATCCGAACCGGGGCCCTCTGGCATCCCAAGCCAGCTCTTAACCAACGCGCCAGTCGGCCGGCCCAAAAATTATATTCTTAATTCTTCAGCTCCATCCACATATTTTCGAAGGGCTTGCTTTTTATACTCCAGGCATAACACAATGACAGTGTAAATAGCTCCATTTGTTGAGTACGTACAGTTTTCTTTACATACGTTCTGTCTAATCTTCATGACATCCTTTTAAGGTATTGTCTTGGTTGCAGGTGACACAAGCTCCATTCCAAGTGTGTAAGTAAAAAGGGGAATTAATTGGTTCATATAGTAGAGGTCTTGGCCTGATCTGGTTTTAATCCCAGGGATGCAAACCTGGCGTTGGCCTCAGCTCCCCACCCCCATCGTCCTCTGGTTTGCTGTTCTTAGGCAGGCACCTGGGTTTTGTTGGCTTCAGCAGCTCTAGACTTGCCATCTACATAGCTCCAGGTCAGGAAGAAGGAGAGGCTCTAGAATGAATTAGTGTGGTGAGCGGAGTGGAGCCTCGATGCTTAGCTCAGGCCTGGGTTTCCGCCTATCTTTGAGTCAGGAGTGTGGTCACTGTGCGAGCAGGGGCTGTGTGTGTGGACATACTTACCTGAGAACTGTTCCTGCTGTCAGTAGAAGAGGGTGGGTACTGGGCCGGCAACACTTTGGATGTTCCCTGTAGGTGGACTGTAATGTCCCTTTTTTCACAGCTAAGGAAACAGAAGCCTATTTTCGTTTTCTTTTTAAATCTCTTCTTAAACCCTGAGATTGGTCTTGATGAAAGTGCAGGCCTGTTACTAATGGACCCAACCTTAGGACAGACTCACTGCTCAGTGCTAGCTGTGCATTTCCTTGTGCACCATATCCTCCCTGGGCACCTCTGCTGTCAGCCACACCTGTGTCTCTCCTGAGCCTGCTCACTGTTACCTGCTTATAAACTGTAGAGTGGCAGCCAGAACATTTTGTGTTTGAGACCCGACGGAGAAATGGGCCTCGACCCACCCCTGAAGAAGGCAGCTCTTCCCCAGTGTGAACGTCCGGCTCCCAGCAGTGCCTCAAAGACTCAGGTGTCAGTGGACGCTTGCTTTTTGCCCTCCTCACACATTTCAGTTCCCTCTCCAGTTTCTCATGGTGTTTTCCTTGCCTGTCTTCCCCCAGTCTCTCCTCTTTTTAGCTCCCTTTTAAGGGGTTAGTAAAAGACAAATGAGTTTTTGACTTGTCCTTTCTTTGCTCTGGTTCTCTCCTCACTCTGTCAGCACTACAGGTGTCATTGCTGAGATAGTTTTACAATGCCAGCCCGACTTTCTGGCAGTAGGCTCTTGGGTAAAGGAGTGGAAAGTGACCCCTTACTGTAAAGCTTGGTTGTTTCAGGTACGCTTTTTCTGCGGTAGATGGTGGATTACCAGTGCCAAAGGGGCAGAAGTGCAACTTTTTAGGCACCCTCGTAGCTTCCATTATGCCGCTTCCATTTTTGTGCTGTGAAATATGCAAACGTTTCCAGTCAGGTTAAATATTTTTCTACCCCTCATTCTCTGACAAAAGCATTTCTTAATTTTGTAAATAGGGGAGAGGAATTTTTGTTTCAGAATATGGATATTAAAGAGTATTTTTCACAGAGCACTATTAAGTAGGACGTGTCTTATTTAAAACTGGTTCATATTTTCTGGATTTGTGGGGGATACACATACCCCACTCCCCATATTTTGATGAGTGTGGAATGTAGAAACTTTGAAGAACAGCCTTTTACCAAAATTCCCAGTTCAGAAAATACTTTTCTGCCTCTCTAGGCACCATCCAACTTTGGTTAAAATTAAAGGCTGGTGGGGACAAATGGGCAAGAAATATAGTTTGGATAATGAGCAAAGTAACTTTATGTAAGTCTTTTGATCTATGAAAGTCTTTAATTTTTCTCAACAATGTTATGTAGTTTTCAGTGCACATGCCTTCCAGCCCTTTTGTTAAAGTTGTTGCTAAGTAGTAGTTTATTTTTTTAATGCTGTTGTTAATTGTTTTCTTATTTCATTTTTGGATTGTTTATTGATGATGTATAGATTAGAAATACGATTGACTTTTTGTATATTGGTTCTTACTATTCTGCAGCCTTGCTGAACTCATTTGTTAATTCTAATGGCTTTTTAGTGAAGTCTTTAGAACTTTCCATGTACAAGATTATGTCACCTGTGAATAAAGATAGTCTTAGTTCTTCCTATCTCTTCTGGATGTGTTTCTTTCTTTTTCTTTACTAATTGCCCTGGATAGAACGTCTCTGGAACAGTGTTGAATAGAAGTGAGAGTAGGCATCTTCTCTTATCCTGATCTTAAGGGGAAAAGCATCTAGTCTTTCACCATTAAATATGATGTTAATAGTGTGTCTTTTGTATTTTGTAGATTTCTTCAGGTTGCAGGTGTTCCTTTCTAATCCCTGTTTGTAGTGTTTTTAGCATGAAAGGGTTTTGTTTTGGATATTGTTAATATGTCTGTGTCTATTGAGCATGTTGTTTTTGTCTTTTATCCTAGGAATATGATGTATTATGTTAACTGATTTTTGTATATTAAACAAACTTTACATTCCTGGGATGAATCCCACTTGGCCATGATGAATAATTCTTTTTATATGTTCCTGGATTTGGTTTGCTAGTGTTTTGTTGAGAATTTCTGTGTCTATATTCTTAAGAAATATTGATGATTCTGTGTTTAAGAAATTATTTTAAGTAAATAATTTTCTTAAGTAAGCAAACATCTGTTAGAAGAATTAAATAATGCACAGAAAGCACTTAGCACACTGCTCAGCACATAAATGGCCAGTTGATGTGAATTGCTTTTTTGGGGGTTAGCTGTTTATTATCATGACTCGAATCATAGGATCTTGAGTCGGACAGACATGGACTTGAGTCCTGACTTCATCCACCTTCTCGTTAGCCGTGTGACTTTGGGCATGTTATATCTAATATGTTAAGTTTTTTCATCTTTCAGTGTAAGATGATGATAGTACTTCTCTCTTAGGGTTGTCCGGAGGATTTAATGAGAATATGCAAAGCACCAAACATAGAGCCTGGCAAGCATTTAGGCACAATGTAATCATTAACTATTGTTTCTTTTGAACATATGTATGGACTACAGTGGTGTTACACGTAAAATTTGAGACAAACTATAAATAGGTGATTGATTAAATGTAGTATATGTGAACAGTTTAATAATAGATAGTTCTTAAAAATGGATTAGACTAATATTGATATAAAAATACTAAATCTTGGTACTGGGTAAAATGAGCAGTTTTTGTGTGTGTATAATATGTGTATGAAAGCATTAAAGCCTAGAAATGTGTATGTATCAGTGTTAGCAGTTTAATTGGGGCTAGGCTGGGTTTGTGATTGCTTATAGGAGAACTTTTGATTTTAAAATAGGCATGTTTTATCCATAAAGAATAAAGATATTTTTGTCTGGGGAGAAATCAGGAAGGTTAAAAAATGTTTAGGGTAGTAATTACTTTCTTGATTTGCCCTCAGATATTTTCATAGCCTTGTTTGACTATTATCTAATTAAACCTTATACATTTTAAAAAGTAATAAAAGCTTCTAAAAATGGTCCATGAAGAATAGTTTGCATCTATCCACAACTTCTGCCTGCCTTCATATGGACTGGCAGAAATAATGTTTGGATACTCATATGTGTTGGCCTGGCTCTGTTCTAGGTGTTAGGAATATCAAGGAGAGAGCGAAATGGTCCCTACTCCAAGACAGACATGCAGATCTGCAGACAGCTAATTCCAGGGTGAGATGGAGTAAAGGGCACACAGGTGGCCATGCAGCTCGGAGAAGGGCATGGTCGGCTCTGGACAGAGCTGAGCAGCATCTCAGAGCAGCTAACAGTAGACTAGTGTTTTCAAGAATACATAGGAATGTGTCGGGCAATATGGGGCCAGACTTGTAGAGAGCAAACACTTGGAGCTGCGAAAGATCAAGAAAGAAGAAATTGGGGATATTGACTGGCGAAAGGCAGCCAGCCCTCGGGCCCATCATCACACTTGGCCCAGCCTCCTCCTGGCGATGCTGATTGTGCTCTAGCCACTAGGCGGCCACATTTCTTACTCCCTTGGAGGAGGACTTCAGTAACAGGGCAGGGGTGACTCTGAAAGCCTGTCAGGAGTATCAGCTTCCACAAAGTGACCCGGATGCAGTGAAACAGATAGTTCGTTGTCTTGGCTTTAGAACATGAGCTTGGGCTTCCATCGGTCAGAGCCTGCCTCAGGAGGAGAGACGAGAGGAGCTTTGTGGGTTAGGCTCTGCCTTCCTGGCGGGTGGACAATGGAACAGACATTTCTTAGTTTCTGTGACATTTCGTTGGTCCTCATAGATGAGTGTTTGTGTGAATTTTCTTAATGGTCAGTATAATCCACAGCTTGTAATTCCAAGTTTCAGGCACCAAACTTGAAATCTGTCTTTAGACTGATATGTTTCTCTACTCCCTCAGACCCAAACCCAAATGTATAGTTACAGGGGTATACATTGGTCTTTCTGATGATTTTGATCCGTAGGATATGTCTGTGGTTTGTTGCTTTGTAGTTTCCCTTCTCCAGCCTGATGAAAGTTCACTTCTGAGGCGGCTGGGGCCTTAGGGATTTCAGAATCTGAGTCAATTGAGTCTGATGAAGGGGCTTCTAGCGTCCCTGTGCCAGCCCTGGACACTCTTCAGCCTCCATCTGGCATCTTGACCACAGTTCAAGGACTTGTTCAAGGCAAGTTCACAGGCTTGTTCAGCTTTTAGAATTCTGCTGGTTTGCTGTCGAGTCCACGGATGACGGTTTGTACTCTGGTTTTTTTTTTTTTTTTCCAAAGGGCCCTGTCTTTCTGTGTTTTAAAATCTCTTCTGTATCAGTAGTCCTTTTTAGCATGCTGTTTTGCTGTGATTTTTCACTTTCCTTGCCTGTTAACTGGGTTGCTAGGAGTGGGGTGATTGAGTTGGATGAAAATTACAGTGTCGCTCTGTAGAAATTTCACGAGTCATTTTTTTTTCTTTTAAGATTTTATTGGGGAATTGGGGGAGGGGAACAGACAAGTTGCTGGCCTTTTATTCTTCAGTCTAGTTGTAGAGAACATCGCCTCGCTGGCCCATGTTGGTATTGTGATCATTGCGCTCTTCCTGGGTGAGGCAGTCGCTCACTGGCCATTGGACGGCTGCTCACAGCGGCTCACGGTAGCCACGCCCTCTGCCGGCCAGCCCCACTGCAGCCTATGCCGTCGCAGATGACTCAGGGCAGCCCAGCTCCAGGTCGAGCTGTTGTTCTCCATCTTAGCTGTAGAGGGCAGTGTCACTGGCCCTCATGTGGGATCTGAACAGGGGCTCTGCAGTTCAGAGCTGGTGTCCCAAGCCAGCTCTTAACCAACGTGCCACTCGGCTGGCCCTCACAAGTCATTTTTAAATGTCTTGTTCCAATGCTAAAAGGAGGAATGGAGCTCAGGTGATTTTTAAAGGATTAAAGGTGATGATTGTGGCTGAGAACTGAAGGCTCCAATTACATGAGAGAAGTGACTCTCAGATGACAGTCTTGCAGTGGTGGCTGGAGATAGAATTAATTATTTCTTTGGTCTCAGGGAGAACTTATCCTTCTGTAAGACTATTTTCTGTGTAACATATGTTGTCTTATTGTGTGAAAAATCTTAATGTAATAGCACAAGCTTACATAGCTAAAAATATTCATTTTCACACATGTTTTTGCCTTAGTTAAAGTTCTAGAAAAAAAGGCTGTATGCTAACAAATGTCTGCCTAAGCTAAAAGCCTAAAGAAAATGGGAATTTAAATGACCAGTAGAGTTCGCCATGGATTGCTTTGGTTGAGAAATACTTAAATATATTAGAAGCTGCAACTGTGGGGCTACATCCTGGATTGGATCCAGAGTGGATCTACTCCATCTACTGTGTAATTTTGAATAGAGCTTATTGTCCGGTTAAGGAATGGCACCTTTTACATAAGAGAATGTCCCAGTTAACTTAAACTGGGCACCTTTCCGAGGGCCTAACCTCCATTTTTATTTGCTTTTAATTTCTGGGTGTCCAGAAAGCTGGGAAACATAGGGTAAACTTATTTTTAAATAGTGTATTTGTTTTCAAATAATAGGTCCAGTTGGCTCTTATCCTCCAAACACCTTTTCAGGCTCAGTATCTCTAAATTTAAAGCAGTGTGTCCAACTGGTAATCTGGAAAATGAACATGGTATATATACTCTTTTTCCTGTTCCCCAGAATTCCCAATTCAGATAGAAAATATGAATTACTTTCTTTATTACTCCACAGAAAAATATGCACGAAAAGAATTTAATCTTGATGGTGCAGGGTAGTTACGAGCGTCTGCTGTTGTGCGGTTGAGTTATATAAATGGGATTTGACCTCTGTACTGGCGCTGGCATTCTAAGCACTTTGGGTTTGGGAGTTGTTCTATGTGTTTGTTTGCGTTTTGTACTTTCTCTTTAGCTGTCAGACTTTCAGCTGTCACTTCTCATTAACATGACTAGGCTTAACTCCTGCATTCTCCCCTCTCCCTATTCCTATATTTGGTTTCTTCTCATCTGGTTAGGAAATCAGATAAGCAGGCCTGCTATAATCAGGTAAGCTTCCAAAGGGTCAGTAAGAGGACTGAGTGGGGCTATTAGAGCTCTGTTTTTAAAAAGTCTGCATGGGCTGCTTGGTGTACCTTTCCCCCTTCCCTTCCGTGGGAGGTGTTTCCATACAGGAATTGGAGATGAAACATGTGCCTTCTCACACAGTACACGATTATGGGCCACATTTTCCTGCTTCTTGTCATGTTTATGGAATTTCCGTGTTTATGAAATTAAGATGCTGTGTATTGTGCATGTTTTATTGTCTAGTGTCTGCATTTTGTTATATTCCTTTAAGGAATGTTATGCTTTGTTTTGGTAAATCAGTTACGTTCATTGCAGATCTGTCTAATCTCGCTGGGACCTGTTTTTAAACTCTGATTGGGCCTTCACTCCAGAAATGGTTCAGTCCTGTTAAGAAGGCCTGTCCTCTGGGGGAGTAGGGGTGGGGGGTCATTACTGAATATGCCTCCCATGAGTCACTCAGAACATTGGTGCTTGAACATCTTCTTCCTACTTTGTATAAACTTTTGAATCAGTTTATAGTTTCTTGGTCATTTTTTGCCCTGCCTTGTGGAATTTCACTCACACATGTATGGCCTAGAACTTAGTACATTTCTAGAGCTCTTTTCCTGGGTAGCTTCCCCTTTTCTAGCACTCTGCCCTGTAACTTCCAGCTACCCCAGCCTTCCTGAACTCTGAGCTTCATTTTCTCAACTTAACAAGGCTGTTGAGTTCAATTTGGGTTCCCCTTCCCTGTACTCGGTGGCCTGGAAAGTGACTCCCTGCAGCAAGTAGGGGAGGTTGTATGGCTCACCTTGTTTTTCTTCTCCCAGGGATCACAGTTCTGCACTGCCTGCTGTCCTGTCTAAAAGTGGTGGTTTGACAGATTCTGTCTGGTTTTAGCTATTTACTGTAAGAGGTTACGTCTGGTCCTTGCCAGCCATCATTGCTGCAAGCAGAAGTCCCAAGAATTCCAGTGCAGTTGTTGGTCCATTGAAAGTAATTCTCAGTAATTGAAGGCAACTCTAAATGGTATGCCTGCCTGTGTTAACCAGATGCAATTGCAGTGTGTTTTGAGTGACATGTAATAGTGTCCTCATTTCCCCATTTGTTCCTTACCTTTCCCACTGACTGGAACTGTTACTGTTCTGAGAGGAATAAAGGTTACAGTTCTCAGCATGGTCGCACAGTGACAGTATTTCAGATGCTCTTGGAGCTCCCCCGAGGACAGAACAGCTGAGATGAGTCCTTGTCACTGCTGATGCTGTCAGTGCTCAGTGGGTGACCTCTCCTTTGGGGTGTTCTTGTCCTTTACCTCAGACTACATTTTACTCTTGGGTAGAGCCGTTATTCATGTGCTCTGGCAGTTTAAGAATCACCTTTTGAACCCACATGGGAAATCTATGTTAATTATCACTATCTGAATTAATAAGAAGTTGATGCATGGATTGAAAGAACCATCTGTGAAACAGCATAAGCATAGCCTCGATATGGTGATCTGGGAAATTTAAAGGCATGCTGAAGGAAGCTAATTTGCACAAGGATTTGATTTGCAGGGATGTGTTTCCCTGCCTTGATGCTGAATAAAAGAAGCCATGTACTTTGAAGTGGCTTGTTGGTGAGCTGTAAAGACCAGTAGAGTCCTGAGTAGACACTACACTTGGCTGTTGATAGTTTAGCTAAGAAGCAACTAGATCAAGAAAAACAGGTTGTTATTTGTATCTGTTGTTTGGGCAATAATTATTTACTTCTGACTGACTTATTGATCAAAATACAAATATCACGCCCTTTTTCAGAAATCTTGCTTATCACCAGCGATAGATGTCAGTTTTCTTTTGTTGTTTTTAATTACTCTGAGCTCTTTGCTTAGCCTCCTGAATGATTGGCGCATGCTCTGTAAGCCTTCAGCACTCTGCACAGTGCGCCATGATAACTTTTATTTTGTGTCATCAGAATGTTGTTTATAAACATGTTGGTTTTTTAAAAGTCCAAATATGTTTTTTTTTAATGTAACTTGAGGAATATTGATTAGGTCCACTGCTGCTCAGAAAAATTAGAAGTTAATGAACTTATTAGAAATGATCAACCTCATTAAAAGAGAAATGCAACATTGAAGAAGAAGCATCTTTTTTCACCTGTCAAATTTTGGTTGAAAATTAAAAATGAAAATCAGTCTTGGCGAGAGTGTGGCAAAATGGGCACTTCTTTGAACTTCCAGGAAAAATATGTATTTCTATTGTTACTGAACCAAAGTTCGGGTACCTGACACTTTGAAAGGCCAAAACTGAATTTCAGAGTTAGGAGTAAGGAAAGGTTTATTGATCGGGAAGTCGCCAACTGCAGAGACGGGAGACCTAATGGTGCCTCAGATCCATCTTGCTCACTGGACTAGGTTAAGGGTTTTTAAGAGGTTAGGGGAACACGTATGTGGAAGTGCTGGTGGGGCAAGTTTTAATTGGAGGATCTTGGAACTTGGCCATTTATGATAAGGGGATGTCAACATTAGATCTTCCAGGACAACGGATCCTTGGCTTCTGAAAGGGTTCCGGTGTTCCAGTTCCAGTTATGTCCTGGTCCTTTGGTTCCACTGGGGTGTGGAGGGGCGCGGTGTAAGACTTTAATTCCGGGTGCAGCTGGAGGTGAAAGTTATCTGCATGCTTTGGCTGCATGACTTGTGGTTTTGCAGTTGTCTCTGCAAGACAACTCAGTATATCGTTAAACAGGATAGGACCATTTTGAGGTTCTGTGGTTACAATATGACCTTTCTGAAGATAAGTCTGGTATAGTATACATCAAAAACTTGTATACTCTTTGACTCAGTAATATTGCTCCCAGGGATTTTTTTTTTTCTTAAAATTGTTAGAAAGTCACACAAAAAATGCAAGCACTGGTTGCAGTATTATTTCTTTCTTTTTCTTTTTTTTAGCTGAGCCATCCTGCCACCTGTTGGCAGCTCAGTGGCAGCTCAGCTCAGGCCAGGCATTGAACCGCTGTTGCTCAGAGTTCAAACTCTTGAGCGAGCTCTTAACCAACTGAGCCACTCGGCCAGCCCCTTGCAGTATTATTTCTAACAGAGTGTTAGACCCACCCTAAACATCTATGAAAGGGTGTCAGTTGTGGCATTTTGTGGTTACAAAGTACCATGCAACCATGAAAAGGTGTTTATGAAGAATATTTTATCATGTTGAAAAATGGACTTACTTGAAATAAGCAGTATTCCAAAGTGATACATACTATATAGTCTTATGTCAGCTATTAAAAACTGCATGAAAGAATGAAATATGCCAAAATGTTAAAGTAACTGTTTCTAGGTGACGGTTTTGTGAGAGATTGCTTGATATTTGTAGCTGCGTTCTGGACTTAACCTAAGGCCTCGAAAGACCCTAGACTGCACCTTAAATTCCAAGAGGAGGCAAACCATCTCTAAGGATAGTTGCTTTACGTTCAGGTGAAAAAGTTTCCCCCTACCCCCGCCTTTTTTTTTTTTTTTTAAAGCAATGATGTCTGTGCTTACGCTACAGATAAAAATTTTGATGATGAAGATTCTGTGGATGGTAACAGACCTTCCTCTGCCAGTTCTACATCATCCAAAGCTCCATCAAGTTCCCGGAGGAATGTTGGAATGGGGACCACCCGCCGGCTTGGGTCATCCTCCCTTGGACCCAAGTCTTCAGGTAAGACCAGCCTTGTGGTGGTGTGGGGGGAGCTGTGCAAGCTTTTAAAACTAGACGTGCATGGTGCTTCCCTTCTGTGTCCTTCAGGAGTGAAGTAATCCCATTTGTAGTATGTTTCTGCTGGCTGTTTTTTAATTAAATTAGTACTGTGCTGTCCATGCTGATAAGCCGGTGGGATGTCAGTCTGAGCTGCTGAGTGGCCACATTTTGGTAAGCAGAGCCTGTAGGAGAATAAAGCCTACACAGAGGAAAGCATAGCTAAGGGACAGGAAGAACAGTGTGCACCCTCATGGCTTATTTGATTATTAGGACCCAGCCATCCATGAAACTGCTATGGGGCCTTTTTAGTCATTTTTATTGATTAAGACTGAGACTATCCACAGGAAATATTGTACTTTCTGTTTTTAACGTGTACTTTGTTTCTATAAGTAGCATTATTTCTTGTGAGACTATTATGGATATTGAATTAAATAAATTGTAGGGATAGCTCCCTGAGGCTTTGAAAATTGATTTACAAAGATTTCCTCCCTAAATCCCTCCTCTTCACCCCCCCCCATTTAGACAGTTTGAATCCTTGTTATATACAACTTTCATTTTTCTGTCACATTTTAAATTTACAATGCAAATTTCCTACTTTTTACTTCAAAAATACTGTGCAGCCACTGCTTTTAGAACCATGCTTACTCTTAGCATGGTCTTTTTAGCTTGGCTGAGTTCAAGCTGGAGTAAGGATTAGCACTACAATGCTGCCTCCTTCTGCTGGTCTGTTATGCTTTCAGAAGAGGCCCTAGAATGCTGGTGGCTTGACGGGATCAGCTTTCTGCCGCTTTAGTGCCACCAGCGGCTCTGTTAAAGGAGCTGCACTGATGGCAGAGAGTGACATTTGCATCAGAGGTGGCAGGAGGAAAAGCTGTGCTTATTTCTTATATTTGTTCTTAGTTCTTTCAAATCTTTTTTTTTGGGGGGGGGCATTTAAATTATTTTGTTGTTGTTGTTATTGAGCTTAAGTTCACATAGCATAAAATCAACCATTTTAAAGGTAATAATTCAGTTAGCTTTTTAGTATATTCAGTGTTGTGCAACCACCACCTCTGTCTAATTCCAAAACGCTTTCATTAGTTCAAAAGAAAGCCCCATACCTTTTATACAGTTGCTTCCCATTTCTTCCCTCCCACCCCCGGCCATCACCAATCTGCATTTGGTCTGTATGCATTTACCTGTTCTAGACATTTTGTAGAAATGGAATCATACGGCATGTGATCTCTTGTCTGACTTCTCTCACTTAGCATAATGCTTTTGAGGTTTACGCTGTAACATGTATCAGGACTTCATTCCTCTTATGGCTGAACAATCTAATCCTTTTTCTTGATCTATTCTTGGGTGGCATCTGTTCCACAAACAAGGCTTAGAAAATTTGTGCATGCCCAGACCATTTCTTTTCCTTCCCACCCCTCACCCGTACCCCTTCCACAAATCCCAACTGTGTAAATTATGCAGAAATATCAGTTCTGTCTTTCCTTTGAGCCCTCCCTGATCTCATCTTTTCTCCATTTTGTGTAACATCATAGCCATGAATTTCCGTGTTGGCTCCTTCTTGTCAGATTCATTAGGGACGTGGTTGGTCTTGGAGTCCTCCTCAGTATGTGGGTACATGGCGCTCACAGTGCTTTGCACAGCGGAGATGCTCAGGACCTGTTTGCTCTGTGGGATCGAGTCCTAACGCTAAAACAGACACAGAGCACCACGTCACAGTGTGTTACTAGTGATTGTTGTAGTTAGCTGGTAAATGCAGTGTGAGTGATTATTTATTGCTGCCAGGAGTTGTCTGTAAAGCCCTTTTCAGTCTAGGTAGTTCATTCGGATACCAAGCACCAGAGAGCTTGTCTGACAAGAAGCTCTAGAAAAGTACTCAGACTGATCAGTGTAAATCACTAATGAGGGTTACAAGGATGACCGTAGACACCAATTTTGAAACTTTATTATGGAAAAAAAAAATCTGATAAAATGTCGCAAGATTTCATGTGTGGTGTTCATATTAGCAAAAGAGAAAAAACTCTCTCCCAATGATAACAATTAAATTCTAAGTGTATAAAACATCTTACAACAACTTTATGGGGGAAACTTGCTACTAAGGAATACATAAAAAATGGACACCGTTATCATGAATGAGTTCAAAAGAAATGGAAATATTTTTGGACTAATATAAATTTGAAATGAAACTTAAATTCTCTAGAACTTATATGAATATTTCACAAATTCATTGTGCTAGATTCCTAACAATAATATAATCTGATTTGTTCCCTGAAGAGCTGAATTTTCTATTATATCTGTTTATTAGTGATCTTTTAAAAGATGTGCACATTAATAGAATATACATTATCTAAATACTTTAAAGCCTAGGCTGCCCATCCTTAAATGAGTAGTTTCTTTTTTTTTTTTTTTAAAGATTTTATTGGGGAATTGGGGGAGGGGAACAGCGCTGGGGAATCGGGGGAAGGGGAACAGACAAGTTGCTGTTGTTTTGTTCTTCAGTCTAGTTGTGGAGGACATCGCTTTACTGGCCCATGTTGGTATTATCATTGCGCTCTTCCCGGGCAAGGCAGATCAGTCGCAGGCTTCTGGACGGCCACTCACGGCGGCTGCTGGCCGTTCACGCTGGCTGCTGGCTACACACGGTAGCCCATGGCAACCCACTGCAGCAGGGGACTGCAGCCTACGCCGTTGCCGGCGACCCAGGGCAGCCCAGTCCCAGGTCGAGCTGCCATTCACCATCTTAGCTATAGAGGGCAGTGTCACTGGCCCTCACATGTGGGATCCGAACCGGGACCCTCTGGGGTCCCAAGCCAGCTCTTAACCAACGTGCCACTCAGCCAGCCCGAGTAGTTTCTTTAAATGACTTCAAGATGATGCCTATAATGGAGAATCTGTACTTCACCTTGATACTAAATGTCAGTAATGTTTGTCAGTTCCACAACACTACATTTTTATTAAGCTTTTAAAAAAATAGTGACATCTACCAAAATGTAGTTTTTATTGTACATACTCAGATTCTTCGAAGGCACATTGTTTACATTTTAAAAATAATTTTTTTTATAGCTGCAAAAGAAGGAGCTGGAGCAGTCGATGAAGAGGATTTTATAAAAGCCTTTGATGATGTACCTGTGGTTCAGGTGAGTGAGGGTATTGCATTTGATGACAAGCAAGGATGGGCTTACTCCTCAAATTTCATTTTTTAAATATGTGATTGAGAAGGTCCTTACTAGGTAAGGAATTCTAACTATCAAGACAACAGGAGATCTGAGGGTGCAAACGAGAAAATGTTGGCGCCTATTATAGTTGAAATGAAGAGCCAAAGTCAAGGCCCAAGATGATTTTCCAGCAAGAACTAGAGAGAAGTTGCTTGCTCTAGTAATAAGTTTGTGGGTCAGGTTACTTTATAAAAGAGAGAAAAAAAAAGATTAGATTAGATGAGGGAACAAAGAAGCAAGTTTATTTAGGGACTTTTCTTAGAAAAATTTGTAAGTTTGAGGGATTTCGGTGTCTGAAAAGCTATAAAGAATGCTTTAATAAAAGCTTAGTTTATACTATCTTGATGCTTCACTTAAGTACCTAACAGATGAAGCAAAGATTATTGATAAAAGTTGGGGTACAGTCACACATTTTAACTGCTTTGTGCCTCAGTGTTGTGTGGTATAGACTGGGGGATAACAGTACTTTTCCTCAGTCTACACTGACTGTCCTAGCTCTGGATTCCAACAGCACTTAATTTGAATCACTTGTTACCTGCTGCTTGATTGCCATGTGTGTATAAACTAGATAACTAATAAGGCTCAGATTTATCCTCAAGTTCCTGACCTTCCCAGCATGCCTACCTGTCTTAAAATGTGGGCTTAAATGAGAAAGTAAATTTGAAAGTGATTAAAGTTAAACAAGTACAACGTGGGGTTATACAGAATACTAACAGTAAATGACTTGTATATCACTGACCATTCTCTAGGTCATTTTCCCTTTTGAAAATGTGAAATCATCTGTTAATTTTATAGTAAAGCTGTATTTGAGGCAAGGTTATCCATAGGATCAGGTCTCTATATTCACAATGGGGCAGAGGCTCGTTCTAAGACCAATCTCTCTAGATGTTATGTGTCCTCTGGGAAATGAAATGATTTATTTTATTTTACTTACTAAATGCTCTGGACTTCATGTAATTAAGGTATCTTTGTTTATTCTTTAAATTTTCTTATGTTGATTGTAAATTAATTCTGCTTACAGATTTATTCCAGCCGAGACCTTGAGGAATCCATAAACAAGATTAGGGAAATATTATCTGATGATAAGCATGATTGGGAGCAAAGAGTAACTGCTGTAAGCTGTTGACGTCATATGATTACATTTTCATTAGATTTATTTATATATTCTAAATACTTTGTTATGAAATTCGGGTGCAGCTCTAATGAATTTTAAAGTGGTGAAATATTTTAAGTATAAATTACTGCATTAACACTTTATTTGGTAGAGTACCTCACTTCTATTTCTACTTTTAAAACATGACAACTTACACCTTTCTGTATACCCTGTATTTTTAACAAAGACCTAACTGGAATATCTGGTGATGCCCTCCGCTTTCACCTTGGTAAAAATTTAAATCTGTGATTGTTGGCCAGTAAAGTGGCTTTTTAGTGGCATTTTCATATCACATGCCAGAAAGTTCTGTCCCATCTATTTTTAAAAGTAAAATAATGAAAGTAAGATGGGCTGAACATTATAAAGTGAGGGTGTGTCTGGCAAGAAGAGAGGTGATAAAATTGCTGTTTTATTCTATTTCAAATTCAGACCAGCTTTATAGTAATGATAAAGTGGAAGATATTTGATCCATTAAATAAATGGTGGTTGGAGTGGGGTGTGGGGGAAGGTAAGCTTAGGTAAGTTTGTAAGCTTTTACAAGCTAAAATGGGGGGTTTAGTTAGCACAGAATGTACAAGTATACTAAATGGTTTCTAATTAAAAAATACATTTTGTAGAATTGTAATGTATTTATCACAGATACATTTAAAAAAATTATTTATTCTTATTTGTGATATGTAGACTTGTTCAGTATATTATCTAATATTTAAGTGGCTGAATTCTTTTTGTAAAACTATTTCTATATCATTTAACTTTGATATTGATCTCTCATATTTGGTGGCTTCTATTGTTTTATATATTCTATTTTAGGAATTGTTTTGTATTTAATTTTCTCTATCCCATTAGCTAAAAAAGATTAGATCTTTACTTTTGGCTGGTGCTGCTGAGTATGATAACTTCTTTCAACATTTGCGACTTTTGGATGGAGCCTTTAAACTATCTGCTAAGGATCTGCGGTCTCAGGTAGTGCGGGAGGCTTGTATCACGTTGGGGTAAGGATTGCAAAGCTCCAGATTCTAACACATAATAAAATAGCCTCATCACAGGGCTTCAGAGATGGCTCATTGAATCTGTTGATGGGTCTTTTTAATGTTACTTGTGATTAGTCTTCCAGACCCATTCAAGTTATACTTCTGTTATTACTTTCAAGATATTTCTCACCCAATTATGTTAAGTGTGACAGATTTTAAACTTTATTCAGTGACTTAGCTCTGAAGCCTTTATTTTAAACTTGAAGCAGTTGTTGTTAATAATACAGAACAAATGAAATTTATAAAGTGTTTCTCAGCCTCTTCATTGATTTTGCTCGCAGGATATAACATGATTATCAGAATTTTTGATTGTTTCTAGAAGAGTGCTGAAGCTATAAAGTTAAAGTTAAAGGCATGTACTGCAGTAAAATTTTATCCTAGTTAAACTTGTATGAATATTTGAAGCTGGAACTTCTGTGTTAGAAAGTATGTCAGAATATCGGAGAAACAGCAACATAAGGGGGCACTGTAACTGTTTAAAAGTTTTGGCTGCAGTCACATTTTGAAGCATGAGCATTTTATGTTAAAAATAAAAAATGAGGGCACTTTTTCCAGTTTATGCTTTATTAGTGTATGATCAATTTGTTTTGTTTTGTTTTTTTTTTTTGCTATTTTAAGACTAGTTGGAAATGATTTATTAAAAAAAGGAACAAACTCTTGGGCTAATGGCTGTTTGCCACGTCCTCTACATGTCCATTGACAAGATGTGACACACTTGTCCTTTATCCCTAGATAAATGAAGGTTCTAAAATGTTAAGAGGTTTATATGCTTCACTGTTTACAAGAAATGTAACTACAGTCCAGTATTCATTTCTTACTTTAGGCATCTGTCGTCAGTTCTGGGGAATAAGTTTGACCATGGAGCTGAAGCCATTATGCCAACAATCTTTAATTTAATTCCAAATAGTGCCAAAATTATGGCCACTTCTGGTGTTGTAGCTGTTAGGTTAATCATTCGGGTAAGTATGTTTTGGGGCCATACATTGAATTAGCAACTGGTAAATATTGGTAGTTGATAAGCAATATGTAGAGGCATTTTTCATTAGAGTGATTACATATAATTGGAATCATGTTGTACATATAGTATTGACCTTTTTCTCCCCACTTAATATAATAGCACATGAGCCTTTTACATTCCATAATGTGAATTACGGATCTGGTGTGCAGTTACTGAGGTGTTGATCATTGACTCATCATTGCTTTTAAATATTTGAACATTTGCGTCTGCTTCTGAGTTTCTGCTCTGCTCTTCATGTCTCCAGATACCACTTCCATTCCTTCCTCCCCAGTCCCCTGTCACCCACGTTAGGTATTTGTGCTTGTGGTTTTGTTAGGTACTGTGATTGTTGTTTAAATAATTGTAGCTAAGCACAGAAACAAAATATTCTAAGTTTGCTAAACATTTACTTAGATTTAAATAATTATCTGAGTAATTATTGTACAAGTTTTCAATAAAACCTAATAGTTCACAAAGGCTTCAAATGAAACTTCCCTGTGTCACCTCTCTCCACCTCCAATTCCATTTCCCCAGAGGCAACCCTTGCGACTGGAGCTTGATGATATTAACTTGATATCTGCCCAGAATATTCCTGATTATTGTGGGTTATTTACTTTGTATTATTTTTAGTCCTTACTGTTTACACTGCCTACTTCAAATTAAACCCAATGCCGTTATTGAACATTTTCATCGAAACAATATCAAAATAAATTGGTCTGCTGACCTCTTGTGAACTCACTCAGATCTGTGCTGCTCGGATAACTTAGACTTATACTAATGATTTGTTTTAATTTTAGACTTATTTACACATCATCATGTCTGTTTTGGCTCTGTAAATTTTGTCATGGCCGTTGGCAGTGATATCCAATGAAACTTTCCTTTTTAAACTCAATGAAATTATAATCTGAATATATATGTATGTGCGTTAAGCAGGTTATTAAGGAGGTGGTTGTCTTAGTTTTGCATTTTTCAAGGGTTCATCTATGTTTTTTGTTCTTTCCCACAGCACACACACATCCCTAGGCTAATACCTGTCATAACAAGCAACTGTACCTCTAAGTCTGTTGCAGTTAGAAGGTAAATTTTAAAAGTTTCCTCATTATTTTTGAATTGTTTAAAAATAAAGCAAATTTCATATTTCTCTCAATGGGAAAAAGTTTGTTTGATGTGTTTAATATTATTTAAGATTGCTGTAATAAATGCCTTTGGATGACGCATTATGATCTAAATAATCAGGAAAGTAAATTTGGACAACTTTTGCTGTGTGTGTGTGAGTGTGCTGAGAGAGCGAGCGAGAAAAGGAAAGAGAATGTGTGTGTGTAGGTATGTGAGTTAATTGGGAAGGGGGGAAGGAGAGGGGAAGAGGACTCCCTGTGCATTTTTTCCTGAAAGAATCCCTTTACCTATGTCATTGGTCTACCCCATTCTCTGAATGTGAAGACATCGATGGCGAGCAAGACAAAAACATTGTGAAAAGCAACGTCAGTTATTTAATATTAGCTTAAGTAGGAGGAGGTGTGTGCATCTTCTGATAGTGGTTTCTGGGCTTCTGAATTCTGACCAGTCACCTGCTGCTGCTTCACAGTAGTAGAAGATAAACCCAGCAGATACAACCTGGGTAGCGAGCTGTGGCTTTGTTTCGAAGTCCCTGTCTTGTCTTGTGTCCAGTGAGCGGCCCTAGACTACATGTGAGGAATAAGGGCTTTTCTTGCTGGTATTTATGATTTTTGACTGTTGAGTCACAGAGTCTTTTGAGAGTCTGTTCAAACCTCTGGCCCCTCTTCCCAGAAAAATTTAAATATACAGAATGGTTTTGCATAGATTTTTCAGGGGCTTCATGGACACCACTGAAGCCTCTCCGTAAACCATTATCAGGAGCTCTATAGTGCACGTTAGTGGGCAGCAGCCTCTGGCCCCATTCCTGTAGTTCTGTGTCCTAGCCCAGTGAGAGAGCCCTTCGCTTTAAGGCTTAGCATCCAGCTCACCTTAGCTGCTGCTGTTTCCCTCCTTTCCTAGGCTGTCATGTTGGTCCTGCCAGTTTTCCATGGGTAGGGGACCTCCTTTAGCATTAGGTGGCCCTATTTCCATCTTACTCAACAGTTATGTGGAAGGCATATAGAAGAAAAGAAGGGGAATAATCCAAATGTATGCAGCCAGGAAGAAAGAAATTTGCTTCTGCTACTGAAAAAGCTTAATTTTGAACTGCATGGCTGAATCGTATATAGCCGAAGAATGCAGTCTAGTCTTGACCCACAGTTCAGCTTCTCCTCAGGATTAGAGCAGACAGCTTCAGCTCCTCCTAGAGATGAGAGTGTGAAGTCAGCCAGGTCGAGGGATGATCGTGAACTTCAGAACTGACAGATTTAGGCTGAAGCATTCTCTCTTCCCACGTACTGATTATTTGACCTGTTAGGAACGAGAGTACCCCTGTGCAGAGTTGCTCTGCGGATTCACTCATTAGGTTTGATGCTTAATAAACAGTAACCATTATTAGAATGTGTTGTTGCTGCTGCTGTTATTATTGTTACTGTTGTTTTACGTTTCTAAGAGATTCAGAATGTGGCTTTTCCTCTCTGTAAGGCAGAGTTCCTGCAGTGAAGTGACATACATTTTGTTGTGGAACATGACAAGTATGTTCAGTGTGTTATTTCGCTTGGGCTGCCATAACAAGATACATACACTGGGTGGCTTAAAGAACAGAAATTCATTTTCTCACAGCTCTGGAGACTGGCAGTCTGAGGTCAAGATTCCAGCATGGTTGGGTTCTAATGAGGGTGGCTTACGGATGGCTGCCTTCTTGCTGTGTCTATACATGGCCGAGAGAGGGAGAGAGAGAGAGATATCGAGAGATCTCTGATGTTTCTTGAGAGCCCTACTTAATTACCTTCCAAATGCCCTGTCTCCAAATACCATCAAATGGGGGATTACGGCTTCAACATACGAATTTTGGTAAAACAATTCAGTCTGTGCATTTCACACTTCTGGCTTCTGGTGCTAAATGTGAGTAGCAACCACAATCACTGTGACAGTAGAATTGCCATCCCTTCTTCAGTTTCCAAGCCACATACCCAGATTGCTGTTCTTCATTTAGTCAGAGTGAGTGTCAGTAAGAACCATGTATCTTAATGCTGAAAAAGTAAGAGGGACCATCTGGCCCAGTCCCGCTGCCTTCAGAAAGGTAAAGAGGGCAGTGAAACCAAGGCAGTGCTCTATACCTAGCTTTGCTTTGTAGAATTTTTTTTTTTAAGGTTTTATTGGGGAATTGGGGGAGGGGAACAGACAAGTTGCTGTTGGTTTGTTCTTCAGTCTAGTTGTGGAGTATGTTGCTTCACTGGCCCAAGCTGGCACCATCATTGCGCTCTTCCCGGGCGAGGCAGATCAGTCGCCGGCCTCTGGACGGCCGTTCACCACTCACGCTGGCTGCTGGCTACACACGGTAGCCCATGGCAACCCACTGCAGCAGGGGCTGCAGCCTACACTGTCGCTGGTGACCCACGGCAGCCCAGCTCCAGGTCGAGCTGTTGTTCAGCATCTTAGCTGTAGAGAGCAGTGTCACTGGCCCTCATATGTGGGATCCAAACCGGGGCCCTCTGGCATCCCAAGCCAGTTCTTAACCAACGCGCCACTCGGCTGGCCCTGCTTTGTAGAATTTTTAAGAAATGAATTGCATAATCTCTTTGCCTTTAAGCACTTCATAATTTAATTGGGGAAATTAAAAACAAAGCAAAGCAATGTATGAGTGAGTTCCAGCATATGTATTATGGATTTAGAAATTCGGAGAAAGCAGTGATTCAAACCAGCTGATACATTCCCAAGAAGCTTCATAGAAAGTTGAAAATTGAGCTGCTTTTTGAATGATAAGTAGGTGAAGAAAAGAGACAAGTTCTAACCTGATGTGTTTAATTACTGATATGTTTAAATGGTGCCAACATTGATAGACTTCTGTGTATGATGTTAGTCTAAAAACTTGAAAACAAAGCCTAAAATAGTTTGTTCTAACACATTTAAGACAAGAATTAGCAGTGAAGATGGCTGTTTTCACTAAGAGATAACATAAATATAGATATATGCACATGCATTAAAAAACAAAACAAAAAAAGACCAGAAAAGTCAGGCCGGAAAAGGACATAAAAAAGGATAGAAAGAGAATCAACATGGCCTAGGTTGGAACAGGAGTGGGGAAAGCGACAGTGAGGAAAGGGTGTGGGCGTAGGCCAGTGTCTGTCCTTAGAAAAAGTTTGCTTTCCAAACCCCGCACTCCCCACTGTTCCCAGCCCAGGGACTGAGTTAAATAGCTCTCCTGTGTGCTTCTAGAGCCCCCTGTTCTCCTGGCACATGGTGACTCTTTCTTGTCTTTCTCACTCACTGGATCGTGTCTTGGTTACTGTTGTATCTCTAGCATCTAGCATCAGGGTAAGGGTTTATTAAAGATCCATTGAGAGTTTGAAATGGGAGGATTATGGAAAACAAACTCTGGTCATTAGAGAAGGATTACCTTCTGATTTGTTTCCTTGACTGTGTTCCTAAGACTATTAAAATTTGTTCCTCCAAAGATGGATGTATTGGACTTTACCCAAAGTGGTGATGTAATCCAAAGGAGATGAGCCTAGAATTGTTTTTGTGCACAAACCAGACCGAGAAAGATCACAAGAGTGGAAAGGCTGGAGAAGAAAGGATGTTGAAAGATTAGAGAGAGGAGCATAGCTGAGCACCTAGAAAAAAATTTATTTTAAGCACAACCTAGGACTTTAGCAGGAAAACT
The DNA here is from genome assembly GCF_001890085.2 of Hipposideros armiger. NCBI lineage: Eukaryota > Metazoa > Chordata > Mammalia > Chiroptera > Hipposideridae > Hipposideros > Hipposideros armiger. Next base: position 751,793 of record NW_017731841.1, read on the forward strand.
TGGCAAACACTTTGTTTTTCAGGGTAATTTTTACTTTTTTCTGCAAGGCATTCTGTGAAATTAATGCAGACACCAGTTGCCTGATTCTGTAATGTACGTTGATCTTTTGTGCATGCTTACACGCTGTATTAACGTATTATTTGAGGTAAAGAGAATAATATGCCCTTTTAATAATGTGGCCCATGAAGATTAAGTTTCTGATTTGGAGAGAACTTTTATATTTTTGATTTTTTTTTTCTCACCAGCATAAATGCTTAATTTTTTATTTGCTTTGGTTTTCAAACAATTCTGATTCCATCTTTATGTTCCATTTTCTAAATCATAAAAATTAGAAAACATTTACCCATTTTATAATAAAAATTCGTGTTGGGTCATTTAAGAAAAAAGCTTGTATTTTCACTAACATACAAATTACTAAGTTACATAATTTTTTTTCTTTACCACTTTCAGACGCTGCTTTGAATTTTTAGATTTACTTTTACAAGAATGGCAAACACATTCCCTGGAACGGTGAGCATCTGATTGGCTATTTTTCCCTTTGAATTGAATCTTGAGATTTAATGCCTCAGTGAATGGGCCAACTCACTTTCTGTCAGAAATGAAGGAATCTACACATTTGTTTGCATGATTACTTTCGTTATTTCTACTGATGGGAGGCACATACTATGGGTAGAGGCCTTTAGTGAATTTCAATGGTTGAAATATTAGTGGGCCTAGAGATGTGGGCAGATGTGCACTATGACAGCTACAAATCTAGGTTAACTCCTTATTGACTCTGATCCTGCAGCGTGATGTTTCTGCCAGTTCCAATGAGGTGAATGTTTAAATCTGTTGTTAGTGGGCAGAGTGTAACTCTTATGTCCTTCAAGGAATTTCACTTGTTTGAAAGTTCCCTTTTTTATCCTTCTGTATCAGAAAGTCAGCAGTTTCCTCTTTATTCAGATTGGTGTATGGTTTCACATTATTATAACACAGAGGATTATGACAGAATCCTTGAAGAAGCATGCCTCCTAATTTTGAGATTCCTTTATTGCCATTTTTAGTTCCTGTCAATTTTGGTGCTTGTTATTCTTTCTGAGTTAAATTTGGAGAAATAGATGATGTGTGCCACCCATTTTTTAATGGTATATCATATAGTTTGTGAAGAACTTTAGAGCATATTAAACATTTTATTAGCATGGAATTTTAATACTTAAGTACTCCTGGGAGTCCCACCCCGTACTGCAGTGGTCAGAGATGAAACAAAGCCAAGCCTCCCAGAGGGAGAATTTCATCTGAAAGTACAATACTTTGAATCTAGAAGATAGTTGCACTTTTTTTTCCAATACTTTCTTTTTCTTCAATCTCTTGGGTATTATATCCTTTCAATTTAGTGGCATTTTGGGGGTTTGGAAGTAGAGAGTAGGAGGAGGGATTTAATATAGCGACTGGAGAGGAAGAACAGAAAAGCATGAAGAACTCAGATGTAGGGAGCCTCATGTGTTCCTTCACCTCCTAGCTCAGAGTCTGCCGCTTGGCACGTGCTCCCTAAATATTTAATGAATGGATGAAGGAGTGAGGTGAAGACTTTGAGTGGGCTGGTAAAATTGGTAACTAGTCTTTGTTCTGTGAAACTGTTTGTCCCAGTCATTTCTCTTTTTCTAAAACTGTTAAATATTCATAGTGAGACAGTTTAATGATTTCTTCTCAGGGACAACACAACTAAAGAGAACACCTTTTTATAAAATGGTTCCGTAATTTTATACAGTTGTTCATGATACATAGGGGAGCTTGAAACAACATTCTATGTAATTATAGGAATGTGATGCAGATAGCCTCTTTAGTGTTGAGATTATTATTATCTCATTAAAATTTTGATAGAAACTAGTTCTGACTATGGAAAAATAGGCTTTTGTTGATTTGGCTCTTCAAAGATTGAGCTAAATAAGAATGGCTTAGGCCGGCCGAGTGGCTCAGTTGGTTAAGAGCTCACTCAAGAGTGTGAGCTCTGAGCAACAGCGGTTCGATGCATGGCCCAAGCTGAGCTGCCGCTGAGCTGCCAACAGGTGGCAGGATGGCTCAGCTAAAAAAAAAAAAAAAAAAAAATAGAATGGCCTTAAAAAAATTAGCTGTAACTAAAAAAAAAAAAACCACACCAGAATCACATCAGTGTAGGGCTCTCCGGGTACCTAGGCCAGGTGGCGGTGGGTGGAGCACTGAGAAGGGGAAGGTCTGCAGAGAGTGTTCTGGGTTTCTACGCGGCGTGTTAGCTGACTCGCTTGACACACAGTCTCTGAGTTCCATGTTGCCATTTTGAAGTTATTTCTCACACTTGTTTCCATCCACATAAAACATGGTAACGATTGTTACTACTTTCTTTTCTAAATTTCAGACACATATCAGTATTAGCCGAAACAATAAAGAAGGGAATACATGATGCCGATTCTGAAGCAAGGATAGAAGCCAGAAAGTAAGTGCTTATTTGTACACCACTGTTTTTATTAACTACTTTATTTCTCAGACGCATTTTCTAGATTGCCTTATTAAAAACACATTAAGTTACCTGAATATTTTTTACTTTTGTTAATCATGATTTACAAATATGACCCCGAAAGGTCATTTCAAAATATTTCTGTAGCTTTTTGGTTAGAAGGTAGTTCAGTGCCCAGGCCTGAAAGAGCAATTGTATTACTTAACTATAACTAGGACTGAGGTAGACAACAGAAGGCCCGTTTTTAGATTTATGAGACATTAGTACTCCACGAATCATAAAAGCACTGTCAGTGCATTCTCTTATTCATTAAGTCCTGTTAAAAGCCGAGACGTAATCTGAAGCGACCTTGATTTACTGTGAAGAACCAAGACCAGGGGTGTCTTTCCCTGTGACCGTATCTTGTAAGCATCCGGTGGTGGTTTGGGAGTGAATCACAGTGAGGGGAGGTGGACTGAGTTGATATGCAGATTATCAGCAGATTATCACCGTGGTCACTTGCTGTTGGCCGTCTCATGTTTGAGGCGCGTTTGCCATTCTGAGCGGTTGCGCTCAGCCATGTGGCCATGGCTTGTAGATTCAGTACCTCCCGGCAGTGACTTTGCCATCATGACTCTGAACACCGGAAGCTCCGTGCCAAGATTTCCTCTCGGGCAGCGCGTAGATGAGCACTGCCAGCTTTGCAGCTGTGGTGGTTTTTCTGTGCTTCTGTAGTTGACCAGCTCTCCTTGACACAGGCTAAAATCTGTTCTTACTAGCTTGGAGTAGGATTGCTTTACTTAGCTGCATGAAGACATTTCGATCAAGTGCTTGCTGCTCTTTGCTCTGTCAGTTATATTTCCCTGGTTTCTGGGATTTTGGAAGGACCTCACTATGACCCCAAAGTGCTGACCACAACCTCACCTGGGGTGGTTCCTGCCAAAATAAGAGACGTAATTCATAGTTGCTAAAACTGTTAGCCATGGATTTGTGAATGATCTACTATTTAAGGTTTTTATTCTTGGGCTGTATTCCCGCCTCCTCCAATTTTTCTAGTTCTTAAGTCATAATGTCATACAGACTTCAAGTAGCTCTGAGCACCTTTCCATTTTCTTTTGTGCGTATTATCTAAGTTTTACATACTTCGAATCAATGAGTGTCAAACCGCGATGACAAAAGCTACCATTAATGAGTCCCTCCCCTGTTTTAGGTAGAGTTCTCATGTTTTAGCTCCATCTTCCTAAGGCTTTCCAGTCTTCTTGCAAGTTAGGCCCTTTAATTTTCATGTTATAAATGAGGCTGAGATTCAGAGGAGTTAAGTACTGTTCCCAGTGTCAATAATCCAGTACGTTGTAAGGTCAGGATGCACACCAGGCCTCCCTCGTCCACAGTCTCTTCCTTATACCATTGCTGCTACTAGGAGCAGGTAAACTGAGGACTCGAGTCCTGGGGAATGTCACATGGTGTACTCCAGAGCTCAGCGAAATATCTGTTGTGATCCACTGACTATAATGGAGTGGTGTGTTTTTTTGAGGTGTTACTGGGGCTTCCATAGTCACTTCAGCAGAGAGGCGGAGCACTTATACCACACCTTGGAGTCTTCCTACCAGAAGGCTCTGCAGTCCCATCTGAAGAACTCAGACAGCATCGTGTCTTTGCCGCAATCGGATCGCTCATCTTCTAGCTCTCAAGAGAGTCTGAAGTAAGGAATTATGAGTGTGAGATTTTATACTTAAAAATTTGCTGCATGACAACACAAATTCTAGCTCTGTCTTTTACATATATGTATGTGCCTGTTACAATTCCCACTTACTTCAGATGGGCTCTGGGACTAGGTAAGGTGCTGTGGGAATGGTAAGATACAAGTGGCCGTGGTCTCTGCCATAAGGAGCTTTTAGTTAAATTTATATGGCAATCCAATTGTACAGTTCTGGAGTGATATAAGTGAATTATTCAAAATGTCTTCTAAGGGCATATACGTATTAACTTGGAGACAAGTTTGGAAAGGGAGGGCTTCAAAACCTGGGACTTAATGTATTGATTGTCATCTTCACTTCTAATATTTGTCTCTAGCTGTGACTTCTTTCTGTGTGTTTGGAAGACAGTTGAAAATATAATGTTAAAGCTTTTCTGAAATTGGGGGTTTATAAGATTGTGGCCCAAATTACCTGAGAAAGTCTCAAAACCCTGAAATAATTCTTCATTTTAATAATTTCCATTTATAGATTGTACTTGTATTAATGCAGATCAAGTGCACATTTGATAATAAATAGGTTGTATGCCTTTACTTTCAGTCGGCCACTCTCTGCCAAAAGAAGTTCTACTGCAAGTACCACCTCTAGAGGTAAGAATAACAGTGTGGAGATGGTTGTACACCAGAGGCCTCTGTGACTAACCCCTGGTGGGCAGTACTGCTCCCAGAGGCTGCTCTCAGCGCCGCCTCAGGCCTGCAGGGTATGCTTCTCTGCTCTGCGTTTCGACTGTCTCAGCAGAGCCCCACTTTGCCAGGGACCATTAGCTGTGGGGAAGACATGGTTAGGATGACGTAGGCAGGCAGAAATTGGGCTCTGGCACCTTTCCTCAGGCATCTCCCTCCAGCATGTGGATATTGCCACAAATAGGCAGTTCCTTCGCTCTGGTCACTGGTGAGAAAGTAAAGACAGTCTGTGATGCTTTGAGCAGCAGCAGCGCGGTGGCTGTCAGAGATGGGAGAGGCGAGTGTTTCCTGAAGTGGGGTTGTGGGGGGGCCATCCAGGTCAGAGTGCACACTTTGCCACATCATGAGGAAACTGGCCAGACCTGAACAATTTTCATTGTTTCACTTCTCACATTAACCAGAAATAGGGTCCCTTTCTTTGGGGTTTTATAATCTTTGATTATAAGAAGACAAATGTAATAGGTATGTATCGTTGTAGTCACTTTTTATTTCCTCAGCATTGGCTGAACTCTGTCTTCAGTGACCAGGAGAAACTGTTGGCCAGTGCTGTGGGCTCCAGCCTTTGTTAAAACGTGATATTTGTTATAAAGAAATGCAAAACTTGTTTTAACAATATATGTATACGATTCTAGTGTAGTCCTTACTAATGTTTCTTCTTTTACCACTAAGCTTCTACCATTAGTACCAAATCTGCGTCAACAACTGGGTCCCTGCAGCGGTCTCGAAGTGACATCGACGTGAACGCAGCAGCCAATGCCAAATCCAAAGCCTCCTCAGCGTCGGGTGCCACGCCTTTCAGCTCAGCAGCGGCCCTGCCTCCAGGGTCATATGCATCCTTAGGTAACCACTCCCACCCCTTTCCCCCCAACGTCCTGCTGTTTGAGGTGACACTGACCTCTGCGCAAATTTATGTGTTTAGCTAATTAGAAAAATCCCTAATGGAAGAAATTCTCACTGTGGAAGGGCTGTTTAAGTAACCCGGTGCACTTACTGTAGGTTAGCAGCCCCCTCTTTGCTTATTCGGAAGCACCATCGTTTTTAGTGCCCAGAAGGTACACTGGTGCTCCCAGGGTGCGTGGCCCAAGTGTCCTTCCCTTACTTCCACTCCCCTCCTCCATGGCCGCCCAGCCAGCGCCTGAACCCCCTCCCGTATTGCCAGAGCTAGGTGTTCTCCCTTCCTGACACTGGTGGGAGCAGAGCCAGAGTGGTTTAGTGAGGAAATCACCAGAGGGAGTCATGTAGTTATTAGAGATGCTCTAATCTGAGACGATAGCTAGAGAAGGAGATGTGTGGGAGGAGGAGGACAGGATGAGAATGGGAATGTGGGGGATGTACTAACCACCATACCCATCTTGTACAGAAGAGGTGTCCTTCCCCGTGGGACCTTGGGAAGGGCATGCATGTACTCTAACGATGGCCCAAAAGACTTAAAAAAAAAATTATTTGCAAGGGTTAATAGCTCACAGAGTGCTAGGTCAGTTTCTCAGTTTTTCAGCAGACACTGAACACCTGCTGTATGTAAGGCTGATAATTTATTTCATTTTATTTTTGTTAGATCAAAGTTGTCCAAAGCTGAAATCTGGGGACTTAGCTGGATCAGTTTTATTTTGGATTTTACAGAAATGAATACAATGTAAACTTCATGAAACACTGAGACTGGAGTACTTATGTGGCTTACATACTAATTCCAAAATCACTCTTCAACAAATGTTCTAAAAACGTTTTGCCCATGGAGGGCATCGGGAAAGAATACGAAGGGAAGATACTGGGCCTGTTGCTTACTAGCTTGGTACCCTTGAGCAGGCCACAGAATCTTTGAGTCTGTTTTCTCTCCCTATAAATTAGTTGTAATAATAGCTACCTAACCCAGATAGGTGATAGAGATAAATGAAATTATATGAAAGGGAGAGAAACTGATTATGATAGGAACATTATTAATTTGCAAGGTCCATGTTCTGGACCGTTTGTTAAATCAGTCTTGTTTTCTCTAGGGAAATACCTCATATATGGGTACATTCAGACTGGGAAGAAACCCAACAGGAGTTCTCCTTCTCTGTCATTTAACTGTTGTAGCATTACATAGATGTTTTTATGATATTATGTTGCTGTGAAGTCAGAACTCCTGTCCTATGGTGAAGCAGTTCTGTTAATTTTACTTCAGTTTAAGTACTACTTACCTGTGTTTCAATACATTTAACCCATCTTGAATATAATTAATATTTGTTTTATTTCTAGAAAACCTGAGTAAAAAGCATCATTTAGAGTACTCGGTAGCCTTTGTTTTCTGTGCATATTTGAGCTATTTTGGTATGGACCATGTAGATGTCCCTCAGTCCTAGTAAAAGCACCCGGGTCTTTTGGTCTCAAGATGTAGAACTGACCTTTTAGAAGCACTGATGATACCTTTTCAGCCCAGCATTAGTTCCTCAGTAATAAAACTGGAGTATTCCCATTCTCTTATCTTTTTCCTGACTGCTAGACCTCTAGTTTTCCTTATGTCCAAAACAACGAAAAACAATGGCAGAAAACCACCCTGAAGTATAACATAATTCCACTGAGAAGTTGTCACAGTTACTACTTAGGTTGATACTTTCCGTCTGTGTGGAAGTGTAGCATTAAAGCTGATGATCCTTTTCGAACTTCTAGAGTCCAGACACATGAGGGAAGATGTGGAGTCCATAGGCCTTGACTCAGGTACCACGCTGTGGAGCTTTGCTGCTGACGTGTAGCTGGCATAGGCCTTGCTAGAGCTAGCTAGCTTCTTTCAACTCTACCTGCCTCCACCCTTTGAGTGACTTTATAGTTTAGCTTTTAGTTCTGCGTGTCCCCTACCCACCCCTTCTGCTGGTACTTTGTTCCAAAAAAAAAAAAAAAAGGAACTCTTAAGAGGATGAGGGTTACCTAAAAGAAAAAACAGCAATCGCTGTCAACCGAGACTCCGTCCTGGACCGCCCTTTTTGTGTTGTTTTCCAAAGACAAAAGCACAAGATGCTAAACTAATTTCAAGATAAGGCACTTTTACTTGCTTCAGATTCTGCTTTGCTGTTGAACGTGTTTACCTTTTAATTTTATTTTAAATTGTACTTTTGCTTTTTTAGTAGCTAATAACATTCTGCTTTTTAAGTTTTTTTTAATGTTACTAACTGTTCCCTGTTATCCCTCCCTTTGTTTTTTAATTTGCTTAAAGATGGTACTGCCACTAAAGCGGAGGGTAAGCAGTTTGTTTCTGTGATAGAGGTGTGTCTCCGTCTCACTGGTCCTCTGTCTTCACCGAGTGCTGCCTCCTGCTCACTTGTGTCACTGAGGTCCCCGCATGCAACTTTGCACGCTCCTCCCCCCACTCCTCATTCTGTTTCCACTGGACTTGTGCCTCACCTCTACCGGAATCCTCTTCCCTTTCTTGTTCAGTCGTTGTTCTTGTGAATTTTGGCACTTAAGTATGTATATGTGGTTTTCAACTCTAGCCCACGCGGGGAAGGAGAATTGATGTGACATTGTGCTGCTGTCGGCCTGGCTGCTTGTCTCGGAGTTTAGTGCTCCTGAAGTACCACCTTAGCTTTTATTTCCTTCTCTCTACTTTTGTGCTTTTGTGGGCCTCTCAGGACTTGCTTTTCTGTTTTGAAAATAAATTTCAGTATCAATTATTCAGGTTAAAGGCTGGTAAAGGTTTTCTATCAGGTAATTTACAGAAATTAAAAAAAAAAATCTCCCTAAAGCTACTACTAAATTACACAATACCATTTTTATTTGTATCACTGACACATACTCCATTCGTTCATTTACTCTCATTCACTCATCAGCCATGTATTAGATGCCTTCTATGTGCTGTGTTCTCTACTACACACAATGATAGAATGGTAAAAGGAGTACACATACCAAATCCACTTGGATTTGTTTTTATGCCGTTCTCAAGAGGGTCCTCCTGATTTTGCATTGTCTTTTGCATTTTAGACATAGCTGTTCCAGTGTACAGGTGTTTGATTAGCACCTGGTAAACAAAGTCATCCTTTGCAAAGTCTCTAGATAGAAAGCATGATAATGTTTCACGTATTGAAATTTATCTACCTCATCTGTTCAAGAGAGTGGCTTAGACCTCCCAACCCTCAGGATAATGATTTAACGATTAGGAACTGTGGTTTACTTCTGTATATTGTTTAGCCACTCTCAAAGACTAGCCTGCAAAGCAGACTGGGTTTTGCCTTGATGTGTGTAGTTCACAGTACTTTAATCCATATTCTACCTTCTAAGGAACTCAGAAAGGAAAATTAGGAATGGCATTTTGTTTTTAAGATGAACATAGCCCCAAGATTGGTGTTCTTCAAACTTAACATAAAAATTACCTGGATGCTTGCTAAAGGAACAGTCCCATGTCCTCCCCTGAAAATTCTGTTTAAGTTTGGAAGGAGCAGGGGAATCTGAATTTTCTACAAGCTCTACTGGTGATTCTTAGGGTTGGAGAAGTTTGTGAAATGAGAAGTTTCCACAAATGAAAACTGGACAAGAAACCTGAGACATGGTGACCTCATTTGTGATAGTAGAAGACTGAGGCAGGGTGTGATTTTCATTTTTTTAGCTGATCTGAGTAATTTTATATTTCTCCTTCCCAAAGAAACCATCCTAAGTATTTCCTCAGCCAAGATGGAAGGGAAGTGTGGGGGGTGAGATCCAGTAGTGTAGATGGAATGGAAAGTGAAGACATTATGTAGGAAATTATATTTTTTTCCAGCATGCCCTGATTTCATATGCTTATGTAACAGAATTGAAATCAGCCTGTTAGTCTGGCCAGCACTAGGAATTTTTCACTTTTTTTCCTTCTGATCAATTTTCTTTTTTACCAGTCCAGAGTGAGGTCAGAAGTCTGCCCCCTTGATTATTATGGAAAATACTGAACAAAAGTCTCTGGTTCTCTTTCTGGCCGGGAAGTGGGAGAATGACCTGTGGACCCTTAATTGTATAGAGTTCAGAGTCAGACGGAAGAGAAGTTTCTTGAGGGGAGCCCAGTGAGCCTTGGTCTCTGCATCCTAGGGCTGTGGGGGCTGTTGCAGTACTGACCAGTGAGAGCCTTGAGCCCTGGGTGACGAGGAGAGGGAAAGGAGAGACAGCTCTGGTAGACATGCAAACTCCAACGAGTCTAGGCTGTCATTTCCCTGTTTGTTGCAGCAGTGAAACTTGGCAGTGATGCTTAGAAAAGCCACAGATGGTTATTAGAAAGAGGCAGCGATAAATAACATGTAGTGTCTTGTCATGAGTTTCCTATCTGAGTTTTTGCAATCATTATGGGCCTTTTAAAAATTCTGTTAATAAGCCTGCTAAATATTTTACTGTCTAGCTCCTGTGACAAGAAGAGATAGGTACTGTCATTATTAGGAGGAAAAGAGATGATTTTTGAATCAGTACGTGCATGCTCTAAATTCAGAATTCAGACAATACATTTGAATTCTGGCAAATTAATTATTATAGTAATTGAGAAAAATATATATTTTGGGGGAGTTATTTATCATACACATCAAGTAGCCTTTCTAACATTTATGACTAATCAGAAAAATATTTTTTGTGAAGAACTGAAAGCTCAACTTTTGGACAAAAGTTTACTTCCAGGTTATCTTTTAGTGTGTTATTTATGTTCAGTAATTTTGGGGATTTGGAAGAAGGAAGCATTTCTGTTGTCTGTTATGCTGCTCATGAAAAAGTTGATGACTAGATGTTGAAGTTGTATGGCAAATGAATGCACTCTCATCTAATACTTTATTTGTAGCTACCATGTTTAGGAAATGCATTATTCATATTTTTCCCAAAATAAATAATTTTAAAAGAAGAGTTACAATGCTTGAATGATCTGTGGGAACTGATTCAACTGATAGGTTCAGAGAATAGATAATCATATGTTATTAAGTGTAGTCAAAGACCGTGCTTAACTCTTAGTGATTTTAGGATTACATAATAAAAACTATGCAGCCTTGTCTGCTCTTCAGGAAAAACAACTTAAATTATAGTTCAGTTTTACTGGGAAATACAACATTTGGTATTGCTATATATTTATCCAAGAACTCTAAATTTTAAGTGATTAGCTTTGTTTACACAGTGAAAAAATATGTATGTCTGTATGTAGAAATAAAAGAGTGTTAAGCTTTTACTTTTTTTTTTTTTAAAGATTTTATTGGGGAATTGGGGAGGGTAACAGTGCTGGGGAATCGGGGGAAGAAGAACAGACAAGTTGCTGACCTTGTGTTCTTCAGTCTAGTTGTGGAGGACGTTGTTGCTTCTCTGGCCCATGTTGGTATTATCATTGTGCTCTTCCCAGGTGAGGCAGATCGGTTGCGAGTCACTGGACAGCGGCTCTTGGCAGCTCACGCTGGCTGCCGGCCACTCACAGTAGCTTACAGGAGCCCACTTGCAGCTCCACTGCAGCCTATGCCGTCGGACTCATGGCAGCCCAGCTCCAGGTTGAGCTGTTGTTCACCATCTAAGCTGTAGAGGGCGCAGCATCACTGGCCCTCATGTGGGATCCTGCTGCTCAGAGCTGACGTCCCAACCAACTTCTAACCAACGCGCGCCACTCGGCCGGCCCAGTTTTGCTTTTACTTTTATCTTTAAAACATATGAGGAAAGCTGTCCTTTTTGGGGAGTACTTGTAGGTAGTAAAATTTACAACTGATCCATTTCCCAAATTTAATTTTGATTCTGTCAAAAATGCTACTTTCGAGTAGAGGTTGGTTTAACTGTGCCCCCAAGCAGTGAGTCATAAAATAGATATGTCTGCCCAGATGTTCCAATGTGACGAGAGTTGAGACTTACCTAGGAGACCTTTTGATTTTTATAACCTCTAAATTGAGAATTGGCTGAAATTTTGAAACATGTGGGGGACAACAAACTCTAGTGATAGGAGACTATGTGGGGATTTTTTAATCGTCTTAGGCTAAACTGAGTATGGGAAAGCCATGCCTGCAAATTAAACTGGACACAGGTTTAATTATCCATTTTGAGGGCTTTTCTGGAAGAAGGGCAACATGATTAAAAAAAAATTCTTCGACAGTGCTATTAAAAAGCCACGTGATGCGGATTTTCTTTTTTTTTTTTATTCCATGAAATTCAAAGATGGCACTCCTCTTAAAATTCTGTTTTCCTCTGGGTCTGCGTTTCTCTGGGAGGTAGGCTTGTTTGTTGATGCGCTTGTTCCTCCCTGCAGACTTCTTTTCTGTTGTATAATTCTCTGATATCTTTTATTTCTATTTCTCTTAATTATTGTGACCATTTTCTTTGCACATCTTCTTTCTCTGTCATAACACAATATAAATAAATATGAATATGTCATTAACAAGTCATAATACCAAACTGAAGTATATGTTTACTGTTTGTTGCATTTATTGAGTATGCATTTGTTTTTTCCTAAAGACCACAGATTTATTTTATCCCATCTCCGTAAAACATATTACAGGCACTTTTCGTAATATCGCCTAATAGAATTTTTTAAAAAACCCACTTATTCCTATAAAAGAAATATGTATCTTAGTATAACACAATAGAGGCCCTTTAAACTCGCGCCCCACCCTCAACAACAACAACAACAACAACAAAAAGGATTTTAAGGGCCCCTTGAGGACTTAGTTACTAGTATAGGTCCCCAGGACAGACTTGAAACAAGCCCTTGAACTCACCCCAGGTAAGAGTTACAAGTTGGCATTAAGCCAGCTTTGTCAAGGTGCTTATATATCCATGAAAAAGTGGACTAGGGGAAAAAAAATTCTTTATCTTCAAATTGACAAGATCTCTCTCGACTTTGTCCTGGGCGGAGAAAGAAAACCGATCTTCCTAAACCAAGTTCTCTTGTTATGAAGTTGTAGTTTCACTTTTCCTTATCTGTGTGTCTGGGAACCCCCAAGCTGATGAATTAAAGTGGTCTGCATTTGTAGCCCCCCAGGGTGCCTGACAGAACAAACATTGAACTTTTACAGAGGAAGCCACTCTCAAATCTGGTTCCTCAAGGTTCCCACAGATGAAAATATGCCAAATCTCCTATTCGTAGTCCAAAATTACATCTATAGTGAGTTAGAGGCAGCAGAGATAAAGAAAAACATAATCCTTTAAGACTTTGAGGACATTTTATATAATATAAAATAACTATATTTAAAAGTTTAAAAGAAATAAATAACTTGCCTTTCTAGCACAGTGAAGAATTTAATAGTCTGAACGATCTTCCCAATTGAAAACAAACCATTGATCTGGAATAAAAGCTGGTAAACCCTCACGTCTTCAAAAGCTAGGCAAAAGCAGTCGCCTAGTATGGGAGGGCCAAACCTGGCTTGCCCCCTGAGGATTTTGGCTGCCTCCTGGAGACCTGGGGCATTTGCTGTGATGAGTGATCAGGACATGGAGGATAGGAAGTAAACCGGAACCCACCCATGACCTGCATTTAACTCTGCTAAACTGAAGAGGACAAGAGGGAATTCTGCCCATCTTAACCTTGTTACTGGGTAGAGAGGGAAGTAATCTCCCCTGTTAATTTTCAACTATATATTGGCCCTTCATGCAGGATTTTGGTCAGAATTTACCCTGCCTTTGTGGTCTGAAAAGCCCAAATAGATAAATTAATTTAAAGTAGCTATGGAGTACTTGTGTCCACTGAACACAAGCAGAAACAAACATATGAGGCTTGACAATTAAGTTCGTAAACTTGTTGCTAACCTTTTTTGATATCAAGGAATTATTCATTATGAATTCATTCCAACTGGATAAACAGTTAACCAAGTTTACTCTTTAGAAGTGCTGAAAAGGCTGCACGAAAGTGTTAGACGAAAACAACCTGAACTTTTCGCCAACAATTCATGGCTCTTGCATCACGACGTGCACCAGCTCACACAGCACTGTCTGTGAGGGAGTTTTTAGCCAGTAAACAAATAACTATATTGGAACACCCTCCCTACTCTCCTGATCTCACCCCCCAATGACTTCTTTCTTTACCCGAAGATAAAGGAAATATTGAAAGGAAGACATTTTGATGAAATTCAGGATATGAAGGGTAATACAATGACAGCTCTGATGGCCATTCCAGAAAAAGAGTTCCAAAATTGTTTTGAAGGGTGGATTAGGCGTTGGTGTTGGTGCATAGCTTTCCAAGGGGAGTACTTTGAAGGTGACCATAGTGATATTCAGCAATGAAGTATGTAGCATTTTTTCTAGGATGAGTTCGCAAACTTAATTGTTCGTCCTTTGTAGATCCTCTTTGGAAGAATTCAACTTCAACTAGATCTTAAAAAAATTCCCATAAAGTTCCAAGAAAAGTACAGTTGACCCTTAAACAATGCCAATCTCCCGTGGAGTCGAAAATCTGTGTGTAAATTTTGACTCCCCAAAAACTTAACTGCAGTTGGCCTTTTTGCATCTGTGTATTCAACTACCTGGATCGAAAACAGTATTTTTGATTTGCCTTAGTAATTTGCAGATGTGGAAGGCTGACTGTATTAATAGCTTACTGTTGACCTGAAGTCTTAGGAATAACATAAACAGTCAATTAACACATATTTTGTATGTTACATATATTATCTACTGTATTCTTACAATAAAGTTAGAGAAAAATATTATTAAGGAAATAATAAGGAAGAGAAAATACATTTACTGTATTGAAAAAAGAAATTCATGTATAAGTAGTCCCACTCAGTTCAAACCCATGTTGTTTAAGAGTCAACTGTAATCATTTTATTGTCTTATATTTAAAGAAATGGAAAGAAATTTGGGAAAGGCAGCAAGGGAGTAAGAGAATGACCAAGAATGACCAAGCTGGTTTTGAAAAAGAACAAGTGAAACTTCTAAAAATGGAAGTATAATAAATATTAAATTTAAAAACTCATTGGGTAAATTTGAGCAGCAAAATCAATGTAGCTAAAGAGAGAACTCAGGGCCTTTTGAGCTTCCTTTGCTCGGCCCACTCCAAACTTTTTGGAGTGTACTTTCTTTTCTAATAATGGCCCTTGAGCCATTCTGTACTGTTTGGGCCTGCTTCTGTTTCTTTGAAATGTATTTTTTCTTCTAATAAACTCCTTTTCTGCAACTTAAAAAAAAAAGAGAGAGGAGAGGAAGAGAGAGAACTCGGGAATTTAAGAGGAAAAATTGTTTTTAGAGTATAGTATGGAAGGATAGAGTTGGAAAATATGGTAGAGATGTTAAGCACATCTAATTGGAATTTAAGAAGAAAATGGGGCAGACACAATATTTGAAGAGTTAGTGGTTGAGAATTTTCCAGAATTGTTGAAAGACGCTAAACCACAGATTCAGAAAACCCAGTAAATCCCAAGCAACACAAAAAGAAATCCACAGTTAAACAGTGAAATTGCAGAACACCAAAGATTGAAAAAAAATATTAGAAGCAGCCAGAGGGAAAAAGAGACTGCCCACAAATAAAAGCCAGAGTTTAAATATAAATAAAACTGGGAAGTCTGAGTAAGATTGATGGAGCATACCAGTGTCCATGTCCTGTTTCTGATTTTGTACAATAGTTTTTTAAAGTACTACCATTGAGAGAAACTGGGTAAAGTGCATACAGCATCTCTGTGTATTATATCTTACAATTATGTTCAAGTCTACATTTATCTCAAAAAGTTTAATTTAAAAACAGGGGGCCCTTAAACTACACCATCTCCCTAAAGGTGTGATTTAACAGAACTGGTGTTTTTAATATTATTTTAATCTGTAAGACTGTTACCTTAACGACAGTAAAACTATTTGTATTAAGACAAAAAAAGGAAAATGGAAAATCAAGACAAAAGGCATGCATATAAGGATGGTAAAAATAAGCTCAAATGAGCTAAACTTTGCAGTTAAAATAGAAAGAATGTTACACTTGAGTTTAAAAAACGATACAGCTATGTGATATTTAAAGGGACAAATTAAAATATACAATAGAGTAAAAGACGAAAGATGAGAAATATAAAAGAAAACTGTTGAAGATTTATTAATAACAGACCCCCCAAAAGGCAAAAAGCTTTACTAGAGATAAGATTTCTATATAATAATAAAAAATTCAATAAATCACAAAGATGTACTAGTCGTACAAATTTAAAGACCTAATAAAAATAACATAAAAATATCTTAAGTATTTCTAAAGTCACCTTTATAGCGAGTGATATATAAAAATAGAAATTTCTGAATAAGTAGTATACTAATATAGTTCAAAACTTAGAAAATGTAGAGATATACAGTTAAAAGTTTCTC
Source organism: Hipposideros armiger (assembly GCF_001890085.2). Lineage (NCBI taxonomy): Eukaryota > Metazoa > Chordata > Mammalia > Chiroptera > Hipposideridae > Hipposideros > Hipposideros armiger. The sequence continues at coordinate 767,884 of NW_017731841.1, forward strand.
CCATGCTTGTCTTTCATTTATCTAGTTGTCACCTCTTTCCTCCAACCTAAATATGTTATCGCTTTTAGTTTCATTTTTATACAGAATTTCTTTGCATATAGAAGCAATATAAAAATTGTGTTTCCTCCCTTTTTAATTTAAAAAACTAAATAGCATATTTATACACATGCTTCTGCATCTTGATTAGTTTCACTTAATATATCATAAGATTCTTCTATATTAGTTTAAAGAACCTCCTCATTCCTTATTGCCACTTGACTGCATTCCACTATATGGATTAACCTTAACCAACCAGTCCCACATTGGTGGACATTTGGATTGTTCCCAGAATTGTGCTGTTACGAACAATGCTGCTATGAATAATTTTTTATATACATCATTTTGCATGGGTGCAAGTATATTGGTAGGATAAATTACCCGAAGTGGAATGGTTGGATTAAAAAATACATGCAATTATTATTATGATAGATAATTGCTGAATAGGCCTCTCTAGGGGCTGTACTAATTTTCACTCCCACGAGCAATGAAGGAAGAGTACCCGTTTCCTACGTGCCAGAATATTAGCAAATTCTGATTTGTACCAGTCTGATAGGTGATAAATGGCATTCTTAATGTCATTTTAATTTGTGAGTGAGGCTGAATACTATTTCATACATGTAAGAGCCATTTCTATTTTCTGTTAACTGTCCTTTTCTAGCCTTTGTCCATTCTTTATTGGGTTGTGGCAGTGGTGTGTTGGAACTGGCCTGAACTAGTTCATGAGAGCCAATTTTAAGTTTCCAGGAGTTTTGTAAGCTGGTTGACATATCAATAGCCTGAAATTGACCATGGTGGGAATGTTTATAGCAGGGAAATTGCAAAACACCACAAATCAGCAGGATTTCTCCACTCCCCCCC
>NW_017731841.1:778195-782238 GCF_001890085.2 Hipposideros armiger
TTTATTTTGTTTTGTTTTAGGTATATGTTGTTTGTCTCTTATAAACAACATCTAGTTTTGAATTTAATTTTATTTTTTTAAAGCCAATCCAAGAATCTTTGTCTATTAAAGATGAATTATCTAGCCATATTTATTATGGCTACATTTATTATGATACATTTGAGTTTATTCCCAGTATCTTATTTTGTGATTTTTGCTTACCACGTTTCTAGTTATTCCATGCCCTTTCTCCCTTTTCTTCTGTTTATTAGATTAGTGGAGTTTTCTTGGATCTATTTTTTACCACTAATGTTTAAGAAATTTCTATTATATTTATGTTTCTATTGTTCCAACAATTATACTTAAAATTTTGGCATATCAACTCTTATAGAATAAAAAAGAAAAAAAACCCCAAAACAATAAACACCTTTATGGTTATTTATAGAAGTTTGCTGTGGAACAGGGAGGCTGTTTGTACTCAGCCTGCTCTTTTGAATGGGAAATTTTGCAGTCATTTTTGTAGCACTCCACCAGTAATTCTTCTATGTATAAATGTTCTTTTAGGATAATTTGATGTTCTTTTATGCTCCTATGTTTTTTAAAAATTAGTACTACCGCCAACTACAAGACTATTTTTATGTAAAGTTCTCTATTAGTATTTGATCCAAATTAATGTGTAAACTGGTTTCTGAAATTAATATAATTTATTCCCTGATTAAGTCCATTATTCAATTTTGTTTTGCTTTATTTTTAGCTGGCAGCAGGTCAAGTTCTCCAGGGAAATTGCTGGGAAGTGGTTATAGTGGCCTTGCGGGAGGTTCCTCTAGAGGCCCACCTGTGACACCCTCTTCAGAAAAACGAAGCAAGATCCCCAGGAGTCAGGGGTGTAGCCGAGAAACAAGCCCAAGCCGAATAGGATTAGGTAAGGATTCGCAAAGACCTGGAGCACCATTCCCAACTTGGTCCTCATTTTCATTATAATCTAATGAATTTTCTAATGTAGGAAATGACTGAAGATGTCATTTTGCCTGTGTTAAAGCATTTCAATTTGTGCTTTTTACAGATTGTGGCATGTTCAGGTTTCAGTTATAACTGAAAAATGTGGGNCAGTGCTTTCTTTTATTGTTCCTTACCCCCTTTCTTGAACCTTTTTCAAGCCTTAAGATTTGTTTTTCTGTATTACTCTTCTGTAAGCTTTCTCAGATAATAAGACAGAAATGATTTTGAACAATATGAGAAGCTAATGAGGGTTCAGACTGGTTTGGTTTCCCCTATGAGATTGCTATTCTGATTGAATTATGGCAGCAGAGGCATTTTGGTAGCCCTTCGAAACACAGAAGCCCTGAATTTAAAACAGTAATCCTTAATCATACTAGTCTGATCATCAGTGATTTTGCATTTCTGAATTCATTTTTATTATGATTTCATGGTTTAATAATTGGAGTTAACAGATTGCTTTGCTTGGAGTAGCAAATTCTTTCATAAATGCTTACAACATTGCATTATTTTTAGGTCATCGTTTCTCTAGGTCATCATTTCTCTAGTTCCTCGTAGTATTCTTTTTATCCTCACCTTTTGCAGCCTAGAAATTTATTGGCATACATTTTTTAAAATCGAAATTTATTGCTACATATCAAAACACATTTATTCTCCAGCGTGCTGTAGCTTTTGTTGATTCCCAAGCATTTTGCATTTACTCTTTTTCTATAATAGTTTTCTTAAAATGACAGCTAATATTGTCATTTCTGTTTCTAGAAATTTGACAGATTTTTAGACAATAAAAAATAGAGAATTTAAAAAAAAATTGTGGGGAAAATGTTCATCACCTTCTCGTCTGAAAATATAATATGCTAAAATAATTGAAACAGGCGCCTGATAAGTTAATGACTCCCTCTCAGGAGTTCCTAAGGTATCCGTGGAATTTGTATGTACAGATCGTGCACATGCACATGCACTGGGCAACATATCAGGACCACATGTGGGGAAGACCTGTCCCTCCTTTTCCCGTTAATGCCCCTTGCTCTTGGTGTGGGTTGTACTTACTGAAAACCTGTGGAAACACTGTTTTTGCTGTATCTTTCAGGTCGGATCCGCACAAGACGGCAAAATTCTGGGAGTGCCACCAATGTCGCCTCTATACCTTCTGATAATCGAGGCCGCAGTCGCGCCAAAGTGGTTTCACAGTCCCAGCGTAAGAAGTATATTTTATGCTCTCTGTTTTCTTAGTTTTATTCAGCAGTCCATTCTACAGTTGAAAAAGTTACAGTATTTTCATTGACTTCAGGGAAAAACACATTTTTTGTGGCTCTCAGATGCTGTGAGTAATCTTGATGTTTGTTGGATAATCTTACAAAATGGGGATATTCAAGTGTGTTTTTGTCTCCTGTCCAGGTGATTTAAATTTTTTATCCTTAAGCATTAAATATTAAAATGTACTTTCTCTCCCTCTCCTCAAGCCTCTCCAATTAAAACATACCTGGACTGTGACCCATTTTTCTGTTGATAAGCATTCTTTCTGATGCAGTTTAAGAGCCGCACCTGGGGAGATGACTGTTAGGCTGAGTAGTCTCTCCAGCAGCCATAAGTAAATCCATTAAAAGCTCACCCCTCTAGCCCTCTGTTCTAACTCGGCAGCCTGCGCCTCTCCCTGCCTGTGTGGGCCCTTGCTTTGCACAACTGCCCTTGTCGCCATTACTGCTTCTCTGTGTATGTTGAGTCACTTGGTCTGTTAGCCTGAGCCATGAAAGCAGCCATAGATAGTATGTGTATTCTCACCATTCTTAGGATCCACCCCTGGTGTCTCACTCCCAGCTCCGCGGGACTTGGGGTGCCCTGCTCCCTCTCTGTACAGGCGGAGTAGGGTTGGGTGTCGGAGTTCTCCGGGGAAAGGGGAGCGCGGTAGAGAGGAGGTCCCCTTCCCCAGGAGCAGCACTCTTCAGTGGGTGTGTCTGCCTCCTTGTGTAGAGAGCACTTAGTCTGTGGCTGAACCATAGGTTGTCTCTTAGTATTTAGAATGCCTTTCTCAGCAACTTCTGAATTTAGACACTTTTCCATGTCCCTTTGACAGCTATAGTCCTTATGTTAAACAAGCTTATATCCTTTCTGAAAAGAAAGTGCAAGGTCAGTCGTATCGCGGCCTTTGGTGAGTCTACAGAACCCAGGCTTGTCTGACAGAGAAGCTCATGCTTCTACACTATACTACACAACACAGCCTAGGTTGTGCAGGTGTAGCACAGAAGCTTCTAGAACCTGGGGAACAATATCCTGGCTCTGGTTATTCTGTTGAACCCTAGTGATGCCTGGAGTCACAAATGAGCATAATACTCTGGTCACTGTCCCTTTTCTTTCAACTTCAGTATATTGAAGTTGGGTTGAATAAAAAATATCTTACCCTTTAGCCGTGCAGTATTATTTTCTTTCTTAGAAAGTGAGGGTTGAACAATATTTTACATTTCTTCATTTATGTCTGCTGTGTATTGGCATTGGCCTCTGCAGTGGTCCCTGCTTCTAGCTGGGCCCTCGGCTTAAGAGGTGGTGAAGATTCAAGTTCCTTCTGGAGCAGGGGTGAGGGTGATTATAGAACCTTAATTTTTCAGTCTTATCAAAACACTTCACCCTGCCTTAGGGCTCCACTTTAAAAACTCTTCAGTTTTGCTTTACTCAGCAAATTTAACTCACAGGGAGCGGGAGACAACATCAACAAATGATCCAGCGTGGATCTTAAACTTATGTATATAAATTAAATATTTAAAAATCATTTTAATATGTAAATATGAGCATATTTACAAATGCATTCAAAGTTCTGTTTTAATAGTGAATAGATTTCATTAATATTAGATTCAGGGTCCTTAACGGTTGGCATATTTTAACTATTTGAGGATTTAAATATTTGAGGATTAATATTTAAACATTTGAGGATTTGACATAGGGCATTCAGGTGAAACTAGTTAATAAGCAGCTCCTTTGAATCCATCGATGTTTATTGAGCACTCCCTATGTGATAAGCCCTGATTAAGGTGGCAGTGCTACATAAGTTAGTAAGATACAGTCACTTCCATCGGGTT
>NW_017731841.1:784828-787216 GCF_001890085.2 Hipposideros armiger
TTTTCTTTCACTGATTAGCACTAAATATCCATTAACATAAATTTTCAAAATCAATTTGTAGGGTCCATATTCCTTTTGATCCTGATCTTCTCTAATCCAGCTGGTGAAACTTGTGGTCAAAGAATATGTATGGTTACTTTTGACATAGTATTGTTCAAACATGAAAACTAGGAATAGATGAAAACGAAATATATAGTATTTATTTTTCTGTTGTAGTATTTATTTTCTTTGTAATAGTGTTTAGAATTATACAAGTTACTCTTAGCGGCTTGAAAAACTTTCACCTCTATTAAAATCTAATTTGTACACTACTTTTTTAATATTAAAGTTAGAAGTCTTTTTTAATATATTATGAAAATCTATGTTCATATTCTTATATTTTTACTTGCTATCTAAGGGTAAAAATCTATTAATGTGAAATCGGAGTACTATATTTAGACTTACTGGCTTATGTTTCTCATTTTTTCATCTATATCCTCAACACCCATTACTTGAGTGTTTACTGTGATGTACTAGGCACTTTGGTAGACCTTAGGGTTAGAAGAGAAATGAAATAGATTCAGCTGCTGACTTCCAAGAGCTTGCAGTCTTAGAGGTGGAAATGTATACAGTATAACAAATACCATGACAGGGAGTATAGAAAAGGAGTGTTTTGGGGTCCTTGTTTGCCCCAGTCCTCCCAGATTTCCTGCTAGGAGAGGCTCCCCCAGAATAGCTTCTGTTCTGATGAAGTATAAGGTGGATTAGGCAGGGTGGGGAGACGAGAGAGGTATTCTAGGACAGAGAGGAGAATGCACAGAAGCAGTCAGATGAGAAGGGAGTATAATGCGTTCTTGGAACCAGAAATAATTAATTTGGCTACAGCAAAGGAAGTTTTGTCAGGGTGGGGTGGGAGATGAAGACAGAGGGGACTGGTAGGGTCCTACTCATGGAAGTCCTCAAAGGCTGCCTGAGCTACGAGAAGGAGGGGCAGACATTTAAGAAGTAGAATGGATAGGATTTGGTTTAACTAACGTTTCCAAACCAAGTGAGAAATGTAACCAAGTAGTGGTTTTGTTTTAATTCTGCATAGTACTGACTTTATGTTGGCATTACGTAGCATAGTCCCTGAGCGGACAGGTTATTTGGATCCAGTATAATAATAACAAGTAATATGGACACAACCAGAGNCCCCAAATCCCTACCGTGCTCACATGACTATACATACAAGTTGTATGAAGCATCGGATAATTCCAGTTGCATGTAAATTCAGACTAGACTGAGGGGCAACTTCCCTCACTGGTTTTATGCAGCTGGTAGAAGCTTGGTGCTATAATCAGATAAGGTACAATATAAACATTCTATGTATGTGACCGTACATCGTGACCATGGATATTTAGTCTAGGTTTTATAGTTTAAAAACTTACTGATGCCACTCGGCCATTAGGAGAAGAAGGATCCTCTTACCTCAGAAGATGCAGACAGAGCATGAAAAAAATTCAACAAAAATTTTTCACAGCAATTCTTAACAATTAGGAATAGGAGTGAGTTTTGTTCACCTGTTGAAATATGAAACATTTTTGTAAATTCCAGAATTACATTTTTTAGATGTGGCTCAAGGCCACAGAGCCTGTCCTCATGCTTTTCCTTAGTATTGCACTACATGTCCAAGACTGCAGGATAAAGGCAGAGAAATAAAGGAAAGGGCAGAATTTCAAGGAAAACAAACCGAAGTCTTATTTGTAGATGATATTCTATTAGATAACCCCAAAGAATTTACATATAAATTAGAATTAATAAAAGCTTAGCAAGGTTCCTAGAGTTAAGATCAAAATATAAAGATTAATTACATTCTTATTTGCTAACAAATTAGGAAATATAATTTAATAAAATGTATATAATAAAAGTAAGACATCTTTGAATAAGTATAAAAATTGAGTAGTACTTTTGGAAAAAAAATAGGAAGCTTTATTGAAAGACATTGAAGAAAAGAAATAAAACAGTAATGAGTGGAAAGATCATTATCATAATAGCTGTCTTTTTTCCCCCCAAATTAACCTCAAATTCCACAAAATGCCAGGCAAGGTTTCAGCAGATCTTATGGTATCTTCACCTGCATATGGAGGAGAGCAAAAGGTCTTAGGACAAAGTGGGTGATTTGCCCTAATTAGCAAGATTTTTTTACAGAGTTCATCACCACCTGGTGATGTTGCATGGGTGTGGATGGACACATGGCTACTGGACAGACAGACAGCTGAGAGAGAGACCCATGCTCCTATTCTGCAGATATTTGGTAATGATGAGGATGGCTCTCTAGATCAGTAAGAAATGGGTTAAATAAATTGACCTGGACATTGGTTAGTCACATGGAAAAAATAAAACAGACCTCTCCTTTACCTCTGACAGAAA
>NW_017731841.1:794716-851495 GCF_001890085.2 Hipposideros armiger
CCTGATGCTCATTTTGGGGATTAGTTATATGTCAAGCTTTGAGGTCATATGTATAATTCTGATTAAAGAAGATATTTAAATTTCTGCACATTGTCAGAATACACACACACACTGATATGTGACACATATATGAATAAAATGTATCTTTCCATTTCTTCCTATGGTAATATTAGGGATTCTGTTTTATAGGGTGTCAGATATATTAGCATTTTTCAGTAGTACATTGCATATTTCTACGATCATTTAGTACATATTGGATATATGCCTATGTGACCATACATTTGGTTTATCGTACAGCAACTTTGAATATAAATATTAAAAAAAAGAGGGAGCATCTTTTAAGAATATTTTCTATAATCCCCAAACCAATGAATAGTTTTAATGATAGCTAAACTAATCTTAGAATTTGTACTAAGAATGAACTCTAGTTATCTACAAATTATGTTTGGTTCAACTATACCTTTTTTGGTTTGAAATAGTATTTCTTAATTAAATTTTCCTTTCTCATCTGTATTAAAAATGATGCCAAGGCGCTTCTTTCGCACTTAAGGTTTCTTGAGGAAAACAGGATGTAATCCCTGTTGGATAACAACAGAACAAAATAAAATCTTGCTGCTTTCTTTTTTCTTGGCAATTTATTCCTTCATAAACTGTGCAACCAAATAGAAGAATATATTATTTGTAAATTGTTTCATTTTTGTGTTTTATTCTATTTTTGACAAATAATAAAGTCACATAAATAGCTAACATTTATAGCAATTGTTTTGGAAATTTGCTTTTTGGTTCCCTTCTTCTCCTGCTCATCTGTGGAAAAGGCTATAAAAATATTTGACTTTTTGCAGCTCACATTCATATTTTCTGGTTTAAAGTAGTTTGAAAGATTTAAAATTAATCAACTTTAGTGTTTAAATTAGACAACTGTGTATAAGACAACACATGAAAATATGTAGATTAGAGAGATATTTCATGTCTAACTTCTGGTACTTTTCATTATTCCTCTTGTACTTCTGCTTATGTTCTGTAGGATCTTTCCTGAAAGTCAAAAGTTAGGATTATCCTTAAAACACTATAAAGGTAGAATAAAGTGTCTCTTCAGAAATGAAAACCAGTCAAATGGTTTTTCAAGGCTTCCCAGCATTTCATGTAAGCACAAGACTCCAGAGCTACCTAAGAACACTGTGTTTAGAAAGTGTGCTTTTCTTGTCTCTTCCTCTTCTCTCAGCCTTCTCCTGTGTAGCACATTCTCACAGAGAAGGTTCAGTTTGGGCACACAACAAAGAGACAGATTGATTTGATATATTGTTTTTTAGTTTTAACCACCTGATTAATTAGTCTTTTTAAAAATCATTTATTTATATATGTACTTATTTTAAATCCTTGTAGATTGGTCTTTGGAAGTGATATTATAAGTGAGTATTTTTTCCTCTTGTGTTTTAAATTATCCAACATTTGAACTATTGATATCACCACTAGATGTACTTTAATGAGGTTTGAGGCAACTATGAGCAGATTTTTGCAAAATTGTAAACAATCCTTTTTCTGTATGTTGCTACTAGCCCAATGTTAAAGGAGCCAGTCAGCACAAATGGGTGAATGAACATTCTCTGGGTGAAATACTAAGAGGGTAAACCTTGTTAAGAATTACGCATATTGTCATTTCAGGTCATGTCTATTTGTCCCTTTTCACACTCTTTGTTGTCTTCACAAAGCAGGCTCAGCTCAGGGAGAGAGCAGATATTTCCCATTGCTGTGGCATGTTTGTTAATTTAAGGAAGGGAGTGGGAGCTGGGTGAAAATTCTGGGCAAGAACCGTAAGAAAAGGCTTAACTCAGCATGTACATATGTTAAAAACTATCAGGACTTTTTATTGTGATTATGTGTTCTGGAGTGGGCAGTGGAATATAAGATTTTCATGTATGCCTTTCGTCAAGGAACTCAGAAGTACTTACTATATGAACCTTTTCTTTTAAATGATTGGATTCTTTCTTCCTGCCCTTCCTAAGGGGAGGCTGAGACCAGAAGAGGGTTAGTGGCTGACCCAGTGAGTTAGCATGGCACTGGGGACGTCATTTCATCAGTCAGATGTGGTATTGATCCTCTAAGGATAAGCAGCGTTGCTTTGTAGGTTTTAGGCAACTTCTCATATGTTGGGGGGAATCAGTCTTTTAAGGGTTTAATTTAGCACCTGCTGCTTTTGCCCTCATTGAAGGAGCTGTTTATAGAGTGTTATCAAAAATTGCTGATTAAATAGTCACTGCTACTTTGAGTGGAAATTCAGTGCTTCCATGTCACCATGGCAAAATGAGGCAGGAGGTAGGAATTCCTGGAGAATTCCAAATGCAGCCCTGGTTTTACTGTTGCTTAGATTGCACTCCTGCCCTTCACCTTCCCTTGCTTGCCAGCGCAGAGTGAAGCCTTTATTCCTTTAGGGTCTGATTCAGCTCTAGTCCTCAGAAAGACCATAATCAGAAGTTGGTTTGGTTTTTCACTTTTGTATTTTTCTTTATCAGAGGGTTTCATGATTCTGATTTGTAAGACATTCTTGTTGTGGTTTGGCCACACAATAAATCTACCTTTGCTCTAAAATAATACTGGATTGTTGGAAAAGTCATAACGCATTTTTGCAACGAAAATCATAGAAAAAAATACGTCACGACTTTTATGACAACCCAATAATAGGTTACGCTGATTGATTCACTGATGTAAAAACAGCCACTTTTTTACATCAACGAATCAAGTTTATTTTTTCCAAAGTTTTTGAAAAAGACATTTCTATCCAGTCCAGAATTAGAAGGTCCTCTCAAGATGGAAATACCTGTTGTCCCCACCAGTGGTTAGGTCGGTGGCTACACGCATTCAGTATGCCAGTTGTTTCTGAGTATTTTGCCAGTACTATATTTGTTTTCTCAAAATAAATTGAAAAACAAAAGCATCATGATCTTTTCTGAGCTTTGGTGGCCAAGTTCTATTAGGCCTTAGGCCGTTCGTGTGACTATGTTCTCAGTGTTTTATAACGTGAGTGTAATAACATTATCCATAGGAAATCATAAAGTCATTGGGTTTCTGAGGTCAGTGGAGGGATCTCTTAACATGAATATTGGGATTATCAGTCCACACACTATTAGACTTGCATGAGGCTGGGTAAGGGATGGTGTTTGAGTAGGGACTGCAGGCAAATTTGGGGATTCCCCTCACAAAAAGAGGAATTAAATGTTGGGCCAGTAAATTAAGGGATAGCAATCCCAACTCTATCTACTGGTTCAGATAATTAAATATGTTTGAGCATCTACACACTTAACTTGAGGTAGACAGGTTCTCCAGCTGTGTCTGTTCCTCCGACTTCTCTTTGTAAAGAAGGCCGGGCTGGGAGGAGTGAACCCTCTTTTAATTAGGTAAGTTTTTAGTGATCAGAGCCATTATTCTGTTTTCTAATATAAATTAAATTATCTTTCTAAGAACCCTGTGCATATGAAAATGGCTTTGGTCTTTTATCCTCTTGCAGAGAAATTTGTTAAAACCACAAAAACTGGTAATTTCTGAAAGGCTTTCTGATCTTGGATTTTCTGGTGCCAGTTTGCTCTTTGGAAAGCTTTCTTTTCATTTCTTACATGCAGGTGTTATTTCACCTTCATACCACAGTCCACAGCTTTCTGAGGCACTAAGCATAATCGAGTTGTTCTCCTCACCCTCTCCAGTGGGCATGTCAGTCAGTGAGACCACAGCAGGGACATAGGTGCTCACCCATCAGAACGCTCAGCGCCGACAATGTCATGATTACGTTAACGGAATGTGACTGACGTTTTGTGAGTTTTTCTGTCTTCATTAAACTTGTTCACCTTCTCTGAAACCCCTCATGCTGCACACTAGCACGGAGCAGCCGTATCCCTCGACCCAGCATGAGTCAGGGGTGCAGCCGCGATACCAGCCGTGAGAGCAGCCGAGATACAAGCCCTGCTCGGGGCTTCCCTCCGCTCGGTGAGTACACTAGGCGCTGGCTCTCGGAGCAGAGTCCCTCCCCTGCTCCACTGCTTCCCCCAGCACCGCTAGGTGGAACGACCTGCTTTCCCTCCTCTGCTGTCCTTGTGATCCTTTCTTCTTCTTTCTTTCCTCTTCCTTAGTTGCCCTTTGTTGTCCCCCTCTGCATGCTTGAATTTTGGCCACTTCCAGTTTTTCTATATTAGGGGGAAAAAGCACCACTTCACTCTGTGCTGTTGTCATCTATGATCACTTGCTGCCAGGCAAGCCCATCTGTGTGATAATTTCTAACATAAAGTGAAGCTCAGCCAAAGTTAATTGCTGCTTAAAAGTAGAGTTAATGCACAGTTTATCCTTACTCACTGAATTTCAACAATTTCTGTTTAAGAGAATAGGCCATACGTGATTCAATTCAAAGAAGGAAAAAAAGTAAAATCATGGTGACATTTAGGACACTAAATGATCTCATTTAAGGGGTGACAACATTAATCTGAAAATCAGCGTGAATGAAGATAGTAGCCACGTTTTCGTTAAATGAGTCATTTCAAAGCTTTCTTATTTGAAATAGTCTAAAAATAGCTTTTTGATAAATTGCTGAGGTGTCCAGCGCAATGCAGAACTTCATGACATTCATTGTTAACTAGATATTTTCATTCTTCCTGGGCTCAATAGGCTAGTTAACGTCTGTGACCTGATGCCATCCCAGGACCAAAAATTACAATACTTGGCTGCCGTAGGTTGTGTAAGTGCCGTACCTCAGGTCGCCAGCCAGGCGCCAGCTGGGGCTGCTCGTTCTCCACCCCCCTCAGTTTTTCTATATCCAGAATTTGTATTTTAACAGTTTCTAGGATTCAGGAAAAACAAGACAAAAAGAGAAATATGTATCCTCTATAAAATATTTTGTTTACCTTTTCATTTTAGTTTTACTAGTGCTGCCTTTTTCTAAAATGGACATGTAAATTGCTTTTTTACATAGTGCAAATTATTGATCCCCCAAAATGTCTGTCAACACATACTTTCACATAAAACAAGTATTTTGTAGTCTTCAGTTAATTGTGTCTTAGCTCTGTGGTGTATTAAGTGCTGTACGCTTATGTATTTTCCTCTTGATAAACAGAGGAGGTAGAAATCATTTTATAACGATTAGGCCTAGACCTGCGGTTATTATATAGAACTGTGGACTGCAGCAGTCTGTTGTTTTCACTGTAACTGGTTATGTAACTGGTCTTTCCAATATAAAAATGTCAGAAGCATAAGATCTTAATATTTGTTTCTGTTGCCTCTCTTGTCATACATTTCTTCCCAGTATCCTTTTCCCCACTCAGCATCAGTCATCAGAATCTAGATACATTCATTTAGGACCCCTTGTCCCTTGTGAAGTTTTGAGGAGGAGCAGGCAGCAGGTGCAAAAGCCCTGCTGGATGAGGCCCGTGACTCAGCAAGAAGACGCCTTGGTGAGGTGTGCTACCTGATTAGCATGCAGACCAAAGTGGGGGGTTTACCTGGCACACATCAGTTCTTCCGCAGCAATGTGAAGCATTAGGTCAGAATTCTCAACAGATCAATAGTGGCAGTTATTATTATTTTTTTTCTGAATGAACTGGTGATTTTTCCTTTTAAATTAAGGCTGTATATCTGTGCATCCTGCTCACTATCTGACCTTCCAGACAACCCATTATATAAGTGAACAATCTATTTATTGGTCACTTTGTCTCTTAGAGGCACTTCAGTCTTTTTATTTCATACATGTACTGGTATTTTTGTCATTGTCCATGGAAGCAGCCTTTGTAATCCAGCAAGGCGTGCTGCACTCTTGAGGTCCCGATTGAACCCTGAGGAGCTGAGTGACCTAGTCTGTTTTTAACTTCCTGTGGTAAAATGGATCTTCTTTAAGTGTCTTGGTGACAAGCCAGAATGCTGAAATGGATAATGCTTCTACCAAGGCAGAAGAGGTGGATGCAGACATTTCCCCTTCCTAACAAACTCTGGTATCAGCACGTGTCTTCTGTTGCAGTCAGGGCAAAGTAACTTCTTTTCAGCTGAATTTTTATACCATGCCTTTTTTTCCCTCCGTGAGTTAAATCTATTTATAAAGCTTTTATTGAGCAAGAACAGCAGTGCTTTTGGGTACCTGGCACCATTCTGAGCAGCAATAGGCGTAATCCCTTGTGATCCCTCTGGGTATTGTCATCTCTCTGTTACGGATGACAAAACAGACTTAAGGAGAGTAAGCCAGTTTCTCAAGGTCACACAGCTAAGCAGTGGGGCCAAAGTTTGAATCCAGGCCTGACTTCCAAGCTTGGTGGTTGCCCTGCCTCATTTGAAAGCATTTCTGATAATTTAGCACCTTTCATTTGTTCCTCTGTATGAAATGTATTGAATGCTTTCTGTGACCTCTCCAAGCCATAGAAAGTACTCAGCCATGTTTCTGAATCATGATTTCCAGGCTTGGGGTTAGGACCTAGGAGTTCTTACCTAAGTCCCAGAAGGTTGTCCCCAGAGGAACTTACTGTGCCCTTCAGAGGATGTGAGCTTTTCTTCTTTTTCTCATTCACTTAAATACTCATTTCCCACCCCCTTTATAAATTAGTGTAAGTTCTCCTTTGAATCAACTCATATGGCCAAGCTTTGCTTTAAAAAGAGGGGGGTGTGAAACTAATTATGTTTCAGTAAATATATATTAGTTTTAAGTTTGCGCTTTTATTACAAAATTGTTTTGGACCATTTTAATGGTATGAATATCTGTTTATATGGTTACAGTGAGAACTTTTAAGTGAAATTAAGGGCTCCAGGACTTACTGTAAGTCAGGCTTTGACGTAAGTGGGTTCACCTTGGATTCTATTGCTAGGTGTTCGCTGAGAGTGTGACAGAGGACTATAGGATTTCCTATAGGATATTCTGTTGAAATAGAACCAAAGGACAACTTTATAAGGAACTTTTAGATCAGGTATTGCTTAAAAGCTATTTTTGGTTTAATCTGTCAAGATAATGATACTGATATGCTTGCATAATAAGTGAATATTTTGCTTCAGTCTTACAAAACATTTTCCCAACTTCCTTATTTGAGTAAAGTGGTTATTTTATAATATCTGTTGTGGAGATTGCTGGTTTATTTTTGTGCTGCTTGAGGAATTAGGAATTTTCTTATTTTCCTTTTGCAAGCTGGTAAAAATTTATCCTTATTGACCAGAAAGCTTTAGCTATTTAGTACCACATATACCACAACTATGTGTACTTCATAAAGTGACATCAGCTTGAAAAATAAAACTATATTGAAGAGTTTGAAGTTTTCATAGTTTGTGCCTAACTGTAAATGCTAATGTCTACAGGATACTGTACTCCAGTAGTATGCATAAAAAATAGTACTGCTTGGGATTACTTTGTTAAACCTATAAGTCATCTATGGTCCAGTCATCATGTTCTTCTCAGAGTAATGAAGAGAAGCATATTATCTGTTTTTTTTGTTTGTTTTTTTTCCCCTGAGATAAAAGCCATATATTAACTGGCACTCTGGTCAATAAATTCATGTTTTGAATCAAATCTATATTTTATAATGATTTCTCAATGTTACCTTCTCCCCATGAGGATGGAGTTTAGCATCTATTTCCTCAGACTGAACAGTTAATATGCTTATTATGAATACTTGCTAATACAACCACGCAATGTCTAAATGTAAATGGGAGTTTACTCTAACCATTACTGCCACCAACAGCACTGCTGCTACGACTGTTACTACCACTGTTTATTCTGTGCCTGGCATCGTGTCACGTGCTTTATGTATGATCTCTTTTAATTACCTTAACTCCCAAGAGGTAGGTACCATTATTAGCGCCATTTTATTGATGAGGAGACTAGACACAGAGGGGTGAAGTACTTTCCTTGAGGTCTTAAGCTTGTGTGATCACACCAGGATTTGCCTCCATTGTATTACAGAGTCAGTGCTCTCAGAACCGTAGCACTGCAAATGTCTCTCCATGGAAAGCCATTAAACTTGCAATTAATTTTTCAACAATTAAACACTAAGTTCATTAATTAGGATATTCAGGCAATAGAACAACAAACATTTTGACTTGGGAAAATGGAATTCCAGTTGTCAAGTCCCCTTCTTGTGATTTCATTCTGTTTCTGTTCAAATAACATTATGAACTTCTCTGCTTTTGTTTTTGGTGCATGGTTGCATAAGCATCACATACTGATAAGACATCTTGTGAGCTGAGTTAATAATCCATCCTACTGCTGTTCTGCTCTGGGATTTAGACGGTGCTGTAGGACTCCGGACGCTCTTCATGTTGCATATTTCCATAATGGCTGATAGAGGCTTCATGGCGTGACTGTCCACCTGGAGTCTGAATTAGCTGGTGCATAAGGAACACCTTACAGAGTAGGGTGCCTTTGTTGTACCTGTGTGTTTAACAGCTGTGTGAGAGCCAGCAGGCTGCTGGGAGTTTGGGGATTGGCACTTGCTCTCCACTCATATCCAGCACCATTTCTTTTCACGAGAAAACATGGCCTGTTGGTAGCAGTCCCTGCGTTTCCTTTGGACTGTGGCATTTTCTGTCTTGGGAACTTCTGTGTTAATCCTGTGGGTGTTGCCGTTCCTTTTACCTGCAGCCTCTCGACGTCATTCCAGGTCCACTAGTGCTCTCTCCACTGCTGAATCTGTTGGGCAGTCAGGTGAACAAGTGCTAACTGCATGACTTGGCTTCTTCATCTGTTCTAGTTTCACACTCATTTCAACATTTGTTTTCATCAGTGTCGGCTAGCACTTGGCATGTATGCACCTCATATTTTTTTTCCCCAATGTGCTTTTATTTTTTTAAGTTGTTGAATGTTTATGGTTCTGTTAATAGGCTGTACGTAGATGCCTTATAGCCTGTTTGATAACGTCATTTCTCCAGTGTTCATATTTATGTTAAAACAAAACAAAACAAAAAATGGGGAAGCACGTCTCACCCTCTGTTCACTCCCTGCCCCGGGAAAACAACCACCCAAACCTAGGTATCCTGAAGGGTCCCCATGGGGAAATAGGGGGTGGATATCATCCAGTAGTGTCTTTCATCTCCCAAGTCTTGCCTCCTAATAAAGTTTTGATTATTAATGTTAGTTATTAATGTCAGGTTCTAATTACTTGGAGGTACTGGTTAGTTACCAACTTATACATAATTTCACATGTATAAAAATAAATGAATTGTCCTAAAATTTTTATGGAAAAACAAGATCATGATTCAGATGAAATCACATCGGGTCAATGGTTGCTTTTATAGCCTTTGGACCCTAAGCTTTCTGTCTCAGCCTCGTTTTAATACCAGAAATTTAGTGGTTAGCCATTGGGGCAAAGAGGAAGCATACAATAAGACATCTGTTTGCCGGATTTAACTGGCATCGTTTCGATATGCTAACAGTCCCTAATGCCTATACTTGTCTCAGTTGAGCAAGGTACAATCTACCAAATCACAGGCAACAGCTGTGACCAATTCTCTGAGTAGATATTTTCTCTGTTCTTCCTCTGAATGAAGCCAGCTCTGCATTTTATTACATATGCTCTGATTGGTCCATGCCCCTAAAGATGATGGGCCAGGCTGAGAGCACAGTCGTATGTATCCATCTCTTGGGAAATGGAGCACCACAATAGTGTCAGAGCAGTGAGGACGTAGCCCAGATTTGGGTCTGGTGAAAGCAAAAGGCTGCTCATTTTGCTTGGATCCAGACCGACATTTCCCCTTAAGATTTGAAATTCAAATTATCTATGATACCTATCGAATGATCTTCAGTTACTGTGTATGACAAAGCTGTATGCATCTGGGAGGCACAGAATAATTGCATTGTTCTTAGTTTTAATTTTGTGTCTGAAAAATCAGTATTACCCCTGGAGCAAGAATTGCTGGCATGAGATCTTTTTTTTTATTTTTTAATTTTTTTTAGAGTCCGTTTTATTTTAGTTTATGCTGGGTAATTTTTAAATGGCTTATAATTGAATTACTTTCATTCTGTTACCCATAAATCCCTTACTATCCACCCTTTTTTAATGGGAAAAAAAGATGACAAAGATCATTTATAAAACTATGTGCACGATAATTCTCAAATTTACACTTGTTTCATATTTCAACTGATAATTTATATCTATATCAGTATATAGATATAATTGTTGTGTGGTCTCTTTTTAGTTTATATGGTGCATTAAATTGCTTTTTTAACATAAAGGCCAAGATGACATTCAGTATGATCAGCAAGTGCATTAAAAAAGGGGATAGTATAACATATAATTTTTGTTTGTTTATAAAAATTCATGACTGTATAACTTTTGATTAGCAGTGTTTAAATTTTTTTCCCTTTCTGTGGTGATGGAAGGTATAATGTTTTGAAACTGACATTTTAAAAGAGCTAAATAGCACTTCACTTTTAGTGACTGGTTTTTTTGTTTTGTTTTGTTTTTTGTTTTTAAGCTGAGCCATCCTGCCACCTGTTGGCAGCTCAGCGGCTGCTCAGCTTGGGCCGGGAATTGAACCTCTGTTGCTCAGAGCTCAAACTCTTGAGCGAGCTCTTAATCAACTGAGCCAGTCGGCCGGCCCAGCACTTCACTTTTAAAGTTCACCAGTTTTGTAGGTGATGTTTTGTTACATACCTAAAATTTTACATACATCATTTTATAGGAAATATCAATTCATGTAAAACAGATACTAGCTTTCTTTTTATTCTAAGTGCTTCATTACTAGAATGTGGCTAGTACAGAGACTTTCCTTGTTCAGTGTCTTACTTGTTAATAAAGAGGAAGCATTTTTTTTTATATTAACATTTTCTTCCAAAGGTCTTTTTTTTATTCCTTAGCATTTTAAATAAGAAACTTTTGCCAGGAGATAATGCAGTACACTTATTAAGTATAATTTAAACTGAGTTTCTCCTATTATACAATAGTTTAAGTCTCAGCACTTCTTAAGGAAGGCTGGTCAACTCGTCAACTGACTTAAAGAGACTTTAAAAAGTTAGTATTTGTCCATAATCATTAACAAGCTTAAAATAGTTGTTTAAAATGCTAAAATTTGTTTTAAATTCTTTGGATTCTATCCATTGTGTCTAAATGTATAATATAATGGCTATGATTTAATAATAATCCTTTGAGAGAGTCAGGAAAAATGTGTACAATATATTCTGAATTATTAATGTTTTGCACTGAAGATGCTAGCTTTGTGGTGATTATTAAAGAATTTTAATAAATTGATTTTTAAATAACCTTTGGTGACAGGCATCATGATGGACAAGTACCTAAAATTAATTAAACTTAGCAATAGTTAAACTGAAGTGACACTAGTGAAAATTTTATAGAGTTCAATTTAATACATTTGTTTCAAATTTTAACTTTTTATTACACATTGCACTAGGACTCATTTGTCAAACCCTGAAGCTTTCTAATTAGTTTGACCAACCCTCAGGGACACTTGCCTGTAGGAGGAATGCTAAATAGATTAAAAGACTCAACTTGTAGCCCAGCTCCCTTCTATAGTAAATTCTTACCTCTCCTGTGTCACAACACTTATCAAAAATAAAACAAAATTAAAGAACCATTTCAATTGTCAGGATGCTTTGTGGCACGATAGTATTAAAGGAACAACCTAACGCCTGCCACTGGTAAACAAATATAGTTAAAACTCAGGTCAGGTGTAGTTAAAATTGGTGAGAGAGTTTTTGGTGCCTTTGTTCTGTAGGTGGAAGAGGCAGGAGTCCTTGCAAAGAATTGAGAAAATGTGAATTAAAGTGACATACCTTCTTGCTTTTGTTTTTTTAATAGACCGATTTGGGCTTGGTCAGGCAGGAAGAATACCTGGTTCTGTGAATGCCATGCGAGTTTTAAGCACGAGTACAGACCTGGAAGCTGCTGTTGCTGATGCTTTGGTAAGAGTCACAGAGTGTATAGGGTCTCTGAATTACTCATCTGCCTAATTCTCTGACTGAACAGAAAATTGCCTCCAAATCAGGTTACTAAATCCTCTTTGACATTCTTTAAAATTGTGCAGATATTGGGTAAATTTGTATTATTGCTTTTTTCTTGAACTTTTATCTGTACACAAGTGAAAATTGGCTATACAAAAACAATTAGCATCAAGTATTTCTTCTGTGCTCCTCAGTACCAAGGAAGTTTTAATGACATTGGGCTTCTCTGATGTCATTGGGTGTCTTTTTTTTTCTTCCCCCCCAGCATCTCCTTTTTTTCCATTCTATTGCTTTTATTGCTTTATAAGCTTTGATGGCATAACCTAAACATATCATTATAATAGTAGGTAATAGAGTTTGTGGTTTGAAAATCTTGCATTTATTCCATTACCTCACTAGTTTTTCCATGTGATTTTTTTTTTTTTTAATGAGTCCTTAAGTCATTTTTTAAGGAAACTTCCCAGATTTTAAGATTGACTCTTCAAGGACATGAAGCACTGGTAGAGTATGTTTTTGCATCATTACAATGTAATATCTAAAAAAAAATGACATGATAAGAGAGCCTTAAATTTGTGGTTATAGCAAAAAGTTCCTTAGTAGAATCTGCTTGTGGTGTGATTGCTTTTTATTTTTATTTTCTTTTTATAAATGGTAATCCTTTTTTTAAGATTTTATTTGGGAATTGGGGGAGGGGAACACTGTTGGGGAATTAGGGAAGGGGACCAGCCAAGTTGTTCTTCAGTCTTTGTTGTGGAGGGCACCAGTCGCCATCTGGCTTCCCATCGGCAGCTCGTGGCCTCTAAGCTCAAGGTGCTGTGTTACAATCTCAGTTGCAGGTGGGCGTAGCCACCATCCCATGCAGGAGTTGAACCTGTCAGCCTTGTTGTTAAGAGTGCACGCCCTAGGCTGGCCGAGTGGTGCGTTGGTTAAGAATTGGCTTGGGACGCCAGCTCTGAGCTTCAAGGCCCTGGTTTGAATCCTACATGTGGGCCAGTGACGCTGCGCCCTATACAGCTAAGATGGTGAACAACAACTTGACCTGGAGCTGGGCTGCAGCCCTTGCTGCAGTGGGCTGCCCTGAGCTACAGTGAATGCCTGGCAGCCGGCATGACCTGCCGTGAGCCGCTGTGAGCGGCCGTCCAATGGTAGGTGAACGACTGACTCACCGGGAAGAGTGCAATGATAATACCAGCATGGGCCAGTGAAGCGACATCTTCCACGACTAGCCTGAAGAAAAAGGACAGCAACTTGTCTGTCCCCCTTCTCTGATTCCCTAACGCTGTTCCCCTCCCCCAATTTCCCAATAAAATCTTAAAAAAATAAAAAAGAGTGCACGCCCTATCCACTGAGCCATCCTGCCGGCAGCTCAGCTCAAGGTGCTGAGTTAAGTCTTAGTTGTGGGTGAGCATAGCCCATTGAACAGGCAGTCTTGTTAGGAGCATGTGCTGTCACCAGCTGAGCCATCCTGCCACCTGTTGGCAGCTCAGCGACAGCTCAGCTCGGGTGCAGCGTCACTGGCCCGTGTGGGAATCGAACTGGCGGCCCTGTTGCTCAGAGCTCGCACTCTTAAGCCAACTCTTAACCAACTGAGCCACTCAGCCAGCCCTGATTGCTTTTTAAAGGTACATTTCAGCTAGTAGTAACACAGCCTCTTGCATATTCGGGTTTGTGTGCTCAGCATTTAAAATAGGTGTTCTTTAGAACTGTCTGATCTCTGGTCTTGCTTGTACTGTGTGAAGATTTGTTCTCTTCCAAGGGAAAAAGTATTATAATATCCTGCTTACACATCCTGAAGTTTTAAATTGAACCATGTTTTTTCTGATCAGAATTTTATATTTTGTGGCTATCGTGATTCTGACTTGCACCCCTACCTCTCTCTCCCTCATTTATTCTCGCTCAGTCAGATGTTTTTGACAAGTGGCTGTGGGCAAGCTGTTTGCTGCTTTCATAATGCTTTCCCTGTAAGCAAGGGCTGCCTGGCCAGCCAGCTGATTTTATCAACCTTATATGTAGGAGGGCCTTTTTTCTGCCAGGTACTGGAGTTGAGGATAACTGCCCTAACCATGGCTTCAACTTAAAGAGTCACAGCTGGAACAGAGTTCTGTGAAACTTTTTCCTTTCAAGTTGCAGTATTTAGAATCTGTCTCTTTGTTCAGAGACCCTAGAAAGTGGAGGTTAGAGGGGTGGGAAGTGATGGATGTGCAAAATGGTTATATGGGACTTCCAGTTAAGGAAGGGGCGGGGTGTTCCTTAGTTCTTTAAAGAACTGCATAAGGGACTGTGTACAAAGTTCCAGGAGGCAGAATAGGACTTGAGAATTTGAGCTTTGGCTTTACTTGGACTTTTCTCTGAGCCCTAGCTCCTGTTACACTCATTCCCTTACTACTTTTTGTCCATATTGCCTGGTTTCTCTGATTGAACTGCTTCAGAAGAGAAAGCTCAGGAATGGTACATAATCCTTGCCTCACAGAATAGACGCCACAGGGGCAGAAGAATGTATCCCAGCGATAGACAACAGAATTAATGGTGACTTTAGAGATGGCTCTCAGGGGTATGGGGAGAGTTTTAGCAAAGTATTATAGCAAGTACAGGAAGGTTTTATAAGCGGTATAGGAGCGTTCGGAAATGCCATTTTGAAAGCATTCTTTTTTATAATTTGCTAAATATGAATTGCTTGCTAACCTGTGGTTTTGATTTGCTAAGGTATGTTTTGCTGTACACTTTTGTTGCAAGAACAGTCCCCACATATGCTTCTGACATAATTCTCTATGCTTTTTCCCCATCCTTCAATATTTTCCTGCCTACAGCTGTTAGGAGACTCCAGGAGCAAGGTACTAGTGCTTTAACTTTTGTTTTACAACTTTATTTTTTCTGTTGCGAGTATATCTCCTTTAGGAGCTAGTGAAAGCAACAAAAAATGTAGTATAGTATAGAAATTCTGGTCTGAATTATGATTTTGTTGAATCTAGTCAAGCTCTTATTAATAATGGAATCAGTCACCTCTCACATTTGTTTTAGTATTTATTTTGGATGTCAAGTTCTGTGCCTTTTTCTAATAGTGTTTCATTTTATTAACCCAGTTTGTGTCTACTCTTACGTCATTATTATTTCATGAATGGCTATGTTCAACATTTTTCTTATTTTAGGAATCTACTTTATATGTAAGTCAGGTGATCATATAATTTATTATCCTAACAAAGATACTTTTGAGAATGACAGTGGGTGCTATTTATAATTATGCTGGGACAATGGTCAAAAGACAACTGCCCTGAGCAAGTTGGGATGTACGTACAAGCCATTCTATTAGAGAATTGCATTTATACAATTTAAGCCGGTAACTATTTGTTTTTCTCTTAAAGATACTGCATTTTATACATTTTATCAATTTTATATAGCTGCTGCTCTATTTTTTATGGCTTTAACTTACAGTTTTATATTCAGGGTAAGAAATGAATGAAGCAGGTATTATAGTTTACGGGAAGGCGATTTGTATTATAAAACTTTGAAGTCCTCACTAAAAGTGGCTCAGATAATTGAGGAATCCTTTTGCATAGGATGCTCTGCCACTGACATTTTAGTTTCAGACTTTCTTAAGGAAACATGAATATTCAAACAAACTTACCCATAGGCCTTGCTCAAAATACATTGCTTTTGATGGGGAAGGGGCCGTGGGTATATATACGTGCATTGTGTCAGGTGCTGAGGTGTTGAACCTGTAATTCCACTGAATCCTCACCACAAACCTATGAGAGGAATCATCATCATCATCTCAAAGACAGGGAAACTGAAGCAGAAAGATCAGGAGGCTTTCCGAAGTCACGGCCAGTCAGAGGCGGCTGGGATCACACCCCAAGTCTGTCTTACTGAGAAGCCCACACCCTGTCCTAGCGACCATACTCTTCTCTCTGCCACAGCTTGCTCTGCCTATTCCTTGTTGTATCTCCCGGAAGTCCGCCTTTCTGTTCATTCCCCGACCTGCAAGCACAGGGCAAGTGTGGTGTGTCCGCATATTCGTGTGTATGTTTTTACATCTAACTCTTTGTTGTCGGTAGTTTTGTTTGGTCTGACTCATGGTCATCTCATCTTTCCATTTCTCCCTCCATCACCCCCATCCCTCATTGGATCTGGTAGAAGAAGCCTGTGAGGCGGAGATACGAGCCGTATGGGATGTATTCTGACGATGATGCCAACAGTGATGCCTCGAGTGTTTGCTCGGAGCGCTCCTATGGTTCCAGGAATGGTGGCATTCCCCATTATCTGCGGCAGACCGAGGATGTAGCAGAAGTTCTCAACCACTGTGCTAGTTCAAACTGGTCAGAAAGGAAAGAAGGGCTTCTAGGCCTGCAGAACTTGCTGAAGAGCCAAAGAACGCTGAGGTGAGGATAAGAGGCCAAGTTGTGAGCTCAGCTTGAGCCCGTTATGCTCATCCGGGGCTTACATGGATTCCCTGTCATGTATGGAGTCCTTACAGAGCCCAGCGCTAACGGTGATAAGAGGGCTGAGACCTCGTCTATGCCTTCCGGAGACTTTGAAATTTCTGGCTAATGCTCTATAATTTATTAGATTTATAAAAACACTTGGTTGTGGATAAGATAGCAATCTCAGTCTAAAGTTTTTTTAATATACATATGCATATACATAGCTTATAAATATGCATACTAAAGAGATACTAAAATGGTGTACTCCAAAATAGTAACAATATTATCTCTAGAATTATTTTTGCTTTTTTCTGTTTCTGTATTTCATAAATATTCTAAAATGAGCATGTATTACACATACCAAAAAATGTGTGTTTATACCATGTTTCATCAAATATAAGGCACCATTACACACCGTGATTTTATACCCCTGTAAGAAGAAGTGCTGCTTATTAAACCTGACATTACTAATACGTCTTTGATTATAAGATGAATCTTACAGTTACAGAGATGTTAAATGTGAAAAAGTGGGCAACTTAGAATCCATGAAATACAGTATATTGTATTCTTTAGATAATTTTTTAAAGATAAATTATGATACCGGATTAGTTTATGGTCCTAGGTGGGTTCTGCAAAGCTAAGTGAGCACTGACAAGTGAATCACCACGCCGCAAGTATGGCGTCCAGTCAGTCTGACTCACCTTGCTGTATTCCTACCTGCTGACCACCATCCCCACCTTGCTCCATTCTGTTCATGACGATGTCACGAGAAGTTTTGTCATATGCCTTCTGAAATGCAGGTAGCCTCTGACCACTAGGGATCTGTCAAAAAACAAAATGAGGATGATCTGTTGTGATCATTGCTTCAAGAATCTGTATAATTCTGGTGGTCACAGTTTCTTGATTCTTAGTGTTCAAGTATCCATTCAATCTCTAAAACTCTCTTGATTAGCATTGGTCTAATTTAGATTACATTGTTAATAATGTTAAAGGATCATTGAACCAACTATCTCATGTGCATAAGGGGAGATTACTCAGGCATCATTTGGGGAAGAGATGACACTTTTAATCAAGCCTTGAAGTAAAAAATGGGACTCGGTAGTACAGTTAAGAATAAGAAAAGGAAAAGGAGCCCTAAAATGAAATGAGTGTTTGGTTTATCTTAGGCACACTTGTAGGTAGGACGGGTTATCTGCTTTAATACCATCAGCAGCCAGGGAGCGCTTGTCCTGTGTGACTGTTACGGATATAAAGTATCAGAGTACTTCGTCAGTATCAGAGTACTTCGTCTGTAAAATCCAGGTCTGCCTGACCCCAAAACACATGCTTTTCCTCGTTTATCCCATTGCCTTTCATCTGTGGCAGGTGGAAAACAACAGACCTGGAATGAAATGAACAGAATTTAGCTCATGGCTTCACCACTTGCACACGTGTGCCCTTAGGCAACCACTCTCTGAGATTGTTGCCTCATTTTTAAATGAGAACAAAACTATGACAGTTTTATATTCCTGCTTAGTTTCGTCATGAATTAAATAATATAATTCACTGTGAAAAAAACTTTGTTACATAAAAATGATATAAAGCTTACAATTGAAATAAAAGAATTTTTAAAAGCAAAGCTGTAATTTCAGTGTTGACTTACAGAATTTTAAGTGCATTTATTTCCATTTTATTTCCTTTAGTCGAGTAGAATTGAAAAGATTGTGTGAGATCTTCACACGGATGTTTGCTGACCCTCATAGCAAAGTAAGTGTGGGGAATCATGCCTTGCTCCCATACTCTGCATGTTTGTGTGAGCGGTATAATATACTACTGAAGACTGAGATGTATTGCCTATAGTGTGGTTTACACCTACTGATTTAATACTAATTTCAGCAAAGGTTTGTCACATCTTTTAAAATCAGAATTCTTGGAAACTTCAAAGGTCCGTGAAACTTCAAGTTATAAATAAAGTATATTTCGAGTAAGAGTTACGGAGAGAATCAGATGTAGTCTTTTCACTCAGCAAATATTTTTGGGTGGCTCCTATTAGGCAAATAGTGGGCTAGGTGCTAGAATGTAACATTGTATTATAATATTGTGCCTTTTTAAAAAGAGTTATAGTAGTGAAGAAAATGATCAAGTATATAATAATTTTTTGGCATCCCATGTAGAATTTTTCTAATATAGGACAAGATAGAAAAATAGAAGCATTTATGTAATGGATTTATTGGAAAACCAGGTTAAGTTATTCTTCAAATAGAATTTTGCTGTCCCCAAGAACGAACGTGCTGGATGGTGGCCCCTCAGCTGGCGCCTACATTCCTGGGGGCCCAGGAGAACACTAAGCCTGAGGACTGCCTTTGTGACAGGGCATTCCTGCTGAAGGAAAACACCTGTCCATGAGAGAACGGGCCCTTTCTAGGAGCAGTGCCGAGAGGGGCCCTTTATAAAAGTTTACTTGGAATCTAGATTTTAAATAAATACCATTGTTTGGGAGGAATCCTTTAGAGGCTGATAGATGCTTTTAGAGAAAGAAAACATGGATAACGATATCAGGAAAGTTAAAGGGTGAAGAAAGGACAGAAACTAAACTAGAAATTGATAAAACCTTACTCACTATAAGCAAATCTTAAATGTTTGACATACAGGGTTTAATTATCTCATACTGCAGTTTTCCTGGTAAAAGTAATCTGT
Source organism: Hipposideros armiger (assembly GCF_001890085.2). Taxonomy (NCBI): domain Eukaryota; kingdom Metazoa; phylum Chordata; class Mammalia; order Chiroptera; family Hipposideridae; genus Hipposideros; species Hipposideros armiger. The sequence continues at coordinate 813,713 of NW_017731841.1, forward strand.
TCTGAATTTTGCTGGAAGAACGAAACCTGTGATGGCCAGAAAGTCCAGCCCGTTTCTGTGATGTCCCTTCTTTTCCTAGCCTTTCTTCTTCATAGGAATTGTCCTTGAAGGGACAATTCAATTCACCCATCTGTCCATTCATTCAGTATTTAATACTGAATCACTGCTCTGGGCCGGAGATGCAGAAAGCAGCACACCACCCTTGCCATGGAGCAGAGGAGAATGAATGCAGGGTTCTCCCCCCTTTTTGGCAGCACTTCTCCTCAGTCACTGGTCTCGAAGTCTGTCCTAAAACTCCTGTTATGACCCTCACAGCTAGGTTAACATTAGCAATATTAATAAGATCCAAGAAAGGTGAATGCCACCTTTTTTTCTTTTAATATTTATGAAGTACCTCTTGTGTCAGGTGTTCAACTAAATGCTGATGATACACATTGGCGAGCAACACAGAAACAGTCCTGCCTGAGTACTTCTAGTCTGGGGGGAGCTGAACCTTAACTAGTGGTGCTCACACACATCACAGACTGGATTGAGTTTTTTCAGTGAAGTAGCCAGAAGTTTCCCTAAGAAAGTGAGATATGAATTAAAATCTGAAAGGTTAACAGTTAACTAAATGATGAAGGAAGCAGTCCAGGTAAGGGAACCACACAAATAGCCAAAGATACAATTACCAAGATTTTTCTCTAAGATAGTGTTAAAAACAGTAAGATTTAAAGCATAAACATAAGATTCATAGGATTCATAGCATAAAGGATATTAGTTTTTGGACATTGATGACATTTTTGTTACCTGTCACCTCTAGATTGCTGATTCAGAACCAGAATGTGAGGATAAAGAAGGAAATTTGTTTCCAACAGAAGGCTCTTGTACAGTGAGTTTGGAAGTCTCAGTTTAGTTATTACTCACTAGCTGCCTTGGAGCTGAACTAGGAATCCCACAGCTGGGGCTCATTGACTTTCTTCTGAGCTGTCTCACAGGAGACCCCTGGTGGTTGATAGTCACTGCGCTCTAATGGGATACGATGGCTGCATTGTCCCAGTAGGGCAAGACTCATGCACCGAGGCGGGGACACAGTGCCTCTTAACTCTCTGAAATGGGTTCAGGGATATTCCACCTCAATTCTTTCTCATCTTAGACAGTAGTAATGAGTAAACACCAGAATGACAATTATGTGAGCTCTCAGTGCTTTTTATTCTACCATAATATTATAAAGATTTTCATGGCTTTTATAATATCTTTTTATAAAGATATTAGTTTACACTATCTGAACTGGCATACTTTACAATAGATGAGTAAAATGAAATATATACACGTTTTTTTCACCTCATCCTATAATAGTATTTTTTTTTATGTAGGTGTCACGTTGTAATCTTTATTCATTAAAAGATTTTTTTTATTTACACTCGACATACAATATATTAGTTTCAGGTGTACAACATAGTGATTAGACATTTATATAACTTAGAAAGTGATCACCCCAATAAGTCTAGTACTCACCTGATACCATACACAGTTGTTACCATATTATTGACTGTATTCCCTGTGCTGTACTTTACATCCCTGTGACTGTTTTTATAACTGGCAATTTGTACATCTTAATTCCTTCCCCTTTTTTCAACCCACACCCCACCCCACCCCCAATCTGGCAACCATCAATTTGTTCTCTGTATCTATGGGTTTGTTTCTGTTTCATTTATTTATTTTATTTTTTAGATTCCACATTTAAGTAGAATCATATAATATTTGTCTTTCTCTGTCTGATTTATTTCACTTAGCATAATTCCCTCTGGGTCCATCCAGGTTGCTGCAAATAGCAAGATTTTATTCTTTTTTATGGCTGAGTAATATTCCATTGTATATATGTACCACATCTTTTTTATCCGTCTGTTGATGGACACTTAGGTTGTTTCCATATCTTGGCTATTGTAAATAATGCTGCATTGAAAATAGGTATGTCTGTATCTTTTCAAATTAGTGTTTTGGATTTCTTTGTATAAATACCCTGAAGTGGAATTGCTGGGTTACAAGGTGGTTCTATTTTTAATTTTTTGAGGAACCTCCAAACTGTTTTCCATAGTGGCTGCACCAATTTGCAATCCCACCAACAAATGCACGAGGCCTCCCATTTTTCCATGTCCTCAACATTTGTTTGTTGATTTATTAATTATAAACATTCTGACAAGTGTGAGCTGATATCTCATTGTAGTTTTCATTTGCATTTCCCTGATTATTAGTGAAATTGAGCATCTTTTTATGTGTCTATTGACCATCTGTATGTCGTCTTCTGGAGAAATGTCTATCCAGATCCTCGACCCAGTTTTTAATTGGACTGTTTAATTTTTTGGTGTTAAGTTATATGAGTTCCTTATATATTTTGCATATTAACCCCTTATCATAGATATATGATGAATATCTTTTCCCGTTCAGTAGGTTGTCTTTTCATTTTATTGACGGTTTACTTTGCTGTGCAAAAACTTTTTAGTTTAATGTAGTCCCATTTGCTTATTTTTTCTTTTGTTTCCCTTGCCTGAGGCGATATATCAGAAAAAATACTACAATACTAAAAACAATGTCAGAGAGCAGTAAGCCGATGTTTTCTTCTAAGAGTTTTATGGTTTCAGGTCTTACATTTAAGTCTTAAATCCAGTTTGAGTTTATTCTTGTATATCATGTGAGAAGATGGTCTGGTTTCATTTTTTGCTTGTATTTATCGAATAGACTGTCTTTTTCCAATTGTATATTCTTGCCTCCTTTGTTATAGATTAATTGATCATACAGGCGTGGGTTTATTTCTTGACTCTATTCTGTTTCATTGATTTGTGTCTCTTTTTATGCCAGTGCCACACCCTTTTTATGCTATAGTCTTGTAGTATAGTTTGATATCAGGTAGTGTGATACCTCCAACTTTGTTCTGCTTTCTCAAGATTGCTGTGGCTATTTAGGGTCTTTTGTGGTTCCATATAAATTTTAGGATTATTTTCCCTAGTTCTATGAAAAATGCCATTGGTATTTTGATAGGGATTACACTGAACCTATGGATTGCTTTGAATAGTATGGATATTTATAATGTCAGTTCTTCCTATCCATGAGCATGATACATGCTTTCATTTATTTGTGTCGTCTTCAGTTTCTTCAGTGTCTTATAATTTTGCAAGTACAGGTCTTTTACCTCCTTGGTTAAATTTATTCCTAGGTATTATATCTTATTTTTTTTATTCAATTCTAAATGAGTTGTTTTCTTAATTTCTCTGATAGTTCATTATTGGTGTATAAAAGTGCAACTGATTTCTGAATATTCATTTTGTATCCTGCTACTTTACTGAATTCATTTATCAGTTCGAATAGTTTTTTTGTGGAATCTTTAGGGTTCTCTATATAGTATCATCTCATCTGCAAATAATGACAGCTTTATAATACTTCTTTCCTTTCAATTTGGATGCCTTTTGTTTATTGTCTGATTGCTGTAGCTAGGACTTCGAATACTATGTTGAATAAAAGTGGTGAAAGTGGACATCCTTGTCTTGCTCCTGATCTTAAAGAAAAAGCTTTCAGCTTTTCACTGTTGAATATGTTGTTAGCTGTGGGTTTGGCCTTTATTATACTGAGATTTGTTCCCGCTATCACTTTGCTGAGAGTTTTTATTATAAATGGATGCTGGATTTTGTCAAATACTGTTTCTGCATCTGTTGATAGGATAATACGATTTTCATCCTTTTGTTTATGTGATGTATCACATTAATCGATTTGCGGATATTGAATCAACCTTGCATCTCAGGAATAAATCCCACTTGATCATGGTGTATGATCTTTTAATGTGTTGCTGAATTCGGTTTGCTAATATTTTATTGAGGGTTTATGCATTTATATTCATCAGGGATATTAGCTTATTATATTTCTTTTAGTAACGCCTTTGTCTGGTTTTGGTGTCAGAGTTATGGGGGCCTTGTAACATGAGCTTGGGATCCTTCCGTCCTCTTTAATCTTTTTGAATAGTTTGAGGAGGATAGGTATTATTTCTTATTTAAATGTTTGGTAAAATTCACCTGTGAAACCATTTGGTCCATTTGTATGTTGGGGTTTTTTTTGATTAATGATTCAGATTTGTTAGTAGTTAGTAGTCTGTTCAGATTTTCTGTTTCTTCTTGAGTCACTCTTAGAAAATTGCATGTTTCTAGGAATTTATTCATTTCTTCCATGTTGTCCATTTTGTTGGCATATAATTGTTTGTAGTATTTTCTTATAATCCTTTGTGTCTTTCTGGTGTCAGTTGTCACTTCTTTCTCATTTCTGATTTTATTTGGACCCTCTTTTTTCTTGTTGAGTCTGGTTAAATGTTTGTCAACTTTGTTTATCTCTTCAGAGAACCAGCTCTTGGTTTCATTGATCTTTTGTTTTGCTTTTTTAGACTCTTTCATTTCCACTCTGATCTTTATTATTTCCTTCCTTCCATTCACTTTGGGGTTAGATTGTTTATTAGATTATTAATAGATAATTACAGGAAAGCCTGTAGTGCTATGAATTTCCCTCTTAGAACTGCTTTGGTTGTGTCTCATAGATGTTGGATCATTGTATTTTCACTTAATTTGTCTCAAGGTGTCTTTTTATTTCTTCCTTGATCTCATTGTTGACCCATTTATTGTTTAATAGCTTGTTATTTGTCCTCCACGTGTTTGTGTGTCTTTCAATTTTCTAGTAATTGATTTCTAGTTTCATACCAATATGATCAGAGAAGATGCTTGATATGATTTCAAACTTCTGAAATTTATTGAGACTTGTTTTATGGCCCAACATGTTATCTACTCTGGCAGAAGTGGTCCATGTGCTCTTCAAACGAATGTATATTATGCTGCTTTTAGGGTAAATGTCCTAAACATTTCAATTAAATCCATCTGGTCGAAATGTCATTTATGGCCACTGTTTCATTATTTTCCTTCTGGATGATCTATCCATTGATGTCAATGGGGTGTTCAAGTTTTCTACTGTGACTGTATTACTATCGATCTCTCCCTTTATGTCTGTCAACACTTGCTCTATATATTTAGGTGATCCTATATTGGGTGTGTAAATGTTTACAAGAGTTATATCCTCCTGTTGGACACATCACTTTATCGTTGCGAAATGTTCTTCTTTGCCTCCTGTTACAGCCTTTGTTTTAAAGTCTATTTTTGAATTAACTTTCTCCATCCCTTTACTTTCAATCTATGTGTGTTTGGATCTGAAGTGGGTTTCTTGTAGGCATCATATGAATGGGTCTTGTTTTCTTATCCATTCAGCCACCCTATGTCTTGATTGAAGCATTTAGTCCTTTTACATTTAAAATAATTATTGATAGGTATGTAGGTATTGCCATTTTATTAATTTGTTTTCTGATTGTTTTTATAGTTTTTTTTTCTGTTTCTGTTTTATTCTCTTAGTGTCTTCTCTTGTATGTTGATGACTTTCTGTGCTGTTGCGTTTGGATTTCTTTCTTTTTCTTTCTTGTATATCTTTTGTAGATTTTTGCTTTATTGTTACCATGTGCTTCCTATATACCAAGCTATGTTTATACCAGTCTATTTTAAGTTGATGGTTATTTAAGCTCAAACACATTCTAAAATCTCAACCATTTTTACTGGCCACCTCCACATTCATGTTTGTGTCATTTTTTTTCCTTGTGTGTGTTTCTTTTTTTTTTTTAAAGATTTTTATTGGGGAATTGGGGGGATGGGAACAGTGCTGGGGAATTGGGGGAAGGGGAACAGACAAGTTGCTGTCGTTTTGTTCTTCAGTCTAGTTGTGGAGGATGTTGCTTCACTGGCCCAAGTTGGCACCATCATTGCGCTCTTCCCGGGCGAGGCAGATCAGTCGCCGGCTTCTGGACGGCCGCTCACTGCGGCTGCTGGCCGCTCACGCTGGCTGCTGGCTACATACGGTAGCCCATGGCAACCCACTGCCACAGGGAGTGCAGCCTACGCCGTCGCCGGCGACTCATGGCAGCCCAGCTCCAGGTTGAGCTGTCGTTCAGCATCTTAGCTGTAGAGGGCAGTGTCACTGGCCCTCATATGTGGGATCCGAACCGGGGCCCTCTGGCATCCCAAGCGAGCTCTCAACCATCGCGCCACTCGGCCGGCCCCTTGTGTGTGTTTCTTAATTTGCTGTTGTAATTACACATAATCTTCCTACTTTTGCCTTTAACCTTTGTACTAGGTTTATAGTTGGTTGATCCACTGCTTTTATTATTTGTTTGCTTTTGTCACTGAGAATTTTTTTCTTTGGTATGTTTTCTTATTCATATGTTTGATTTTTTTTTTTTTTTTAGAGACGTTCCTTTAGCTTTTCATGTAATATTGGTTTGGTCGTTTTGTCTTGTCTGGGAAACTCTTTATCTCTACTTCAATTCTAAATGATTGCTTTGCTGGGTAGAGTAACCTTAGTTGTAGGTCCTTCCTTTTCATCATGTTGAATATTTTGTGCCAACTCCTTCTGGCCTGCAAAGTTTCTGTTGAGAAATCAGCTGTCATTCTTATGAAAGCTCCTTTGTAGGTAACTAACTGCTTTTCTTTTGCTTCTTTTAAGATTCTCTCTTTGTCTTTAGCCTTTTCCATTTTAATTATATTGTGTTTTGGTGTGGGCTTCTTTGGGTTCTTCTTGTTTGGGACTTTCTACACCTCCTGGCCTTGTATGTCTGCTTCCTTCACCAGGTTAGGGAAGTTTTCTGTGACTATTTCTTCACATACCTTTTCAGTCCCTTGCTCTCTCTTCTTCTTCTGGTACCCCAGTGATGTGAGTGTTGTTACACTTAATGTTGTCCCAGAGGTCCTTTAAACTGTCCTTTTTTTAAAATTCTTTTTTCTTTTTGCTATTCCAATTGGGTGTTTTCCGCCACCTTTTCTTCCAGATCGTTGATTTGATCCTCTGCTTCATCTACCCTGCTGTTGATTCCATCTAATGTATTCTTTATTTCAGTTACTGTTGGTTTCCTATCTGATGGGTTCTTTTTTATGGTTTGCATCTCTTTGTGCAAGTTCTCACTGAGTTCATCTATTCTTTCCCTGCGTTCCTTGAGCATCATTTTAACCAGTATTTGAACTCTGCATCTGGTAGATTGCTTTCCTCCATTTTGTTTAGTTCTTTTTTTGGAGTTTTGTCCTATTCTTTCATTTGGAACATATTTCTTTGTCTCCTCATTTTGGCTGCCTCTCTGTGTTTGTTTCTATGTATTAGGTAGATCTGCTATGTCTCCCAGTCTTGGCATAGTGGCCTTATGTAGTAGGTGTCCTGTGTGGCCCAGTGACACAGACTCCCTGGTCACCTGACCATGGTGCTCCATGGGTGCCTTGTGTGGGTTGTGTGTGCCCCCTCCTATTGTAGCTCAGCCTTGATTCTCTTGGCACATCAATGGGTGGGATTGACCCTCGGGCCGACTGGCTGTGAGGACTGACTGTGACTAGAGTGGATGGGCTGTTGTATGGGGGTTGACCCCCATGGGCCGTGAATCCTTTAGTGGGGCTCTGGTGCCTGCTGAGTTAACCCTTTGGTTGTGTTCTCTGTAGAGCTTGTTGGGTAGAGCTCTGATATGATCTGAAGCTGGCCACTAGGTGTGTTGGTTCTGCAGCCCACCTAGTAGCTGACCTTGGCATGCAGTGTCATGCCATTGTCAGCTGCTGCCTATGTCTGGCCCGTGACCACCTTGTAGTAGCTACAAAGTGATCAGCACAGTTGCTAGCTGCCTGTGCTGGGCTTGGAGGTGCCCAGGAGAGACTGTGAACTGAGGCTGGCTACCACTAGTGCCGGGCTTGGGGCCACTTATGAAGAAGTATGGGGAATGCTGAGACCAGCTACTGCTTGTTTGGGGTTTGAGGATTTTTGAGAGATTTTAGGAAATTCTGCAGCACAGGCCGAGTCTGTTCGCTACTGTGGAAAATCCGCTAAAAGAAGTTTGGGCTCACAGCTCAGGTGGGGTGGGGTCTCAGGGAATCATAAGGTTGGGATGAACAATGTTAGGTTAATGGAGAGTTCAGATTTGGCGCTTGTCTGCATCTACTGTCTGGGTAGGGGAAGGACTCAACAAAGGAATAATGGCACTTACCAGCACTTCTGAACAGACAGTTGTGAGAGCTATCCCAATCCCTGCCCCTCCAACCCTTGCCCTGAAGCTAGTCAATTCAGTTACTCCCTGTATGTCCCTGGTGCTTTTTGAGCTGCTGCTCTGCTCTGGAACGCTGAGTGAGTGATTTTGTGAGCTGTGAGTCTATGCTTGGGCCCTTTAAGATCTGTGGCATCTTTATTTCTAGCAGCCTGTTGTCTTTCTCAGTCACAATCTGCGCTGGTGTTCATAGATGTTATGGGGACTTATCTTCCTGACCCTGGTGTCCTGGGCTGGGTAGCCTAGTGTGGTGCTGGGACCCCTCACTTCTCAGGGGATACTTCTGTAGCCAAGATGCCCCTCCTGATACTTAACCATCACATGTGGGTGTGGGACCAGCTCACTCATTGTCTGCGCCCTTCCTGCCAGTCTCAGCATGACTTCTTCTTTATATTCTTAGTTATAGAACTTCTGATCAACTAGTCTTCAGGTGGTTTTCAAGGGTGGTGGTTCTATAATTTAGTTCTAATTTTGATATTGTGGGAGGAGGTGAGCACAGCATCTGCCTGCTCTGCCTCCTTGACCTGGAATCTTTCTATAATAGTATTTGTTGAATGTTAGATAATAGAATTATGATGGATAAAAAGGTTTTTTTAGAGAGAGAGAAAAGAAGAAAAGGCTTCCAGATTAAACTAATACTTTTCCGCAAAGTTAATTCTCTCTGTACTGAATTTTAAAGGCATATTGAGGGAAGGGAGAGTATTTTATCAGTTTGTAGTCTTTTCAGGTCTTTTAAGAAACTGCATGAAAAAGTATTAATTCACTGTGGACTAACATGGAATTTGTTTTGTTGCATGGCCTGGTTTGCGGTGGAATTCACATCAGAGAGTAAGTTCCAATCCTTTTTTTCTTATTTTCTTTAATACATTTGCTTTGTATAGTATCACTAGTTGTAAACAGTGTTAACCTGAGATATGAGAGTCTGGGCAAAGCCAATGTAGGCATTTTTAATGTTTTGGAGACTTTGGACGAAATTATGAATTAAATATGTGAAATGTTTGGTTTTCATTTGTGTCTAGGTTTTCAGTATGTTTTTGGAGACTCTTGTAGATTTTATAATAATTCATAAGGATGACTTGCAAGACTGGCTTTTTGTTCTTCTCACACAATTACTTAAGAAAATGGGAGCAGATTTACTTGGATCTGTGCAAGCAAAAGTTCAGAAGGCTCTAGATGTCACAAGGTAAGTGTTTTTCCCAGCTTTTCATATATAATTGGCATACGACACTGTGTAACTTCAAAGTGTAAAACGTGATGATTTGATACACCTATATACTGATTATCGCGGTTAGTCAACACTTTCTTCACCTCATATAATTATCATTTTTTGTGGTGGTGGTTGAGAACATCTAAGATCTATTCTCTTTAAAACCTTTCAAGTGTAAAATACAGTATTGTTAACTGTATTATAATTGGAAGTTTGTACCCGTTGACCAACATCTCCCCATTTCCTTTACCCCCTAACCACTGGCAACCACCATTCTGTTCTCTGTTTCTATGGGTTTGGCTTTTTTTTTTTTTTTTGAGATTCCACATGTAAGTCAGAATTAGGGAACGTTCGTATATACCAGTATAGCATTGGCGACAAGGGCTAGGGTGATTCAGCTGATAATAAATGAATGAAGTAGCTAGGAGGGAGGGTTAATTCATACAATAAGCTGGAGGTGTGTGGTCAGTTGTGACCATGTTGGAACGTGTGTCCAGTGGTAGTAGACTTTTCAAGAAAGGCCAGAAATGTGGATTAAGGCAACACATTTGAGCTTTGTTTTTTGGGGTTTTTTTAGACTGCGAAAGCCAAATAAAACATTTGTGAGCCGGACTTGGCCTGTAGGTTGCTTGCTTAATTTAGGTGAATTTATGAATGACAAGATTCATTTCAGATTTTCAGGGATGGCGGGAATATTACAATTACATTCCTCAATGTTGGTGGTTAAGGAAAACAGTTATTCCCTTCCTGTTAATTTTCCTGGATACCTCTTTCCTTTAGGAATCCTGTTCTCAGTAGAGTTGGCCTGAGTTTCTAAAGCATGTTTATCATTCTTTTTTCCTCAGCAGCTGAGATGTATAGCTGCTTAAACTTATCTGGGATTAGTAAGTGAGTATCTAGGAGCTCAGTGTTGGCTGAGGGCTGTTCCTCAAGTAATAGACCCGATTACAGATCTGCCTCAGTTTCTTTTCGCTGTACCTAACAACAGGGCAGGGCACATTTCCAGGTTAAATACACCAGTTACCTACAGAAGAAAGGAGAGGCATTTTTGTGTGTGGTTTGTCAACCTTGTTTCTTTAATTTATAGCAAGTATGAGTCACTTAAATTATGTATACTGAAGTGTACTTTGCTTCCAGAAATGGTCCTCATAGCTTCCTGGATGCAAATAGATGTGGGGAAAAACAATGTGCTAATGGGTCAAGTTTACTTCTCTTATAATGCTGGTGATACTAGTACTTAGTATGTGCCGTGTACTTTATATTTTTCTTGTATTATTTCATTTAAATTTCAGGTCTGTCCTATGATTTTATAGTTTTGAACTGCATCCCTTTTCTTTTTACTACACTTTAATAGATTGAGAAAAGTCTCTAAAGAGAGTTTAAAGACTCAGCCTCAATGGTAATAGATGTTTGCTTTGTATTACCTTTCTTGTTAGTATGGAAGGTACGTCTGCATTATCCACATTGGCTCCATTATGCAATTTTACACATATTAGTAATCACAGCATTTTAAGAGACAGGGAAAGCATTGACTTGCATAAGCCAAGAGCCCTCATGGTTACTCAGTTGGACCAAAGATGTGAGACAACTAAACACATGGGATAAGTAACAGGTAAGAATGGAGCAGGAGAGGGGCTCCTGTGGCCCCCTATTGTGTGGCTGGATGGTGATGGTTCTTGCTGAGTACCCCACACGTGCTTCTTTTGTGGTGACTATACCAAATAGAGATCATAAGCAGCTACCCAGCTAGGGCCAAGGAGAACAATGCAGTTAGCTTAAGCAAGGTCAGCAGTGTAATCAGGATGTAAAAATAAGAATTGGGAATTGGCAGTGTTTTTTGTGTAAGCAATATTCAGAAAGATGGCTAGAGAGAAGATGAACAGATTCCTAGAAGACAGGTAGGAATCTCTTCCTTATTAGTTTATTGCTTAATATTAACTTTTAAAATAGTGTACTCAAAGTAAGTTTACCTGTATGTGTTTTGGGAGTTTTAACAAGACTTCCCATTTTCTAAATTTTTTTATATAATGGGTATTTAATATTTACATAAAGTTAAAAGTACTGCTTAAAAATGTGAACAGGCTTGCTTTTACATATATTAATCTACAACAGTATATTTTTTTGTTTTTTGTATGGTTTTACATTATTTTTTGTAATAATTTTTTCTTAAAAAACCAAGCACTTATTTCTTTCTTTAAACCTAGGGACTCCTTTCCATTTGATCAGCAATTTAACATTTTGATGAGATTTATTGTGGATCAAACTCAGACTCCTAACCTCAAGGTTGGTAACGATTTGTCATTACAATTCAACCTCTAGAAGTCAAATTCGATTAAAATTTCCTTTTTCCACATGGCTCATATTTGGCTGTTCTGAATACATTTGCTGTGATCATGCTTGTAACACCTCTTTGTGGACATGTTTTCATTTGTCTTGGTTCAGTACTCGGTAGAGAAATGGCTAGCTTATTGGCGTATGTTTAACTTTATTTTAAACTGTTAAAATGGTTGTATTATATTCCTATCAGCAATGTATCAGAGCTCCAGTCACTCCACATCTTTACCAACATTTGGGTATTATTACTCTGTCACAGTATTTGAACTAGAAAATTCTGAGGTGTTGAGATAGGTATCTTACTGGAATTTTTAAAAATATTAACATTCTAACAACATGAATATTACTTGTTACGTGTTGTTGTAAAGTCAAACCTATAATAACAGACTAAATTTGAGGGAGGATATGTGTTTATTTGAGTTAGGTCGTATAAATCATCTGTTATTTGATCATTAACTTTTGTTGGGGTTTTAGGATAGGCTCAATAAAAACCCTTTTCTAATGAGGTGAGAACCAATTGAGATAACAATGGAGAAGTTAAGGCAGAATATCAACCTGATTACTGAAAATGTCGCCTTGCAAGGCATGGCCTAGAATGTCTAAAAACCAGTCCTGACTGCAGAGCTGCCCTTGCCCTCCTGGTCAGTGGCAGAGCGGGAAATGCCATGTCTTCCTACCGTGCCTCCCATCACGTGAATGTCCTCAGCACACCTGAGGAGCAGAGCATGCCTTCTCGGCAGGCACGCTGCTCTGCAAACGCAGAGGATTGAGCTGCGTGCCACTCTCCTCTTCCCAAGCTTCCCTATCAGTCGTTTCATGCTTTCTGTCCTGATGGATGTGGTACCGTAAATCCAGGAGAAAGGAGGTGTCCCCTCAGTAGTATGTTCACTTTTCTCTGATCAAAGATTCATAAAGTGTACTTAACGTTTATCATTATTGGATCTTTCAGGTCAAAGTTGCAATCCTGAAGTACATTGAGTCTCTCGCCAGACAGATGGATCCAACAGACTTTGTAAATTCTAGTGAGACCAGGCTTGCTGTTTCTAGAATTATAACCTGGACAACAGAACCAAAGAGTTCGGATGTGAGAAAGGTATGTCCAAAAGAGCTGCGGTGCAGCTCTAATGACAGACCGTTCTTAGCATGTGTTAGAAAAAGCAATGTAGCTAGAAGCTTGCCAAGCGCCCCCACACCCGCATGCAAACCTCTGTCACTCCTTTTCTGTGAAAACCAAGACTTGGCTTTGGCCCCTTATCTTCTCTCTCCAGCTCCACCTTGTTCCAGTTTCTGAAGCTTAAAATGAAAATCTGAATTCTTGTATGATGGGTGTATGGTTTTCTTCGGCATCTATTTATGTTGTTCAATGTGAAAGCACTAGTAGTTTAGTATCTCTTACAGGTACATTGGTTTCCCTTGCATTAGTTTTGTGACATGTACTTTGAGGATAGAATTGCAGATTTATGGTTACCTAGCCATGATGTGCCTAATAGTAAAGTGTGGTTGAAAGTTTGCTAAGATACAATGAATTGTCGAGTTTAAAAATAGCACAAAAACTTGCAATTCTATGCCACACTTGGAGCACACTCTCTTTGACTTGGGGAGTGAGGTGGAGAGGTAAAATTCAGAGTTTTGAGACACCCTGATAACCAAGGTGGTGCTTTGATTTTCGGGGGTTTTTTTGTTTTGTTTTAAGCTGCTGAAGAGAAATACTTGCTCCTTACTTCTGAAATGGCACATTGAGAGGCACAGAACACAGGAGTGAGCACGGGTTACTGTTATTTCTATTACTAGGCAGTTTTCTGCCTCAGGACTATTGCGAAGATTATTTAATAAATGTAGAGCATTTAACCAATTCCTGACACATCATAAGTACAAAACAAGGATTCATTATTATTGTTTGTTGTTTCTATTATTCGTTTCCTGTCGGTGTCTTATTCTTCTACGCTTGAATTGCACACATGGCCATTATTCTTTCATGCTTGCATTTTTCCTGCTGTACTGTACTTCCTCCACAGCCACCCATACCAACATAGTCCTTTGGCTTTGGGGCAGAGTTGATAATGTCGACCACTTGGGTCTAGGCAGGGAAAAAGGAAAGGATGATTCCAAGGAATAGTTAGCAAGGTTGGTGTCTTTCAAAATGCAAATGCGCACATAGCGCCGTCTCTAGTAGAGTCAAGGAGGACTGAAGAAGCATCTGTGAGGCTGGTTTGTGTGGGTCGCAGTCCATGTACTTCTCTTATTCATTGTATAGTAATAAACTAAGTTGTTCAAGGTCAAAGGAACAAGGGCAAATCTTATTAAAGTACTTATTCAAAATTTTTGTTCTAATATTAACTAAGGTTTTTGATTCATGATCCTTTAAAAAAATTTCTTAACATTTATTAAAGTGCATTTCACTGAACCTTTAATTTAACCATTAAGCCAGTTTGGATTAGGGAGGTACAGTGGGAGGTGATTGAATGATTTGGTTGGTTTGTAAGTCAGAAACAGATATTTCTGTTGTAATTTTCAAAATCACAAGATCAACCAATAAACACAAAAGCCTTAAGTGCAGCTTTCTATCTTTAATTGTAACACGTACATATGTGTGTGTCTATGTGAGTATGTGCTTTGTAGTTAAATGTTACTTAAGTGTTCCGTCCTGTGGGGCCAAAACATATTTTAGACTTCCCATTATAGTGATTAGGGCCTGCGTGGGAACAACTGACTTTGATCATAATGTCCACTTTCTCTGGACATGCATATTAAAGATGTGAACTAGGATGTATTGTCCTAGCTTTTCTGATCAGGATGCCACAGCAACTTTTTTCCTTGAGTTATCTAGCCTGGGGCTCCAAGACACTCACCTTATTTTAATACTAGCTTAAGTCAAATACAGTTGGAATATTAAATATATTGCCTGTAACCACAGGGTTCATTTGCTGTTTAATCTGCACAGTTTCAGTTACTTTGGATCACACAGAGCTTTTCGCAAAGCCTAGTCACCCCTGGCATTCTACTTCTGGTGCCCACCCTCACTTCCTCCCCATCTCTGTCCCCATCAGGAGGTCTGCTGAACACCTTACCTTCAGGCCAAGTTCAAACCCAGGTTCTAGGACATTACTGACCTTCAGAGGAATTTCAAAAGCTTCATATCAGTAGTTCTTAGTCCCGACTGTAATTAAAATCAACCTAGATACCTGGTCTCCAGCACAGGTAATTTGACTTAATTGGTATAGAGGAGAGCTTGGACATTGTTTTGTGTCTGATTGGGATTCCCTCCATTCTTGGCTGATTTTTAATGCACAAAGTTGAGACCCATTATTTGAGATGATTATCCTGGGGTTGAACCTCAAGACACACAGATTGCTGGTGTAGTCTTGGCCTTGGTTGCCACTAATTCTCTTGGTCCCCAGCCGAGGCCCTCATTATCTTCAGGGCTAGGCCTGGGCTTGCCAGTCCCTCGTGTCTTTCCCACCTTCCTACTTTTGCTCACCTTGTATGCCCAGCACCTAGCATAGTACCTGTAGGAACGAAGTAGGCACTTAATAAATATTTTGAGTGAATTAATAAATGATAAACATCCAAAGAAAAATGATGTAATTTCAAGTAACATTTTGAAGCCATTATTTCCAAAACCATAGTCTTGGAAGTTCCCCTCTTTTGGCTTCTGTATTAGTATTCTATTGTAGAACAAATTACTACAAACTTAGCAGCTTGAAACTACAGAAATTTATATCTCACAGTTTTGTGGCTCAGGACTCCAGCATGTGTTCTCTGGGTTCTCTGCTCAAGGTCCTACCAGGCTGAAGTCAAGGTGTCGTCTGAGTCTTCCATCTCCTCTGAGGCCTGAGCTTCTTCCAGCTCACAGGTTCTCCGCCAAATCCAGATAGTTCCTTACAGGTGCTGGGCTGAGGTGCCTGCTTTCTTGCCCACTGTCAACAAGGGGGCGTTCTCAGCTCATGGAGGCTACCTGTCCTCTATCACATGGCAGTTTGCCTCTTCAAAGCCAGCAGGAGAATACTGGAAGAAATAATGTCCAAAAACGTTTCAAATTTGATGGAAAACAGTAAGCTGCACATCTAAGCAGCCTAACAAGCTCCTAGTAGAATTTTTAAAAAGCTCCACGCCTAGATACATCATAGTGAAACAATTGAGAGTCAAAGACAGAGAGGATCCTGAAAGCAGCAAGAGTAAAGCAGCTCATCATATCCAAGAGAGCCTCGGTATGATAAACAGCTGGCTTTAATTACATCTGCAAATCCCTTCTGTCACATAACAATTACGATGTGGTGTCTCATCACATTCACAAGTCCCACTCACTCTAGGGGGCGGGAATCTTGGACCTTCTTAGTGTTGTGCCTACCAAGGCTTTGGTCTCTTTCAGTGGGTTGGCAGGAATCTTCCATAGTTATTAGGTAATTCCTTAGCTCTTACTTAAATAGGTTCAACTTAGCAGATGCATCTCCACTTTCTGGGAACCCTCTAGATTTTTTTTTTTTTTTTTTTATCATCAATGATGTCTGTGGCTCTGGATTGTCTGGCTTTCAGTTGTACACATGCATCCAGCACTGGCTAGGGAAGCACTGTGATTGATTCAAATAGGTGTGTTAATGTGCCGTATTCAAGTAAGTGTTCTTTTGCCCCATTCATACCACCCACAAACTATCCATTAGAAAAACTGCAGGTTAATCCTTCCTGGAGACAGAGTCACTTTTACTGAAATGCTCTGCTTTGATGCACCATCCATTGTACTTGTATATAAATATAGATGCTGCTGTAAGTAATGCAGCTGCCTTCCTCAGGAATTTGAGAGGTATTTGAAAGATTGTCTAAATGAATGTAGTACTTAAATAGATTAAAATATGAGTAGAATTTGTGATACCTATATTACTGTACCCTAAGAGCTGAAAGCATTAACACTTTAAAACTGTAAAAAGGCCATTTTTATCTGGATAATTCAATGCACTAAAGATCCTCTAACCTAGCTCTTTTAAATAAATACATGTTTTGCCTCCTCTTTCATTTGCAGAGTTATTAAAAGATGTACCAGATAAATCTTGGAAAACCTTAGTGATTTAAAAGCACTTTGTGATCGTGAACCAAGTTCTGTTGTTGTCCTTTTTAATTTCTTAAAAGTAGAATGAGGTTATACTGTAAATACTAGAAGAGCCTTCAGTCTGAAATCTATGCAGTAAACTTTCACATTGGCCCCATCCCTGGGGAATATTCAGACGGTCCTATTTGGGAAGGCACTTCAGAAACATTTTAAGCTGACATAGCTCTGATTTTTTTACTTTAGCATTTTTAATATTTTGTTTCCCTTTTTATCTTAGTGTGTTGGGGTGTTTCATATTGGCGAGGGAGAGGTGTTTAAAAATTTAAGATGTTTTGGGCCGGCCGAGTGGCGCGATGGTTAAGAACTGGCTTGGGACGCCAGAGGGCCCCAGTTCGGATCCCACATATGAGGGCCAGTGACACTGCCCTCTACAGCTAAGATGCTGAACAACAGCTCAACCTGGAGCTGGGCTGCCATGAGTCACCAGCGACAGCGTAGGCTGCAGCCCCTGATGCAGTGGGTTGCCATGGGCTACTGTGTGTAGCCAGCAGCCAGCGTGAGCGGCCAGCAGCTGCAGTGAGCGGCTGTCCAGAAGCCGGCGACTGATCTGCCTCGCCCGGGAAGAGCGCAATGATGGAGCCAACTTGGGCCAGTGAAGCAACGTCCTCCACAGCTAGGCTGAGGAGCAAAACGACAGCAGCTTGTCTGTTCCCCTTCCCCCGATTCCCCAGCACTGTTCCCATCCCCCCAATTCCCCAATAAAAATCTTTAAAAAAAAAAATTTAAGATGTTTTGAAAAGGAGGGAAGAAGAGCAATGGAAACCGGAACACAAGCCAGTCGCTGCTGCGCTTATCAGGCTGCGACTGAAGGGAATTTGCTGTAGGCATGATGGGGAGGACTAACTGCAATAAAGAATGTAAAACCGTAACTAAGTTTTTTTTCATTTGCTGTTAGCTCCCCCTGTCGTTACTTGAGGGTTGTTTTGGTTTTGCTGCTGCTTTTGGTGGAATGAATTGAAAACAAAATTTTTTCCAGAATCAGGAAAGTGTTTTCCTATCAATCAAAAGGAATGTGGTAATGTCGTTAGAATTGTGAGTGATGAACAGTGATGTGTTCATATTTTAGGGTTCTGAATCCCTGTATGTTTGCGCAGCATATGTGGTTCTCTGGCATTTAGCATCTACTTCGCCAGGTGAAATAACAGATTTAGCCGCAACATGTTGTTTTGAGAAATGTGGGAATTGAAGGCACGGCAAAGGAACCTAGAAAGTGTAAAGATGCTGTTGGCTGGAGTAGGAAAAGGATATTAATAGCCTTCAAAAGTTGACATTTCAAAAATGAAAAATTTTTTAATCTGATTTTACACAGGCAGCATGGCCTGCGAAAATATAACGGCTTTACCATCAAATGAGATTTGGATCTCAGCTTAATTATGGCTGCCCCTTTCAGGTCTCATGTTGACCTCTTTGATCTCCCGTTTCATCACATAGAGCAAGAATACTAAAACTTCTGGGGAAGATTATGATTACTAATGACATAGCAAATGATTGAGGTTTAAAACTGGTAATAACTTATTATTTTTATTATTCTTAGCTTTTAGATTATATATATGTACATGATTTTATAAAATAAGCCAGATATTTTTACAGCTTGCAAATAACCGCAGTTTTGGCACTTGCTTCTTCTGTC
Source organism: Hipposideros armiger (assembly GCF_001890085.2). NCBI lineage: Eukaryota > Metazoa > Chordata > Mammalia > Chiroptera > Hipposideridae > Hipposideros > Hipposideros armiger. Next base: position 832,110 of record NW_017731841.1, read on the forward strand.
TGATTAAATCCTACCGCCTTTCCTGTTTGTCAGTCCCCGCTTCAGTGTAGTCGAGTAGGTGAGGATTTGCCCACTAGGTCAGCTTCAACCTGCTCTGGGCTTGGAGAAGGAAACTTGGAAGAAAATTGTAAACAGGTAGATTGAAAACTGTGTACTAATTTGAAAAAAGATACTTTGTGGTTTGCATTTTAGATTATTAATACTGATTACCCTTGTGAAAACACCTAAAATTAATACAATTCTATTTGAGCGTGTGTGTGGGAGGGGAGTGGGGGATGCTGTGTAAATGTTTGTGTTTTGGTATGTTTTATGATTAACACCCTACCCAAAGAAATAGCCTTGTTGAGTGTAGATCTCTATCATATTTTAATGGAATAGTAAAGGACAGATACTAAATGAGAAATGTCTGAGGGTTTTGAAATACCTTCTCTTTGGTGATTTTGTAAAGCATTATTTTCATGACAATCTGAAGGGAACAGTAATATATGCTTAATAACTTAGAAAACTCCTTTTCCCTCCAAATTTTAAGTTTTCCCTGATTAATACCAGCACTGAAACATTTGTCAGAGCTTTATTATCTCCTATTTGGAAGAAGTCTTCTGCTGTAAGGTACACAGTATTGAAGGCATTTGACAACCCTGGCAGTTCTTTTCAAACAGTAAGCAGTGACCTTTGAAGAACCTTTTACACACACACACACACACACACACACACACACACCCATATTCTACTGTAGGGGTGTGAGTGGGAATCATTTCCTTTTAAGTTGTTATTTGATATTTAAAATATATTGCACTAGAGTTGTCCATCAGAAAGTCAGCAACACTCTTGAGTTTTTGTGTGGCTGATAGTGGAAACAGGAGTTACTCATTTTGACCATGAGCTAAGCCCCAGGCTTTTCTAATGAACCTAACCCATTCCCATATTTGGAATTATTCCATTTCTGGAACTTGAATCTCATTAGAAAAAGATTTTACTATGAAAACAGCTTTAAGCCAAAGGGTGACTTTTGAAACCTGTATAAAATCATACGCATTTTATATTTTGGAATATGTAAAACTAAACCATATTCATTTATATGTATAATTCACATATATGTACCATCTGTCCAACTAGTCATATTTTCAAAATTTCCTGACTTTCTATTTGATTTCTTATCAAAATTCAACTTTAGGATTATTGAGAGAGGGTTCTTTAGTGGGTCAGAAGTTAGTCCACTGTACTTTCTTTTCCCATATGACTAAAAATCACTAATATAAAGTAGCCATGAATTAGCAGAATTTCTAGGCCTATCATCTTGCAGCCTTCCTGTTCCTAAAAGATCCCACTAATTTTATAATTTGCTTCATGAGAAACCTCAAGTAAGTTTGTAGTATTAGATGTCATGTCACTCTGGGAAGAAATATGATCTTTTAAAGTAAAGACAGAGAGGCCCATTTCAAATGAAAACATACTATTCAAAAATATGATACATTTTATAATTTCAAATGTCATTTTCAGTCAACAACAAAAAAAAAGTGCCTAAATTTTCTTACTAAATTAGCAACATTGATTTCCTACCCCTGCTAAAACTCAAGTCTGCTTCTTTCTTTCTCTTTGAAGTACAGTTTTTTTCTGCATGCATTTTTCTAACATCTAATAAAATATTTTTTTTAAATGCACAGGTTACTTTGCATGATTTTGAAATTTTCTCTTATACAGATGTTTAAATCATGTTAGCAGTATATTAAATTGGTGGTGAAATAAATTCCTCCAGATAATGATTTATTAAAAATGTTTCAGTAATGGAATATAGAAGTGTATATTTTAGTACAATTATAGTAATGATTTTTGCTTGTCATGAAAGCACTCTGGCCTATTGTGATTTAATTTGGATAGAAATGACTATATTTGGCGGTCAGGAGAAAAAAGAGATATTTTTGCCCAATGCTGTGTGTAATGAATGCTTTTGACATGTTAAAAAAGTAATTTTTGATCACTCTGTAAAAAAATTTTACTGATATTTTAAAATTCATAATTAATTTTTATTTTTGGTTAAACACATTTGGATCTTTGGAGTTTTTTTCCTCCTTCGCCAGGCATAAATAGTAGTTTTATCTTAACTGGACCTAGAATTAATTTCACAGTGTAAAAGCACTGAAATATTTTGTGATACCTATTTCCAAACAATTTCTCAGCAGATATGTTTTTTGTAATATTGTATATCATGAGAAAAATATTCACAATAATTACTGCAATCCTAAAAATTGCAGTCTTTGTAAAAATAAAAGTATGCTTTTAGTCAAAAGATTTTCATAATGTGTTTTCCTTTCTTTTGACTCTTAGAAATTTGTAAGAAATGCTGGTTAGTATTTACTAAAATTTTCTTTTGGCGTAGTTTTTCTAAATTAAACCCTCGTAACTAATTCCTCGGGCATCGTTTTTGAGCTCAGAATGCCTGCTACTGCACTAGTTCCATAGAAAGCACTTAGCTTGCTGGAGAAGTCCACAAGTCTCATTTGACTACTATTGCTTCAGCTAATTGCTTTTTTCCACCTTGCTGCTATAGTGATTACAAGCAGTTCTGCAGTATGTTGTCTCAATTAATAAAGAAAAGTAGAATGTTTTCTAAGAGGCAGAAGAATGAGTTTTTAATTTGTACCATGTAAATCTGCTTTTCTTTCCAAAGACTGTCTCTCTCCTCAATTCATAGGTATAAAAGTACGAATTTTTAAGATATTTAGGCTCTGTCTTTTTCTAGTATTTTTCTCAGTCACTAGGAGTGGGGTTGAGGAAAAGTGGTTTCTCAAGATAACCCCGTGGTAGCTTATTTAGAAAATTGTTCTTACCAGGATGCACTGGGAGCCCTGTCCAGTTACAGCTTCCTAGAATGAACAGTCTTAAGCTTTTAAATTATTTGATTGCTTCATTTATGTACTCACCTGCTTCATTCCCAGTGCTAGATGACACAGGAAATATTACAGGCATTTATTATTAAAGCGCTGTGGAAATCCACTGCCAGGGCATTAAAAGGCAACCAGGACTTACTTTCCAGGTTGATCCAGACTATAATTGATGATATAATTTTTTCCAGGTCCTTTTTATTTTTATTTATTTATTTTTTGTGTGTGTGAAGATGTCCTTTTACTATTTATTTTACTCATACAAAAATGTTTTCTTTTAAAAACAATTTTAGGGCCGGCCGAGTGGCTCAGTTGGTTAAGAGCACAAGCTCTGAGCAACAGGGTCACCGGTTCGATTCCCACATGGGCCAGTGAACTGTGCCCAAGCTGAGCTGCTGCTGAGCTGCCAGCAGGGGGCAGGATGGCTCAGCTGGTGAGAGCACGTGCTCCTAACAACAAAGTTGCCGCTTAGACTCCCACATGGGATGGTGGGCTATGCCCACCCGCAACTAAGATTGAACATGGCACCTTGAGCTGAGTGGCCATGAGCTGCGGAAGGGCGGCCAGATGGTGACTGGACTTGGAGCTGTGCTAGCTGTGCCCTCCACAACTAAGAATGAAGGACAACAACTTGGCTGTTTTCCTTCCTCAATTCTTCAACACTGTTTCCCTTCCCCAATTCCCCAATAAAATCTTTTTAAAAATAAAAAATAAAAACAAAAACAATTTTAATCAACATTTTGACCAGGATATGCTATTGTACATTCCATAAATTAATCATGTCATCTTTTTCTAGGCAGCGCAAATTGTGCTGATTTCTCTGTTTGAACTGAACACACCTGAATTTACCATGTTACTTGGTGCCTTGCCAAAAACATTCCAGGATGGTGCCACCAAACTCTTGCATAACCACCTCAAGAATTCCAGTAACACCAGTGTGGTGAGTGCCTCCGTCACAGTTGGTGCCTCTGTGGTGCGCATGACCTCTGTTTGCCCTTGTCTAGAGGATGCTCTGATAGAAGGGATGCTCCGATTGTTCTTTCAGTAGATGTGTGCATCTCGAGGATGCAGGCCATGTTTGATCCTGCCAGATTTCCAATGAATGAATGAGCCTGATATTTAAATGCGGCCTTTTTCTTAAGTTAGGTTGTTCAGTCAGTTAAATTTTTACATTTAGTCATTTATTAAACTTACTCTTTTTTCATACTGTAAAGATGCAAGTGCTCAGCTGTGTCTGTTACTCTAGCACAAGTGACATCAGTCATTCAGCTTCAGGAAGGCCTCTATGACAGGTATCCATTTTTGGTTTAATGTGCACTTAAAACTGGCCATAGTGATTCAGCAAAACAAATCACCCTGATTGTGCCATTTCTGCCCATTATTTACAATGGGTTAAAAGGCCAAGGGAGAAGTGCACCGTGCTCTGTATTTAGCCCTGGAGTCTTCATGCTTGTTCTGCTTTCACCCTAGGGCTCTCCCAGCAATACAATCGGCCGGACTCCTTCCCGACACCCCAGCAGCAGGACCAGCCCCCTGACCTCACCCACCAACTGTTCCCACGGGGGCCTGTCTCCAAGGTAATGCCATTTCAACAGAAGTGAAGAAACCAAAGTGCCCCAATATCTGTCTAGCCTATTTTTATGTTTTTAGACCAAGCTTAGTGCCCAAAAGTGTATGAGTATCAGGAGACCATGGGTTCTAGTCCTTACCCAAATCTTAACTACAGTCTTGGGCAGAGCGGTTACCATCTGCAGTGAAATGAGCAGTTTGTGCTGAATGGTCTCTGATATTCTTCTAGCTCTAAACATTCCCTAGTACCTTAGAGATTTTAAAACTAACAGTTACATTTAGTACTGTTTCCCATAGAAACATTTAGAAACTCTCTATAAGTGATGGGAGCACCTGAAGAAGGTATTTAGTCATCTACATAAACTCTTTCTAGTCTGTCCACGCATAGTCTGGGGTGGTTTTCCACCCCAGTGGCCATCCAAGCATAGTTTTATCATTATGGTCTCCTGTGTGAAGCACAGTGCCGCTCTGGAGGAGGGAGTAAGGCTCAAACTCTTGCGAACATTGATTGGCCTTTACGGAGTCTGAGGCAGTGTATGGAAAAGAGAAAAATGCTTTGTCTTGGGGTTTTTAGTTACCATTTCTCCATGTGGCCAGAGCCGTTAGCAGTATGCATCATGGCTCCTGTGACACGCTGGCGGGTGCTGGAGTCCCCCGTGGCTCCCATGACCCGCTGGCAGGTGCTGGAGTCCTTCGAGGCTCACTCAGAGTAGTGGCCCAACAGGCCGGACTTCATAGGAAAGAGCCAATGCCTGGACCTGTAGGGTCATACATGCTGTGTTGTTCCCAAGAAGTCCACATCTTTGGGACCACTGACAAGGGGCTGTATCTAACGGGTCTCTGTCCCTGAGATCTTAAAATTATAAGATAGTCCTGCAAGTATTCCATTTTCCCTGTAAGGGTTAGTACCTGTTTAGCAGGAAGATAATCAAAATGTAAGTGCCCTTAAATTTCGATTTTTAAATGATCAAGAGTCTATCAAACTTCTCTGTCCTTACCACAGAATTTCTCTTCAGTTACCCAGGTTATATAAATATTATGGACTATATCAAGTTTGTATTTCTATTGGTGAACAAAGTATTTTGTGTACTTATAATATCCTGCTGTTTATGGTACCTTAGGTTTAATCACCCTAAGGCCGCCTTCCCTCGTCCCCACCCCCCCACTATATTTAAGTAGAATAAAGTATGATATTAGGCCTCCAAATGTGGCTTGTGTTATCAGGATTCCACAGGCTATTCTAATGAGACAATTGACACCAGAAACTAATGAAAATATGTCTGATGTCCTTCAGGTGTGGCTGAGGCTCAGCCAACAATCTTTTTTTTATTTTATGTAAACATCTGTATTGGGTTGTCAGAAAAGTCATGACGTATTATTCTATGTTTTTCGTTGCAAAAATGCGTCACGACTTTTCCAACAACCCAATGAAGTATATGGTTTGTTTTAAATTACCAGGGTCCATTGTTGACAGTAAGATAAATCATAGAGTTCTCTTTCTTAGTGGGGAAGGATTTTATGGAAACCTTGTATTCTCTGTAAATTGTTGCTTTTACCTAGAAGTGATACTTGACAACATTAATTGGGAAATCTGTTCTTCCATAGTACACAGTTCATACTTCTTACCTTTTAGTTATTTCATTATTAGGGTGGCACATTCCTTAGGTAATAAGCAAAAGGTAAAACTCAAAATTCAGTATTTTATTATTATATGTACTGATAGTCTTAAGATTGGTGGGACCTGCTACCATAATTCATCAGAGCTAAGGATTAGCTAGATATTAATCTCATAGATCCCCAAATTATTAAAAATTTTAATTTTTCCAGGTCACCATTCATTCTTAGTTGGCCTGATTTTAATTTTTACTGTTAGGTTTACAGGTCAGTAGAAGAAATGGAGAGATTTATTTTCAATATTAGGAAGTCCAGGTGTAACCTAAATATTTTTCTGTTGAAAAATTCTTCTTTAGGGGTTTACTTAGTTATGTAGTTTCTTTCTTTTTTAAAACAATGTATCCTCAGTGCATAACTAGCCAGATCTCCTTAACCAACTTGAATTCCATAGGAGAAATGATTTTTCTCACAACTAAAACTGTCCAGAAGTAGGAAAAACTGCCTCGTATCACTGGAAACAGTCAAATAGGCTACTTACTTTCTACCAGGAAAATTATAAAAGCAATGAACTCTTGTACAAAATAGGAGAATGAACTAAATTATACCACATTCTGAGGAGGTGATACACAAGTTGTACCGTATATAATCTCAGCTATTTTCCTGAGCAGTGCTCTTAAAACGTTTATTTCCTGTGACCTGCCATTCTTTTGAGTCATCTTGACCATATGATAGTAGCTTTTCATTCTTAAGGAGAAAAGTTATTGCCAATTATTTGTTTTTAATCTAATTTTGAGTATCAAAATGAACTAGTATTTTTTTTGGTGGGGGGTAAAAATTCTACACTTGGATCATGGTGGTAATAAAGAAGTATTCTAAAATGATGGAAAAAATCTAATTTTGATTGTGTTTTTTAAAACAAATTACTGGTAAGGAAGTCATTTTTATCAACCTAATAGTATTAGAGAAGCCATAGCTAACAGGTTAAACTTTTGTGAAATAATCCATTAATTATTGTTTCTGTGGGAGGGAAGAATTACTGCTTATTCCCAGCTAATAAACAACTACTACTGAGTGTTTGAGAAGGAGATATAACCTGCAGTTTCTCATCATTGAACACCTATTCATATTTGGGCTCACTTTACCAAGTGCGATTTATGTTAAATGAAAAAATAGAGTTGCAAGAGACTCCAGAAATCCCAGGAAATCCCTGTAGGATAATTCCCCTTAAGATAGAACAGTATATGCAGTCCTCACTCCTGAGCTTGGCAAACATTTGGAGCAAAGTAACACTAACCAGATAACCTCTGTCACCCCTAGCGATAAAAGGCAATTTCAGGTAGAGGCTGCATTCATCCCATCAGGGGATCGAGGCGATCCATAGCATCAAGTGGGATTACCTGTGAGCTCCGGGGAGGTGGGGTACACCCTCCTTATTCTCCCCCTGTTCGCGGAGCTCCACTCTGAGGTGGTCCCATATTCCTCTTTTACCCCCTCCCCCAGCTCAATGGATGACTTCCAGACAGTCCTGAGGCCCTTCTGTACACAGCGACCTCTCATCATGACACTATTTTCATTACAGAATGGGACCACAGCTGTCCTCAGGTGGAGACTAGCTGTGTACCCACTGCTCTGAGAAGTGCAGTGAGTGCCAGCAACAGGCGGCGCCACTCTGTAGGAACGCTGTCGCTGATGCCAGACCACCCCGTGGCTCAGGTCACTTTTCCAGCCAGTCCAGCTCACCCCTTTCCCAGTGTCTCTGGTTCTTTTGACTTGAAACAGTTGTCAGAAAGCTCCGTCAGGGCCTCTGCAAGGCCAGATCACTTAGTGACACTTGTGAAGTGAAGAGGAGTATCTATCAGTGTTCTCAGATGACTTTTAGTTTTCAAATTAAGTGACAAGAGCAGAGGAATGAGAGTTTTGGTTCCCCTCTCTGAGCTGGCTAGCTGAGAGTTGGTGCTCTAGCCCTCTGGTGGTGCTGTCACTCTTTCAGAGGGACGCTTCTTGTGGCGGCCTCTGAACTCCCATCTGATTGGGAGTACGTGGGTGCTCTGGTCAGAATGGGACATTCTCTGATTCTTTCTGCTGTCGTCCTTTGGTCCTATTTGAATTAAAGCCCACAGTTCCTTCTTTGGGCATTATCTGAAACTGACATCCATATTTTTTTGTAAGTGCTTATAATGTCCTTCATACACACACACGCGCGCGCGCGCACACACACACGCACACATGCATGCTTCATGCTTACACTCAGAATCTCATGTGATTCAAAATTGTAAATGCATGATTCAGAGGGAAAGGAATAAGGCGATCTTATCAAGGACCAACCTGTAAAACAAAATCTGTTCTTTTTCTCTGTATGGTGAAGTATTAATTTTGATCCAGTGAATTTTGATAGAACTCTTTAAAGGAAAAAGGAGACTCTAAGACACATAGAACATAGTGTCTTGCTCTCCTTTTCCTCCTCCCTCCCCCCTTGCCTTTTTTTGTTTCTTTCTGATTTTCCTCTTTTGATCACTGCAGTCGGTTATGGGGTTGGAGTGCCGATGGGCTGTCGAAGCACCCACCTCCCTTTTCTCAGCCCAGCCCCATTCCCACCGCTCCCTCTCACAAGACTCTCAGGCGCTCTTACTCTCCCAGGTAACAAGGTACCTGTTAAACTTGTCTGAGGTGTCACAATATTATTGCACTTCCAAAGTCGACTTGGGTCTTTTGGAAAGCCTCTCAGCTGCCGCCAGTGTGGTCCCTGCTTTGGCTTAGACTCGCGGGAGGAGAGCCTTGGTGAGAAGCGTGAGCAGGTGTGTGAGCGTTGCCGAACCTCATGAGTACAGTTCTTACCATGTCACGAGGACAGATGACCATTTCATCGACTGACCGGATTCATGAACACCTACTATCGCAAGCCTTTCTGCCCAGGGCACAGCTCAGCCCCCAGAAGGTGCTCAGGCGATGCTGTGAAATCCGAGCAGGCAGCAGAGAGCAGTTCCCTTAGCATCCTTCTCAGGCGTGCAGGCCTTGCCCACTAAGAAGCCCATGAGACCTGCTCTTCCCAATGGCACCTGAAGCTCTCTGTCCTACTAGTGATGGTGCAGACTGGTTTCTTGCATAATGTACTGTCACCTGGTGATAGACTCAGGACACAGACCCAGAAAAGGAGCCCCGAGAAGGGTGTTCAGTTACATCTCAGTAAGGGTGCCCTGCCTCTAGGCAGGAGAGCTGATGGTGTCCTCACAAGCCCCTCGCTTAGCATGATAGTGTCCCGGAGTCCAGAGGAAGGAAGGGGGTGGGGCTCCCCTCAGATGTAAATCTGGTACAGAGTAGAGTCCGGTATTCCTACAGATACCTGTTTGAGGGCCTCTTAGGTGCTTTTTATAAAGGTCCAAAGACCAGAGAATCCCTTCCCTGAAGCCTGTAATTACATGAGCAAAGCAGAGGCCGTCCAGCTGTCTTCGTGCTGTGTAAGATGGGCCTGTTACCCTCTGTGACAGGACAAGGGTAAAAATAAAACAGTCTTACTTCTGAATGCTTCAGAGATAGCTTTTGTACAGATTTACATTCCTGCTTTGTATCCTCAACATAGTGAAGCTGTGCATAGTAAACATGTCAGCTAAATGTTTTAACAACATCTTTCTTTTGAAACTTTTACAGCACTAAAGTAACGTCTAAAGCATACAGAGAATGCTATAATGACTGTTTCTAGATACACAAGGTTAGGACAAGGGTACACCGACAATGAGATGTCCTTGTGCTGTCGTCAGTGATGTTGCTACACTTTCTTTTTCTTTTTTTTTTTTTTTTAAAGGCTACAGGCCTCAAAGTATAAGAACAGTTTACTGACTGTCTCCCTACACTGAGCTGTATGCCCCAGTGGGCACCAAGCTTCTCCTGGAGCCAGTCTTCTCATCTCGCCATCAGACTGCCCTCTGGAGAGCATCCTGTCCCCAGAATCATCTTTACATGTGTGCACAACAATGTAGCTAATGCTTAATGAACACCTGTGTCTTCTGTTAACCAGCAGTGGGAGAGAGGTGACTAGAAACTCCTACATTTAGAAAACTGGTGACATAAAACTAAAAGGAAATATCTATCTTTTTGCTCTCTACGCCAAAACCCTATTGATTTTCACAACAAAGAACAGTTACCCTTTTTCCATACCCTAGTATCTTTTCCCTGCAAAATGACAGAGAAAATCGCAAAATGACAAAAAGAAAATTTCAGAAGGCAAACTTCTGTCTCCAGTGCCTCTTTTTTTGGAGACCTGACCTCACCCCCTACCCACCTCCTGGCCATCTCCCTTCCCCCCTCACCACCACACACATACAATATGGAGCCTTTACAACTGGGCAGTCCTCCAGAGTTTTATTCTTCTTCAGTGTTGGGCGACATGGCCTGACCTCAGGTCAGATTACTGACAGATTGAGCAACTCTTCCTAATCTAAAGAATCCTAAGGAAACCTTTCTGGAGTCTAATCACAGTGTTTACAGGTGGCTGGGGCCTGGCCTTTAACCCAAAGGATTATGTCCTGGGGTCGTCCCTGAGCGTGGGGGCGGGTGACAGACTCAGCTTCTGAGTAAAGCTGCTGCATTTCTCCTCCTTCACCCTCATTTTGTGGCTTGTCTGGACTACAGTGTCTACAATTCCCTGATGACCACGTTCATGGGAGGTTTTTTTTCTCTGAAATGAGGGCTCATAGGTGTTGATTTGAAGAAAGACAAATCAAGCCGAAGAAATAGCAAAGAATGTGGTAGCACTGTGTCCTGTTAGAGGAGAACAGTGGTCTCTCTCACCTGGAGCTCACTGTTTTAGCTTCATACCAAGGAGATACTTCCAGCCTCAAGCTAGTGAGTCTAAAGGAAGCGTCACCACACTTAGCTGTTATGCACATGTACTCCTAAACTGGAAGTCTGAGTTGGTTTATTAGAGGAGGAGGAACATTAACTGGCAGAACCCTTTATTTTCTTATTTTAAAAAGAGGCTACTGTAATGGTAAAGTTATGTGAACTGAATTGAAATATTTTAAGAAAAGTTCAGGTTAAGAAAAATGAGATGAATTATGTGAAAGCTAATATCATCTGAAGCGACATATGGAAAATAATATTGTGACATCCCTTAAAAAGCTGAACGTTCCGCCAGACTTCCTCTTGTCCATCCCATCATTCTTTCGTGTTTTGTTTTTTATTTCCTTTTGCATGGGCTATGCTATTATTTTTGGTCGTTGTGATTCAAAGTACTTTAAGGCATCTTTTTACATCTTGTATACATATTTTTTGTTCGAGTCATACTCAGTCTTTATACATAAAAAAATAGTGTACTGGCCAGATGTATAAATGCTTTTGTTCATACATAAGCTGGTATTGTGGTGTTCAAGAAAGTGGGGTGAAGGGCAGGGAGCCCCTGTACTTCTCAGTCATACTTCTTCACATTAAAGGGATGTTCCTAATAAACAGATAACCTTACGAACTTAGAAGGGGTAAGTCTTGAATTCTGTTCAATTTTTTTTATTCCACCTTTTGTCAGTATATACCTGGAATTTTAGCTGTAGACGTGTTCAAGTTCACATTCCTTTTGGTTTGATGCCAGAGCCAATCTTTGAGTTGGCATATATTTTTGTGAACAATCCAGGCACAATTGGGGTGTGTATTTTCTTTTATCAGAAAAGAAAAATGGGCTCTGTTTTGCAATTTTAGGCAAATAGTTTCCATCTTTAAGAGTGAGTTTAGATCTTGTTCTCTAGCAGAACTTAACCAGGAAACACTTGGATCATTGGGATCCTCAAGCCAGCCTGGCTACTCCAAGTGAGAACTGTCCAAATTTTGTCCTGTTCATCTGCTCAACCTTTAAAAAAACAAAAGGTGTAGGGGAGGTGGCTTAGTAAATGTTGTTTGTCTGTAAGTGATAGGAGATGTAACTTCTTATGAGAGCGTACAGACATTGTGTTGTCTTAGGAAGGGCTCCTGCCAGTGGGTGCTTAATTTCAGTTTCTCTGAAGAACAGAAAGCTTGCTTTTCTTTAGTCCTTAGTAATGTCAAATGCTTACTTATACACACAGCCAGGGGTTCTCTGAGTGTCCCTAACTATCCTCAGTATAGCTCAAGACTTTCTGCAAGTTAAACTAGACCAACTCATCTGATCTCTACTTGAATACTTTCTTGAAACAAGTGACATGTAAACTAAGTTGCAGCTCTGACTTGCCCTTGGCTGACGGTTGCTTCCTATTTTGCTTTCTTTATTCTTGTATATCCATCCATGCTTTTCTTTGATATTCTTAGTGAGGGACAGTTGATGGTTTTTGTTCTTAGGATCTTTCGTCTGTTTCAGTGCATTTTCCAGACATCTAAAGGCCACTTATTGACATAGCACATTACACCAAAAGGCTATTTAAGGTCTTTGCTTCACTTCCTATTTTGCTATGCTACATGTCTAAAAGGACAGCAGCTGACATCATTTTTCTGTAAGGGACAAATATTTCTTGCTTTTTGAAGTGCCTTTAGACATCCATCTTCATAAGATCTCATCTTTATCAGACCTGCTTTCATTATAAAACTCCAAATATAAGCATCTGGAAGTTTGACATTTCCAGCAAGCTCCCAGGTTAGATGTCATGCAAGTTACACTCTCAGGAGCCCATTTGGTGAGGTGGATCTGACTTTGAGTTATCGGGTTGGCTTTCAAGTTTTTCAACATAGGTTGTTATTTGCAAGTTTCTGATACTGGTGAGCATAACTCAGGCTTGTGAGGTCGTTTGCTTTGCTACTCTGAAATTTGTTTGTAATACTAGCTTAATTTTGAAGTGCCCATTCCTCTTAATTTAAATTTGTACATTTGAGACCAGTAACAGCCAACGTACTTTTTTTCCATCTTCAAGATATGAAAGTTACTTTTCCACTTTCATTACCTTGCACATTCAGTCACCAGTTGTCACTCTTTGAGTTCTTGCATTCTCGTGGTTGTTTCCCATGGTTCTTATGAGTGCTGATGTCATGTGTTTAGGACTCAATTTGACAAAAAAAGATGTATGACTGTCAGTGGTGGATTGTCCAATGGCTGTGATAAAAGATGTATCCTTTTCATTCCAAGTCACTTGGAGAAACAAACCTCTAATTATGTCTTAACTTTGTAAATTACTGGAAGTAATTTATGCCCATACCTCAATTTTATGCATATGCCTCAATTTAAGAAAAACTATTTTTGATCTTTAGCATGCTGGACTATGATACCGAGAACCTGAACTCAGAAGAAATCTATAGTTCTTTGCGTGGAGTCACAGAAGCCATTGAAAAGTTTAGTTTTCGAAGCCAAGAGGATCTGAATGACCCAATTAAACGAGATGGCAAAAAGGAGTGTGATATTGTAAGTATCCCCAGGCTAATGGAGAACTGTATATCAATTAAGTGATAATTACTGATTCTTCTGAACACTGACCACTGTGATTACTGAGCTTCGTCATTATTTTTAGCCTGTAGTAGAAAGTGTTATTTTTAGAGGCCCAAGGCAATTTTGAGTGACCCTTGCTATCTTTGTGAAGAACGTTAAATACCTTTTTTTCTCATCTTGCTTTTCATTTATCCTGGACATATTTTTGTTCCTATGGTGTGATCAAAGTAGTGAGCCTGAACCAGACACCAGCATGGCTGTGTGGGAGCTCTAGTCTCGTGCAGAGTGGGGCAGAGAGGCGGGAAATGGTGGTGTATGGGAGGGCTCGGGGCACAGCACTAGGACCTGTGGCCCGGGCTTGGTGCTCAGGAAGGAGCTGTGCAGAGAATGATTTCCCCCTCGGAGCTGAAGCGTGAAGGTCAAGTGGGAAGGCTGTAGTGGTGGTGGTGGTGGGTGCCTGTGAGAAGGTGGGGAGGTGGGAGGGCCATGGTATGTATGATTTCCCACTGGGGATGGCAGAAGCGGAGAGAGTGGGCATGTTTGGGGGAGGTTTGGAGAAGAGGTTGCAGGGAGTGGCTCAGGAAGGGCTTGCACCAGGGCAATTTCCAGCCGGGGTCTTAACTTTACCCTGGGGACACTGGAGAGTCTTTGAAGGATTTTTAACCAGGGAAGCAGCATGGGCACACTTAACATTGTAGAAAGATTGCTGTCACTCAGATGGAGAATTACTGTGAGGAAGTTGGGTTGGGTGGGGAATAAGCAGAAATAAAGGTGTTACATCTCTGACTATGACTATTGAGAAGGTACCGGTGTAATTCAGTGAGAAAATATCATAGAAGGACGAAAGAAAATGCAGAAAAAAACTGCATGATAATCCTTTTGGAACAGTTTTGAATATATGTGACTTGCAGAACCTATGGGATATCCAAGCAAACATATCCATTTGGCCTGTGGATGTACCAGTCTGGAGTGTAGGCCAGCGATTTAGGCTGGAGATAGAGATTTGAGAGGCTTTGGCTATTTGATGATAACTAAAGAAAAGTGAGGGAAATCAACCAGGTAAAGGGTAAAGACAAAATCTGAAGAAGCATCAAATTATGAAAAAGATAGAAGAAAAAGAATTGGAAGAAAAGCTAACGATGCCAAGAGGGCGACCGGGAGAGTTTGGTGTCATAGAAGGTGAGGGAAACTTTCAGGAAGGAGATTCTCCCAGGGGCCATGCTGCGTATGGTCATGAGCATATCAGGGCAGCTACATAGAGGGAAAGGTTCCACTGGATTTTTTATTTTATTACTGTCTGAATTAAAATTCTGTGTTAACCTAAAATATGTAACACACATATTTATTCACTAATGTTTCGCTATAGAGCCAAGACCTTTTCTTTTAGATTGTGCCCGCCATTTGGACTTTTGTGTTCTTCTTAACTAAATTTTACACATGGTCACAGTCCACAATCTACAGATTTAGTTTCTTCCAGGAGGCCATTGGATTGTGTGAGCGTAGTTCAGAGCAGAACTGAAAGTGGGAAACATTCCAGGGGTTTGAGCAGTGACTCGGGTAACAAACTGGGGAGGGATGAGGGGTCGTTCAGGGGCTTTTCACATGGGAGAGACCTGACCCGTTTGAATGCTGATGGGGCCAGTTGAGAGAAAACTGTTGACTCTACAGGGGAGGGGAGTGAATGATTTGTGGCCCAGGTCCGTAAGGACATGGAAGAGGGATAAGATTTGGGCACTGGTGGAGAGAATTGAGAAGTTCAGACATTCAGAAATGAGGCTGTTCCCACTAAGGATGTGGACCCGAGAGGTGGAATCATAAGAGGGGAAATGAAAACTGAAGAGTTGAGGAGGTTTAAAACTCAACATCTTGGCCCTTGATGACCACATTTCTAGCTAAGAAGCTGAGGTAGATACAAAACTTCGTTAAATGTGAGACTCAGGAGCCAGCATTATCTCTTCTTAAGCTTGACAAGTAAACCCAGTCTAGTCAGAAGACAGAAGTCCATAAGGATGAATGTCTGATCCAGTGGAAAGATGGTTCACAAAAGCAGAGACAGAAACATTACACGTGGGAGAAAATCCATCCTTAGGAGTAATTATAGAAATACCACAGGACCTATATTTTACTTCTAAATTATTCTGCTTTGTTTCAAGTAGAATATTATACGAGTATAATATTGGCAGCATGGGAAATTAATACAGCTGTTCTACAGCTTAGTAAAATTATATTTAGCAAAAATGATTTTAAGTTTCATATCCTTTAATAATCTAGCTTTTGGCCATCAATGCTAAAATAACAAACTCAGCAAAAGGAAAAAAAGATATTATTTATCCAAGTAATTTATTTTAATATTATTTATAATGGCAAAACCCAAAAACATTAAAAAATCAATAGAAGGAGAAAAGTTGAGTAAATCTTATTAAAACACAAGTAGAAATAGTGGTGTGATTAAACATGGTTATAAAAACTTTATTTACTTGAGACCTGCTTATGCTACAAGGAAGGCAAAACATATGATGCACTGACTTCCACTCTATAAAATCTGCAAATAGATAAAGACTGGGGTAATATACAAAGTTTAAAAAGTAAGATGTTTTTCTCTTTTTGTTAAAAGTGATTAGAATTAGTATAGTTTTGCTTTTTAAAAAATGTCTTTAGTTTTTAAAACTCTCCCTTGAAAATTTTTCAATTATAATGCTAATAGGTTTTACTTTTAGAAGAGTTACAGAGAAAAAAATTAAAATCTATGAATTATCTTCTAAGAGAAAACCCCTGTTAAGTCTTACTTTGTTCATATCTATGCATGTGGTATATGTATTTTTATCTCAATAATTATAATATATTAGTATACAGACTTTTGGGCCTGTTGTTAACTAGATGCATTCCAGCAATTCCGCTAGGTACATATCGAAAAAAACTGAAAGAAGAGACTTGAACACGTATTTCTGTGCTAGTGGTCACAGGAGAATTATTTATAATAACCAAAAGGTGGAAGCAACCCAGTGTCCATCCACATAAAGAAACTTGATATGTACATGCAATGGAATATTACTCAGCCATGAAAAGAAATGTAATACTGATACATTTTACAACATGAATGGATCTTGAAAATATTATGCCACGTGAAAGAAGTCAGACACAGAAAGACAAGTACTGTATGCTCCCATTTACATGAGGCACCTGAGTAGTCACATTCACAGAGACAGAAAGTGGAATAGAGGAGGTTACCAGGGCTAGGAGGGGCAGGAATTATTATTTAATAAGTCCAGAGTTCTAGTTGGGAAAGATGAAAAAGTTTTTCCCAAAATATTATACAACATAGTGGTAACGGTTATACAACATTGTGAATAGACTTAATGTCACTGAATTGTACACTTAGGAATTATAAAGTGATTAAAATGATACATGTATATTTCATCACAATTTTAAAAAATGTGTAAGCACAAAATGAGAGAGATGTGTGTTGTCAGCAACACAATTAAAAGAATTGCCATAGGAATCAGTGCAGTCTGGCTGCCTGGAAATGTTTTCACTTGTTCTTTAGTCACATGTCTGGGGTGAGGAGACGGACAGTTTGGCTCTGGTCCCAGCATCAGCCCATATTTGTTATAGTGCCGCCCTGCAAAGGGTGCCACACAGGCTGTTGTGGCTCAGAAGAAAGGTCCCCTGAGAGTGAAGGCAGTCAGCAACATGACAAAATGGCCAGAGGACCAGGGGTTTAATTTGTTGAAAATGAGTCTCAGAATATATTAGAAAAAAATCTTTTTCAGAAAATAATACAGACCTGTTCTTTGACCCAGCATAAAGACCAACTCTGAGAGTCAGACACATCCAAAGAAGAATGAGCTGCCTAGTGGAAAATGAGTTCTCTATTGTTAGAGACAATTAGCCATTGTTTGACTCTCCACATGGTGGGAATAGATACAAAGAATTCTTGGACAGTTCGAGGGCTTTAGATCTTGTGGTGGTAATGGGGGAGCGTTGGTGTTGTATCAGGGCATCAGTGAGGAAACCCTTAGTGTTTGTAATGAAAGCGATAGGCTGCAGTGTTGGCACACGAGGCTCCTGAGGAACTGGGGCTGTGAGGTATGCAGCCTTCGTTCTCAAGGGACTAAAGATTTCATGTCATCAGTCTCTTTAAAAATGGGTAAGTTAATCACCAAATACAAAGTAAAACAGACTTTACGTGTAAATGAATGAATGAATAGGTAAAAACATAAGCATATTTAGTTCCCTTTAAGGTAGTTTATAAATTAGACATTTACAAATTGCAATTCTAATTAGATTTTCGGCCAAGATGGTGGAGTAGGTATATAAATGTTGGGTAACTATTGTGTATACCTGAAACTAATATAATATTGTATGTGAGCTATATTTTAATAAAAATCTTTAAAAAATCCATGAAGGTGCAATAAAGACCTGTTTGGAAAAAAAATAAAAATGGAATTCTAATAACTGCCCTTTTGTTAGTGGCCAGATTTCAGGTGAGACATCTCTGGCTATCCTAATACTTTTGAAAATTTAAAGAGAAAAGTTGTTGAAAGTCCTAAAAAGGAACTAACGGTGTGTTGTGCTGGTGTCCCAGGTGTCCCGGGATGGCGGAGTCGCCTCCCCCGCCTCTGACGGCCGAGGAGGCAGTGATGTGGTGGAAGGAGGCAGAATGGCTCTGGACAACAAGACCTCCCTGCTCAACACCCAGCCTCCTCGTGCCTTCCCAGGGCCTCGGGTGCGAGACTACAATCTGTATCCTTACTCAGACACCATCAACACCTACGACAAGACAGCCCTGAAGGAGGCCGTGTTTGACGATGACATGGAACAGCTTCGAGATGGTTTGTCTTTCTTTGCTTGATTGTCCCCCATCTAGAAGCACCTTCCAGGGGCGTCCCCTCTTATCTGACCAGCTCTGGGCGTACTGGAAACGTTGGGTCTGTTCTGGTTATTAACCATTTGTTCAACAGCTGCTTGTGGAGCTCCTGTGTGCTTAGGAATGGAAGGCACGACAGTGACCAAAAGTAACCACAGTCCCTGCCCTCTAGAAGCTTATAGTCTAGTCCTGGAGGCAGTCAAGAAATAAGCAGTGAGCAGACAACCTAAAATTGCAGCTGTGAAAACTGTGCAACGACGGAAGGCTAACTGTGCCCATCAGGGAAGGCTTCACCCAGGAATCAGGGCCTGAGTGGAAATCAGAAGCACAAGGGGAGTAGGAGGTTAGCGAGGTGGGGAGTGAAGGCTCGAGTGGTCCCAGCACCAGGCTCAGCATTTGTAATGGCCTCTGACGTTCACTCCCAGTCCTGAGCTGCGGAAGTAAGAAGCGCCATTGGAAGGCTTCCCTCTTCTCTCACACTTTTTTTTTGTTACTTCTCACACCAGTGTATTAGCCAGGTCCTCCCAGAGCTGCTTTATTTGACTTGCTTCCTGTAGTTGGGAGAGAGGGGATCTGGCACACACTGAGCAGTGGCATTGCCACATGCTTGCTGCTGCGCTGGTGTTTTACGTATAGTATCTAATTGAGTTAGAGGGGATTATTTCCATTTCACAGGTTGAGAAACTGAAGTTCAGAAAGGTTAAGTTACTTGCCCCAAGTATAACATAATCGGTATGGAATAGAACCAGTGTGGCTTTTTTTTTTTCTGACTCTGTGTTAAGACTAGTGTCCGTTATTGAGTAACCAGTGAGTAAATATATATTGGTATGATGGTATTTTTGTCTGAAACTTAATTATTTGTTTTCCCACCTCACTGTCATGTTCACGTTTTGATATATTGGGTTGTCAGAAAAGTCATGACGTATTTTGTCTACGTTTTTCAAAGGTCATTTATTTATATAATGAACAGAGATCAATCAGTAATATATTGCCTGTTTTGTTCGAGAACCTTTTGCAATCTTTCAGTGAGCTTCATAATTCCTTGTTCATAGAAGGACCTGTCTTTATTTGTGAAAAACTAA
>NW_017731841.1:852220-872384 GCF_001890085.2 Hipposideros armiger
TCGGTGGGCCTCCCTGACTGAGGAGCGTCATTGAGATCAAAATCACCAGCAAGGAACTTTGCGAACCATCATTGGCACTGACACTCTTGTAGAGCATTGTCACCGTAAACTTCACGCAACTTTTCACAAGCTTGACATGCGTTCTTCTCTTCATGAAAGTAAAACAGTAAAATATGGCAAAAATGCACAGTTTGGTCTTCCATCTTCAACTTGTAAATCTCCAAAACTCAACCAAATTGTTCAGTTTTTTTTAGAATGAAGCTAGAACTTTCAGCTGTCAAATAATATAACAATAAGATAGGTGCGAATGACTTTAGTATTTTAAAAAATGAACTAGTGCCATCTGTTGCAAACATGTGTTATGACTTTTCCGACAACCCAATATTTCAACTTAGTAGTCATTTTTAAAAATTATACATCGTATATCTGTTTTGTTTCCAAGCCTGCTCTGTTTTGGTTTTCAGTTTTGAATGAAGTATTAAATTAGAACTCTAAACAATTAACATTCACTGAGTGCCTACTGTGTGTCATGAAGTATATAGCTTGCTGGGGACATGGAGGTACATGAGACACAGTCCTTGGCCTCAAAGAGCTCAAGGCCTGTCAGGGGAAACAGACTCATCAGGTTGCACTACTAAGAGGGGAGGGCCACGCTGGAGGCACATACCAGATTCTGGGGGCATAAAAGAAAGAAAACTGCACTTGGGTGCAGTCAGGTAGTGATGGAATCCTAAGACAGAAGAGAAGTCCTCCAGTTGTATGAGAGCCAAAATAGTTTCAGAGGTTGAACGCGTAATCCCCTGGCTGTTAATTGCTGCTTGCTGATGGGTAGCAGCTCAGCATATACCCAGGTGTCTGTGTGTTGAGCAGTAGGCAGTTGGTATAGTGTTTATTATGACTTGCATTTTCTAGGAGTATTGGACTATTTATTTCCTTTCATCGCACATAGAATTGTACCATCATTGAACTTATTCATTTGTTGGTCTTGTTGAAGACAGAATAGAGATTAGGATGTTGGTTATTATTTATTCAGCAACTGTATATAATTAAAGGCTTAAAGAAAAGGGTGGGATGGGGCCAGCCGAGTGGCGTGTTGGTTAGGAGTTGGCTTTGGAGCGTGAGCTCTGAGCAGCAGGGCCCCGGTTCGGATCCCACATGAGGGCCAGTGATGCTGCTGCCCCCTCTACAGCTAAGATGGTGAACAACAGCTTGACCTGGAGCTGGGCTGCTGTGAGTCACCGGCAACTGCATAGGCTGCAGTGGAGCTGCAGTGGGCTGCCGTGAGCTACTGTGAGTGGCTGGCAGCTGGCGTGAGCAGCCGGCAGCCATCATGAGCTGCCATTCGCTGCTGTGGGCGGCCATCCAATGGCCAGCGACCGATCTGCCTCAGCTGGGAAGAGCACAAAGATCACAATACCAACATGGGCCAGTGAAGCGACATCCTCTACAACTAGACTGAAGAACAAAAGGACAGCAACTTGTCTGTTCCCCTTCCCTGATTCCCCAATGCTGTTTCCCTCCCACAATTCCCCAATAAAATCTTTAAAGAAAATGGTGGGATGGATAGCAGGGGGAAATTGATAAGAGTTCCTCAACAGTCCAAACTTCCTTATGTGTTTGTTTCCCAGTCTTGGAAGTTAAAGAGACATACACATACAAACCTAAGTAGTTCCTGATGACCTGTCTGATTTGTTTTTTTATCCTTTCTATTTAAAGTGAATTCAGAGTTGAGGTCTCTTAAAAGAACATGGAAGGAGAAAGGATATGCTTTTCTGCTGTATAAGCCATGGTTCAGGTCCCTGCAAGTAATTATGCTGAGAGATCTTGGCAAAGTTTACAGTCTGTCAATTAGACAGTTGATGAATAGCCTGAATATCTCGATTGGTGTTTGTTTGCTGTGCTAGTCCCTAACCTGTGGACATTCGAGAAGGGAATGGATGTTAATCAGTCGGTTGTATAGTGATGAGGGTCTTGAGGAAAATGTGTATACTTAAGTGGATTTGCTACTAGTGAGAGATTTCCACTGGTAGGACCTGCCTTAGGACTGCTGTAGTGGAAATAGAGTTTGGACAAAGAAGACAGTCAAAGAGGGGCTTTTGGAAGGATTCTCCTCTTTGTCTGACAGGGAAGGGGAGAAAAGATGGTAAGGCAGGGTAGAAACATTGACTATTGGTGCCTGACACCTGCTCACCCACCTGTTTTCACAGTTAATTTGGTGAGATGACCTGCTGAGGGTGTGCAGAGTGCTGGGTGGGACGGAGTGGGATGACGGTTTGATGGGAGACGTCGGGGTGCCTCTGGGAGGCTGGAGAGCAGTGGCAGGACAGCTGCGCATCCCTGGGGGAGCCCTGGAGCCAGGTGTTTTCTCACACAGTAAGTAACTTCTGTCTCGCGTGTCTCCCAAGTGCCCATTGACCATTCTGACCTGGTGGCGGACCTTCTGAAAGAGCTGTCTAACCACAACGAGCGGGTGGAGGAGCGGAAGGGCGCCCTGCTGGAGCTGCTCAAGATCACGCGGGAGGACAGCCTGGGCGTCTGGGAGGAGCACTTCAAGACCATCCTGCTCCTGCTGCTGGAGACCCTCGGAGACAAAGACGTGAGCAGCGCTCTGGGTTCTGGTGTTTCCTGGTTTCTGCGGCGTGGCTTGGCTTCAGCTCTCCTTTCTGCATTGTGCTCACTGTTTACATCAAAACATGTTTCCAGTGTTTTCCGAGCACCAGTTAGTAGGATAATGTTTTTGTCAGACACAGGCCCATCCTGTCTTATACGCCAGTTTTTTCTGTAATTGGCTTTGTAGTAGTTGAGGGAAACTTGTTCCTACGTCAGGTCACTTTAACACAGACTTTCTTAAAACTTCGTTAGCATAAAATGTGTTTTTTTACAATGAGCTTTTTTCCTTGTGAGTTTTCTTTGTGGTTCATGTATAATTGAGAAACAGAGAGGTTTATTTTTTTTTAATCCCTACTGAATGCTGTGTTCTGTGAAATTCTGTCTTGGTTCATCCCTATATATGTTACAAGTCCCGGTATTCCTAATTGGTCAAGCAACAGGTTCAGAAACCACAGATAATGATGATTGTCGATTTTCTTCTATTGTTCTTAAAATAAGGAGCCCTCTTCAAACTGTGACATTTGAATGTGACAAACTAGGCATTTGTTATAATCTACATGTGGCGCCTAGTAGATAGCTCTTAAAAGAAGGAGGAAGCAAGTCACAGCCTTATGTTCTCACAAACAGAAACTGGAATGTGGGGATTGCCTGCATTACACTCTAGAAGTGAAAATCCAGCTCTCTGCACTGGGCTTTGTGTAGGCTAGCAGAAACAAAAATAAAGTAAATGTGGTGAGGAGCTCTAAGGGCAGGAACCAGGTGGAAGCCCCACAGCCCACGGTGCAGAGGTCACGCCCAGGGTCATGGTGGTGGTGATTGAGTGAAGACCGGTGAACAGAGGCTGTTGAGTGTCATGGTAACTCTGACTGCTTTCTGAAGCTTAGGATTAATGGTTTGGTAGAGGGTGAGTCAAGATAGAAGAATGGTGATAAAAGATCTCTATTAACTTTTCTTCAAGTATTGGCTCCTGAAGCACTTCTGCTTGGTGGGGTTTTGTGGTCGGGAGATAAAGTGATGTCATGTAGAGGGCAGCTAGACGGTTTGTTAGTGTGTGAATTGTACAGATGAGTGACAAAGAATCAGGATGTACTTTTTGGCTGTGTTTGGTGTAAACTCCATTCTCTTTTATTGAGCTTAGGAGTCTGTTTGGAATGGCTTTCCTCCAGACACATGACTGGGGCCTCAAGGTCCTCCAGCAACCCGAGGCCTGTACAAATTCCCCTCCCCCACGATCTCATCACGCAGGTCGGGAATAGTAAATGGCAGGTCTCCAACTGTCCTTAGCGAGTTCACAGTCTTACAGGTGATGTTGTCAAATGTTAGATGCTCTTTACTGGTCTTTTTGTACATTATACAAATAGGTAATTTGCATATCCAAGCCTCAGAAAATCTGGAAATCTCCAGGAGACTGATAATGAACTTAAATGTATTGTTCTCATTTGGTTCATTCAAGAAACCTTCCTGAGGTCCCTCTTAGATGCTAGGTCCTGGGAATGTCACATAGGCATGGCCCTGTCCTCATGGAGCTGGCTGTGTAGAGAGCCTCCGTCAGGTAAGCAGTGTGATCTGTGTCAAGGTGTCTGCCGGGGAAGATGCCAGGAAAACCCAGCTCTGGGTGCTGGGCCCGCTGGGTCCTGCCAACAGGTGTGTGTACTGAAGTGCCGTTGCGTTGTGTGCTGATGTCTTCCTTTCCTTTCTGTACTTCAGCACTCCATCCGAGCACTGGCACTGAGAGTTTTACGGGAAATTCTGAGAAACCAGCCTGCGAGATTTAAAAACTATGCTGAGCTGACGATCATGAAGACCCTGGAAGCCCACAAAGATTGCCATAAGGAGGTGAGCCAGAACTGGGGCACAGTTAGGTGTGAGGAGAGAGGAGGGTAGTCGCTGAACAGCTTAGAAAAGAGTTCCTTCCCTTGGACTCCGCCCGTGCTGTAATACAGGGGGCACACGTCAGTGCTCTCCCGGCGGCTGAGTGAGGGGCAGTGCGGTTGAGGGGTCAGTGCTACTTGGTAGGTTCCCGACTCCCTTTCCATGTGGCCAGCGGGCTTGGCCTGAGGGATTGCCCATGTCAGAGTTCCCTTGCTTTGGTCAGAAGGAGGCGTCTTTCATTTCCTTCTTTCATTTCCTTGCATTCAGCATCTGGCAGCCAGGTGTAGGTGGTCGAGATTGGTTTGAAGACACATACATCCTAGAGCAAGTTCCAGACAAGTCCTGGAACCGACGCTTCCTGCTCCAGTACCTCGGAGAGCTTATTTCACCCTCTGAGCCTCAGTTTCCTTGTGTGTAAAATAGGGATGGATATTATCACAGAGTTTCTTGTGAGGATTAAATGAGGCAACCAGTGACGACAGCAGGTGCCACCCTGTGTTGGTTTTCCTTCCCCCTTCCGCTTCCATGTGCTCCTCTCTGGCTGTGCCTCACATTTACAGTGCTAGCGCACTGTGCCTCTGGTTTCTGGCCCCCAGATGCTTATCGGAGAGCAGGAAGGATGCGTTTCTGTGCCCGGTGCACGCACTGCAGACATTGGACACTCAGTACATCATTGTTCAGTTGCTTACTGAATTGCTTCAGCCCCTTGCAGCTCACCCGTCCTTTGAATAGCTAGCGGCCTACAGAGCGTGGGGAGGGAGGTGGAGCTGTCCCAAGTAAAAATGATTGCAGTAACACCTTTCCAATAAAGCCACTGTGGGAAGCAGAACCATATTTTAGAACTTTAGCAAACTCACCTGACAGGCCATGGTTTGACCCCACAGTGACAGACACAGCCACTTGCTCAGTTCAGTCTCTTGGCTCACATTTGACCCTCTCGTGAGTACACTCATGGATTAATGTGATCGTGATTAGAGCAATTCTTATTCATATCTACAAAAAGAATCAGACCCTAAATTGTGGTTTTTCTCTGTTTAGCAGTTATGTGGCTACTGAACAAACTAGTCACTACCACTTTCACCTCCTCAAATGCCCACCACGATGGCAGGCTGGGCATGGGTGGGGGTCTCCTGCTCTGTCTAGGCACCTCCCACCTAACAGTCTAGCACAACACAGGTACATAAGTAATAGATGTCTCTTCAAACCAATAACTTACGCTTGCGAAACCTGGCTTGGTTATGTGATGGTAATAATCACTCGTGTTTGAACAAAACACTAATGTCTTATAATAACTCATTTAAAAAAATGTGAGGACCAGATGAGCTAATATAGTCAACAAAATTATTCCCAAGTGAGGAAAGAGAGTCCAAGAGGTACCGTAATTTGTCAAGTAACGCATGGCAGTTACTGGCAGAACCAAGCTATGAACCTGGTCGTGTGTCTGTCTCTTTTAAGAGGCAACGGACCTGTGCTGATATATATTTTTTTCTTTTCCTTTTTTTTCTCAACCGTAGTAACTTCTTAATGAGAATACATGCACAAAAAATGAGCTAAAACTGAAGTTCTTTTACACATATGATGTCCGTTGTTTTCACTGGGGAGGCATGCCTAGAATGTGGCGTGAAGGTGAAACCAAGCCCCTACAGTGTGTGGCACTCACTAGCGCTCCCCATGGAAGGTGTCTGCCTTGACCAGTGTGCATCCTGATCTTAAACTTGGAGACTTTGGCAGTGGACCCTACAAAGTACAAGTTAACAGAATTAAATACTTCATTTGCTATTTACTGTTTTCTTGAAGGATCTTGTTATTTTTTCTCTGCAAAATGAGAAATTTAGGAGCGAAAGTTCTTAGGTATGAAGTCCTTTAAATTGCCTAAGGGACAAGAGCAGAGAGCATCTGCTGCTGAAAGTCAATGTAGCAGCACTCAGTGGCTGCATAATTCCCGTAACCCAAGGGTCCACCTGCCGTCACTGATTACCTGATAAAGGCGGTGGAGAAACACTGTGTTCTGGGAGGCGCGCCCTTATTGGCAGGCCTCCCTGCTTCGCATACTTTCCGACTCACCTTGACTTGGTTGCCCTTGATGTTTCCCTTGGGAAACTTGACTGTCACTTTGCCTGACACTTTGACTTAGGCACCTATATATTTAGGTTTCAGGTATGGTTTTTATTTTTGGTTTTCTTTTCTTTGAAAATTCTTCTAGTCTCTCTTCTTTTACCCAGTCTGTCTCTGTTCTGCTTTTGTTCTTCTGGGCAAAATAGTTAGATGCACATAAAGTTTGTGTTGCAGCCATCATGTTGTCATAATTTTGCACACAGTATTTACCTAGTCACTAGACTTGCTCATCGTTACATTCAAACATTTATTCAGACATTATTCAAACATTCATTGGAAAGGATCCAAAATGTTTCTAGGCCCAATTATTATATTATTGCTCATACAGAGTCAGCATCTATTTTTCCTGTCTAATTAGTGTAATACATCCCAAGTGTGCTCATCCCGGGACTTCCTTCTCATAAGAAGCTAGTTGGTTTTGTATTCACAGGCAGAACCCAGGAGTCAACAGGAGGTGCAGAGCAGGAGACCCGGTGGGTTGACAGGTCTATTCTGAGAGACCTTGCCACCAGATGTCCTCTCTGCCTGCTGGGGTGGTGGCCACACCATTGTGCAAACTGTAGTTCTGGCTGTTGGGCTGTAGCCATGAAGGACAACTTCTTGAAATGTGTTTTCTGTATCATAGAAGGCCTTACGGAAGATAAATAAGGCAGAGCTGATGATAAGATGGCTTGTTTTATCCTATGGCCAGGGTCTGTTTTTTCAGACCCTGTGAAAAAGGAGCTGTGCGTGGAAAACATTTTTCTTACATGCTGAAAATGTACCAGGCACTAAATTTGTCTCAGGCACCATCTATCCTAAGCTAACATTGACATTCTGCAGCAAACAGGGTCAAGGTGTCGGGTACCAATTGAGAGTTTCTATTTAAAAAGTTGGTGTCTGTCACTTTAGACATGTTTTCATGTTCCCTATTTGAATAAGTAAATCGCTTTCATTGTCTAACGCCTTGTTTTTTTATATTCAGTAAATAAAATTTGCTATTGAGTTCCAGTGCTTCGTTAATGAAGTTACTGTGCTTTACAGTAGTGATAGCTTTTAGCAAACATCTTAAAGGGCTAAGGCTTTGATAAGTGACCTTTTAAAATCTTAAGTCCATTTTCTGTTTTTCAAGAGCACTCTTAATTTTAACTTTTCTGTTCTTAGAAGTTGTAATCTGTTTGTTAGGGCTGGCACAGAATCTCTTCCTCATTGATGAAGAGAGAATTTAATAAGAGAATTCATTCTATGATTGAGATTCTGGGATCAGTGTGAGGTATGAGTCTTGAGACAGAAAACCTGGTTTTCAGTCCAGCGTCTCCTCTTCTCCAGCTGTGTTGTTTGTTTTCATCACCTCTATATAAACCTACGTGAGCATGACTATTGTGAGAATCAGAGACATAGTAATATGGAAATACACTTTTAAAAATGTCATATGCTGTACAAACATTGCTACCTAAACTGTTTTCAGACTTCCTTATCCGTTTCAGAAGACCTATTTCTTGGTAAATAGTTGCTATATTAATTATGCATCATTTTATATACATACAGTATAAGAATAGTTGTTGCTTCCAGTCACTGTGCCTTGCATATAAACTTAAAAGAAGCACCCACTCTTATTTCTTGAAGATAATCTATAATTGAGACATTGTGATCACTAGGCTTAGCTTTTTCTGAACTTGGCCACATTAGTGAATATTCTATTACACTTGCTTATTAGAAGAGGAAAGTGTCATCATCACTTTATGTCACTATATTCATGTCACTGTATTGAGCCACTAAACATTTCTTGCCACACACACAAAAGTCTCAGTGCGTGAGGCATCAGAGGTCCAGCCTCAGGTGATGTGGATTTGTTTGGGCAAGTGTGAATCTTGGATAAATATAAAACAACCGCTGTTATGTCTCCAGGAGTTTTATTTTTAAATCATTTTTAATTTTATATTTTATGACTTCAAGGAATTAACAAAGCAAAGCCAGACCAAAATGATTTTAAAAGAGAATTTTGGGGGGACTAGTTTTCTGACTTCTGCATCACCCAGCTAGCATGGTGTGTCTTACACAGTCCTTTTGGCGAATATCATGGCCAGAGAAGAGCAGGCATGTGTCAGAGAGAAGGCATTTTAGTGAGCTGATGTTCTGTTTCAAATACCAATTAAAACTACTCTCTGGCCACCACCTTAACTGGACCCCTGCACTCTGGAATGGCCCTTAGCAGCCTGCCAGGGCAGCAGCCATGCTGTTAGTGGTTCTGAGAACAATGCATGGCGTGAACCTGGAGGAGTTACTTCACCTCTCTGGACCTTGGTTTTTCTTATCTGTTAGCCCAGGGAGTGGACTAGATGATTATCCATGTCTCATGCAGCCTCAAGATAATAGAAGTCGCTACTGAGTAACAAACCTAAACCTCTGTAGATTCTAAATTTCCAGTTTTCCATGAGCCCAATCTTGAGATGTGGCCAGAAGCCCATTTCCTTTGTTTGCTTTTTAACAAAAAGACAAAACCAGAGACCTGTATAGTCATATAAAGGTTCAGAGCTGCTGAGCCAATAGTTTGACACTATTCGCACAAACTCTGGTAAATGTTTTATTATTGGAGGCAGGGGGTTAGGGGTGGAGGTGGGGGGAAGTGCTCTAGTCTTCTATGGTTTAGGTGAGTTTAAAGCAAAGGAATTAACCTGTGGTTCAGAGTGAAATGCACTAGATGTTTGGAGTGGGCTGGAATAGTCAAGGAAGAGTGCCTGAGGTGTTAGAACCTATGACCGAAGTCATTAGGGGTTAGAACCTGAGACTGACTGAGAAGGAGTGTTAGGGAGAGAATTCTGACACTGAGTCAAAGCAGCATGGCCATGGGGAGGGAACCTGGGCTTAGAAGATACATATGCCTGGTCTGGATCTGCTGAACCAGGACTGCCATCATGTTCTGTCTGTCAAGTGGAGATACCGTTTCCCGCCTCACAGCGTTGTTGTAAAGGACCACACACAGTGTCCCGTTCTGGGTGGCTGCAGCGCCCACTGTTTTCAGGGCAAGGGGAATGGTTCTGCTTCTCTGATGAACTGAGCCCCCTAGGAGCCAGATGTGACTCCTACTCTACCTCCTGCAGCTTCAGAAAGGACAGCTATTGAGGGAGCTCAGATGCAGAGGCGTCAAGGAGGCCGTTGTTTAATATTGGAAGCTTTGAGTTTGGAGTTTGGAGACCTGGGTTCTCATCCTGCTTTCTCCAGTTCGCTGGCTGTGTGATCATGGACAAGTCACAGAAGCTCTCCGGGTCCCTAAAATGCTCGTACACTAGGCGAATTGGGGGAGCAGGGGTGCATTATGTCTTGTAAGGCCTGCCCTGCAAGGCTGCTGTTAATGTCGAGTGAGTGAGGTGGCTGACACTGTTGAAAACTGAAGATGCTGTCTTTTTATCCTTTTCCATTGAAGAAAGTCGACTGATTCTGAATAGAATTGTTGTCAAGTTTTTTGAATTACACAAAGCAGATAGAACTGTATTTCTCTAATTATTAATACATCTAAGAAGGCCATTTAAGTTTGGTTGAATTAACTTTAAAACTCCAATGAAAAACACAACTTGTGTCTTTGAACTACTGTGTTAACCGAATCTATCGCTATCTACACTGAGTGGCTGGGAAACATGTTTATGCTGGAAAACATCATGAGTTCTTAGAGATGGATATTGGAGATGCAGAAGAGGAGCCTCCAGGATGGGGGACACAGCCTCGTCCTAGGCTCCCAGCCCACCTGGTTCCTCAGCATGTCCCCCCATAGGTCCTAGTTCTGCCCTTTAGGGGAGGGCAGAGAAAGTCCTCCCACTTATGAGCCTTAGCACATTTGAGATAGTGTTGCCCTAAATCTGCTTTTCCAGGCAGGGTGTGATGGCTATGTCGTTAGAGATCATTTCATTCAGAATCTGTTTCCTGAAATATTTTGTGTATGCATTTTTTTTTAGGGAGAGCACTCACCAAGTAGGGGTAGAAGATAAGGTTTTTATAATCCAGAATACTATAAAAATCCTTGGTCCAGATCCTCCCCCTTATTTTACTGATGAGGGAACTGAGGCCTAGAAATTAGAAGAAATTTTCCCCAAGATCAGCAGATGGCAGAGCCAGATCCAAAACAGCCTAGCTAGATGAGGCTTCGCATGTCAGATTCATGTCCATGTTGGGCACTGCACCTTGAATCCCAGAATTTATAGCAGTGCCAGTCTTCCACCAAAGACATAACTTGCCCAGTATACGAGTGGACCCTAATACTTGGTGTCAATCCAATTTTTATAAGGGTCTTTCCAGCTTTTCCCAGAAGGTGGCGCCAACCTTTTCTTTAGCTTCCAAATGACGAAGGAGCTGAATTAGGTATATAGGAAGAGTTCTCTGATTCCAGCCATCGTTTCTGAACATTTGCTTTTTAATTTATTTTTCTATTTTTATTTTTTTTATTGAGCCAATTATTCTGATGTGTCTGTGAGAGGGCCAAATCAAACTTGTGAACTTAAAACATGCAGTTCAAATTTTGACAAGTTCTGTGCTCTCAAAGAAACCTTATCTTTAAGCAAACATTCATCAGTATTCTGAGTAATGATCTCATTTTTTTCAAAAAAGTTAGATAAGGAAATTAAGCTTTTCCTAGTTAGGCACTAGTTTTTCACTAATTTTGAAAAGGAAGAATTCCTGTTTCTAACCAGATGAGTAAAATCAGCAGAAATGGAACGTTTTGAGAGTTTCAAGGTGGATCAGGACCCAAAAGTCTACTTGATCCTGCTATTTTCATGAATGTGCTCCACCCCCTTTTATAAAGCCCTTGCCACTTCTGGCCACCTTGTCCACTCAACAGTCTTGTCCTCCTTTCTCTCTGTTGCCCATGTTGACTTTTGCTTTCTGTTTGCTTACATTTATAATCTTCGCTTCTTATGTTACACAGAACACAGGGACAAAACCTGAAGTTCACCCTGTTTCCGGCAGCTCGCCAAAAGCTGGGGTTTGGCTTCTAGAGGGGAGTCAAGAACACCTACCTGCTTTGCCAAAAGCAGTATGTGTCTTGGGAAACTCTCTCAAACCTCAGTAAAAGAGAGGGCCTCACACTTAATATCTTCAAGTGTAGCTGCTACAGTTTATTTTCAGAAAACCTTCTTATGTTAGATACATGGGATTAACTGCTTCATGCAAGTGACACCTAGGATTCCTGGAGTTTTATAAAGGGAAGTTTCCCGTCGGTTTAGGTTTGAGCTCAGTAAATATGACAGTCTGTTCCCCTAGCAGCTCACTACAGGGTAACTCACTTTAACCCGAAAGACAGTCGAGCACGGACTGGAGGAAAGGAAGGAAACCTTATTACAGAGTTCTCACTGTGAACCTGGCAACTTATTATCCGCGTCTCATTAATGATTATAGCATCTCTGAGGGCGCCAGAAGGTTTTTAGTTTGCTCCTGTCATGACTGTTACATGGCATGGCCGGGACTTGAATCCCAGTCTGTCTCCAAAGCGTGTGTCTTCCCATCCACTGAGCTGCTTCCCACCTCCAGTTGGGACCTTAAATGTCGATTCCTGTGCAACACTCTTTTATAACTTGGCTATATCTATGAAATCATCCAGTATTTTCTGACTCTTTTAATTTTTTTCCCATGTTTAAGAACCAAGACCCAAAGTTGCCTCAGTTAGTTAGTATGACAGCTTTCTGGCCACTGTGTCATGAAACTTGTGAATAGCGATTGCTTACAGGAAAAAGGATTGATTTCAGAGCACAGGCTCACTGCATGACTGCATGAACTGAAGAAGAGAAAAAGGGTAATCCATTGCATGATGGAGCTGTTCTAAGAAGTACGCTGCCCCTCTTCCAACCCCATTACTGGAAGAAGCTAACCCGACGTCAAGTCAGCACATGTGTATCCTTTTTTCCATCATGTCACCTAGATGGGACACTCTGGGCCTGTACAGCTGGTTGTCCTACGACCCCAGTTGGTCATTTGTGGGTATCTTGCCTTCCTCTGCACTGTCTGGACTAGCTCCTTAGTTAGAGCTTGTCAGTGCAGATTGGTGAGGCATGCCGAGAGCTGACTTTGCTAGTCATGAGCCTTTTTAAAAATACATGCACTATGGGAGAATTTATTGAGTACCTAATGTATATTGGACCTGTATTGTGCTGGGCATGGGGGTAGAAAGACGGCTGAGATGGGAGCTTGCTTTCAAGGAACTTTCAGTCTAGTCGGAGAGACAGTTTCAGCAGAATGTGTAAGTGCAGTTATCAGGGTGTGCACCTGAGGCTTCCTGGAGGTTCTGTTGAGGTGAGTGGATCCTGAGGGCTGGCTTGGTCCAGCCAGGGGAAGAACACGAATGAGCACCATTCAGGAAGAGTGCAGGGATTAGACACGGGCCCTGAGACACGGCTGGCAGGGCGTGCTCTCAGCTCAGTATTACCAGGGCTCAGTGGGAGGAGGAACAGCTGAAAATGGGACGGCACAGGCAGGCAGGACCAGGCCTGTTGGTCGTCCATGCTGGATTGAAGAACATGTACATGGTCATCAGGTTAGCATTTGGAGAGGCTATTAGAGCAGCAGACGTACTCGATATGAGCAGTGGGCCAGGTAGGAGGGGCCCACTGGTCAGAGTTCCGCTCTCTGGCAGCCCCAGAGCTCCCAGGCTGGCTGTAGACCTCTTGGTAGCACCTCTGCTGCCAAGCCCCACCTCTGGTATTGTTCCTGTTGTAAGGCCTAGCTAACAGACATCATGTGTTTTGTAGCTGCCATCTTTGTTATTTCTCTTAATCCAAATAATTGTAAAAGTAGGTGTTTCTGAGTCCTCATTTTAGACCGAGGATATGCCTTGGCAGAGGGCTGACCTGAGGTTGTGCTGGGCTGCTCTCAGAGGTGGAGAGCGTGGCGCCCCAGCCCCGGAGGCTGCCGCTGTTGGGGTAAAAGGGTAAAGGTCATGCATGCACACCAGGCCAGACAGCACTCTGCTTTACAGTCGAGGGACCTGTATAGAAAAAGCTGTACTTTTGCAGGAGATTAAGCTGGCAAGAAAAAATCACAGTGGGCCTCTTTTAAATAGTCTTATTTCCATGTGTATGTAAAGTAGAATGACGTGCCATAAATGTGACTGAGTTCATGCCTGCTGACACAGAAGCCTGCTCACTTACACTGAGCTGCCTGGGAAGGCTGAGCCTGCGGCCCGGCTAACACAAGCCAGACGCTTTCTGTGGGGAGGCTCCGTAGGGCCAAGGGCCCTTGAGCTGGAGGAGTTTCTGCAGAGCACCAGAGAACCTCTGCAGACACTCGTTCTGATTCCCCATCCCTCACCGCCCTCCCTCCATCTTATCCTGGCCAACTGCAGGAGCTCCTCAGGCAGCAGGTGCCCCCCCATCTGGCCCCTGCCTGCTTCCGTGGCCTCATCCTCCATCTCCTGGGCCTTCGCATCCTCACACTGCCTCTGCATGGACCACCCCGCTCCCCCTTCTCCCAACGCCCCCTCCTGGTGCCCATCATCCTCACCTCTGTGGTCTAAGCGCTGAGCTCAGTCCTGACACAGGAGTGAATGAAAGTACAAATGGAAGGCAGAGGGAAGGGTGGTAAGAAAAAAATTGCTGAGACTTTGAAATTCCTAAGATTCTTATGAGCTTTTTGAGAGTACGACAGGACTCTTAAAATAAAATTACCTTTCCACAGTGCTTTTCAGCAAAGCCTGACCTTTCACATACATAAGACGCACAGACAAATCTTAGAAATTCTGGATACCTGTCTTCTCACGTCTACACAGTATTTACCCTTGAACCACACTGGCCTGGGTCTCCATTTTGGCTCCTGAAAGGATTAATACATAATTCCAGTGTATGTCTCCACAGGTGTATGTGTTGTGTCCACAAACACTGGCCAGGTGATGATGGGGATGATTTATTTAACAAGACACCTAGCCTTGTTCAGTGCTTTAAGGAGATAGCAGGTTCTCCCAGGGCAAGTCCAAAAGGCCTCCAACATGAAAGCAGTGTGACTTTCAGATTCAGGAAGGTAGAACTTTTTCAGACAGGAACAAAGCGTCAAGCAGACAGGAGAAGGAAATTCAGTCCCTCATAAGTGTTAACCAGCTCGCTGGTGAGTGCCCAGCCTTGCTGCGTATTTCACGGCACAGAAGAAATGTTCCAGCTCCTGCCTGCTGGGCCTTTGCAGCCTGTTGGGGAAGCAGAAACACACATGGAAATGTCAGCTAGAATACAAAGCAGTCTACATCTGGTGCCAGAAATGAGGAAAAACTGTAGGAATTGAAGGAAAGAAGATGATTCTGCTGCCAGGAGGGCACATGTGTCAGCCACGTTTGTTTAAGGGACAATGAGTTTTCTGTTTAGCAGAGGAGAGTTTATGGAAACGGCAGGTAAGCAGAAATAGTAATAATAATAATGATAATAGATATTATAGTGTTCCCTAGGCAGCAGGCTCAGCTAACACCCAAGGAGTACCTGCTCCCTGCCAGGGGTCAGCTTTATTTCAGGAAGATGTACGAGGGCTGCCTCCCCTGGAGTGCAGCATTCTAGCACCTTCCGCCTTGAATCGAGGGCTGCACTGCTAACTTTCCCTGACCTCCAAAGGCATTTTAAGTAGATTTTTATGAATGCATTTTCCTTGCTACAAACGCTCATGCGATGTTCATTTTAATTTTTCAGTATAAAAAATATGAACGAAATAAAATTACCCTTAATCTTACCATTCTGAGAAAATGCATGTGAACATTTTATGTATTTCTTCTAGATTTTTTTATAACATTAAGTGCCAGCTATTGGGGTATGTGTAGCCAGAGTGGAACTTAGTGAAAAACCCACTGTTAGCAGCATGGCGAGCCCTAAACATGGATTTTTAAATGAGATGACTACAGCTCCCTGGTATGGGAAGGATTTTCCTTTTATCTTCACAAGAGTAGAGCAGACACGTGTCCAGTGAAGCATACTCCAGGCGGTGAGCCCTGTTCCCGGGTAGTGTGGCCCAGGCTGAACATAACAGCTGGGCGGTGTCTTGTCCCAAAGCCACAGCTGGAGCCCTGAGATCTGACCCTGTCCCTCCTGGAAAGTGGACCCAGGGCTCTGGCAGCAGCAGTGCCTCGTCAGGCTCTACAGTGACCGGTAGTTCCTGTGTCCACCGTGCGGCTCGGATTGACTTTCTGTGTCTCCTGTCCTCCCTGCTTCGTATGCTCTGACTTAGCCCACTCGTGCCCAGGACTAGAAGAGGCTTCCCAGGCAGTCTCTATGCTGTTCTGGTCAGTCTCTGCTTCAACCACAGAGCGCTGGGATGATGGGAGGCTTGAGCTGGTAGCCTCGGTCTTGTTGCTGAGTTAAAGGCAGAGCTAACTGCCTTTGAATAGCAGGACACAAAGCAGAGGAGAATCTTTTGGAATGACCAGTCCAGGTATTTCTGAACATTTCTCCATTAGGAGGAAAGTTAGATTTTCATTGTATTTTGTAAGAAAATGCATACCTGTTTATGGGGTCTTCATATAGCTTTTATATATGTACTCCTGCGCCAGTATTAGTAGTCACTGTTTTTCCCGAATATCCAGTACATCTCAGTGCCACTCATCACGTGGTCTCTGAGACACGCCCATTCACAGATGAGGAGACGAGGCCTTAGCACGCGTGAGTGGTATGATGAGGCTTTGCCTCCAGCTCTCTGAGCCCCAGCCCTGTGCTCTCATTTTCTCACTGGGTTTTGCATCAGGCGTTCATCTTTATTACAGAAGGTCTCTGTGGCCCTTGTGGTGACCATCATGTGTCCCAGTGCATCCCGATCCTCTCAGAGGCCAGAGGCTGCTCCTTTGGACCTGAGGTGATACCATGAGCACAGATTCCTGGAAAGGCAACTTTCCACAAGAGGCTCCTCAGGAAAGCACTTGGCACTTAGGCGCTTCCGTGGAAACATAAGTCGCGAAGTCGTTCTGACTTTCCTTCCGGCTTCTCTCAGTTATTCCAGTTGTTGGTGGCCCACAGGCCATTGGAAAGCATTTACATTTTCAAGTCCTGATCTTTTAGGGCAGAGACTCTCAAATATCCATGTACATAAGAATCTCCCAAGTGTTTATTAAAACAGCTTCCTGGGCTCCACCCCCACAGTCTCTGATGCAGCAGGTCCGGGCGGAACCTGAGAAGTTCCATTTCTAACAGGTTCTCAAAGATTTGGCTGCTGCCGCTGGGGGAGACTGCACTCGGAGAACCACTTTTCTAAGATTTTTGCCAGAATCCCCTGCCTCCCTATGCCCACTTTTCCCTCCAAATTACTCTGCTTCTACTTTCTTTAACAAAGTTGGCTAGATCAAGTGTTGGCTGCCATGTGGCATTCAGTGGAGTCTCATTTGGCCTCCAAAATTAAGCAGCAGTGTTTCTGGATCTTTCCACTCAAGCAGTATGTGG
This sequence comes from Hipposideros armiger, assembly GCF_001890085.2. Classification (NCBI taxonomy): domain Eukaryota; kingdom Metazoa; phylum Chordata; class Mammalia; order Chiroptera; family Hipposideridae; genus Hipposideros; species Hipposideros armiger. Next base: position 869,179 of record NW_017731841.1, read on the forward strand.
AGCTCACTCCCTGAGGGGACCTGTGTTTCAGGTGGTGAGAGCTGCCGAGGAGGCCGCGTCCACGCTGGCCAGTTCCATCCACCCGGAGCAGTGCATCAAAGTGCTCTGCCCCATCATCCAGACGGCCGACTACCCCATCAACCTCGCTGCCATCAAGATGCAGACCAAGGTCGTCGAGAGGATCGCCAGGGAGTCCCTGCTGCAGCTCCTCGCAGACATCATCCCAGGCTTGCTGCAGGTAGGCTCTGTGGTGGCATGGGTCACGTGGCCAGGGACTGTGGCTACACCACTCAGAGGGAGGTGGGGACTCTGCTGTCCTCATTCACGTGAAGGGGGACGGATAGGTAAGGCCAGACGGTGACCTATGGTTTGGAACCTGGGAAACTGCATGGCTTGGACACCTCACACCTTCTCTCTTGCCTTCTAGCCCACCCTCCTCTAATGTACCAGGAAGCTTTTCCTGGCAGCCTAGAATTGCGGCTCACAGAACGAACTGTGTAGTGTAAACATGTTTTGATTTTGTTTTGTTTTTTTCTGTTCATTCCTTCAACAAACCCTTGGCATGTCTGTGGGCCTCTGCCCTGGGCAGGAGGGCCCTGGGGTGCAAAATCAAGTAATGGTCCTTGCTGTCATATACCCAGCAAATATTTACAGAAACACTTCTGAGCATGAGGAGTTGAGTTAGACATACTCTGGAAGGTACAGATGATTCCCACTGCTGTGGCACTGCCTCGGGATGTTGTCTGCCGTGGGACACAACTCCGCCATGCAGACAGCTAGCGATGCTGGTGCCGTGTAGTGAGGTGACAGCTGAGAGCTATGAGATCAGTGGTGGAGAGGTGACTTCCAGGTCAGGGTGGCAGAGAGAAGGGCTCGTAGATGAAGTGGTTTAGATGGGTCCTGGAGAGAGATTTCCATGGGAAGGGTAGAGAGATCGGCTTCACATTTAATAAAAGCTGCTATTGCTGAGCATGGGGCCTGGGAATTTAAATATATACTGTTGAGGACTGGATTATTCCAGGCAGAGGGAAAGACACCATGGCTGAAATATGCTGGGGGCTTTGGAGAACAGCAGATAGTCAGTCCCATGTGGTGAGGGGTGGGGATGAGGCTGACCAGGAGGTGGAGTTCCCCTGTATAGGGACACTACCAAATCAGGCTTTGGGACCAGACATTTCCCAGCAGTCTTTGGATAGCAGAGAGGTTTGCTTGTAAGATTGAGTGACGTAAGAGTTCTCATTTCTTTAAAGGAATTTTCACGCAAAATTTGTTTTACCATTGGGAGAAATAAAAAAAGAAGCAAGGTACTTTTCCCTCTTAGTTTCCTTTTCTCATTCTGTCTCCCATGACGTTTCTTGGGTGACTCTACGGTGGCAGCTTATTATAAACAGCACCCTGTGCAGATGCAGATCAGTCTGCAGCTCACCAGCCTCCTGTTTGCAGCCCCAGGAGCCCCCTCACTCTTGGCACTATTAAGTTTTGGCCCCTCTGGGATGGAAGCCCCCTGGATTCAGTTGCAGAGCTAAGGTATATCCTAGCCGTTTTTGACAAGTCCAAGGTTGAACTATAAGGGCATTTGTGGCAATGTTGATGAAATGGTGACTGTGAAGCAAATCTTCGATCTCGTTTACTTTTTGTATTCTTCTTCTGACTCTGTAGGGTTATGACAACACTGAAAGTAGCGTGCGGAAGGCCAGCGTATTTTGTTTAGTGGCAATTTATTCCGTAATCGGAGAAGAGCTGAAACCTCACCTCGCACAGCTCACAGGGAGCAAGGTACGTATAGTGTTACAGCGATTGATACGCACACCTGGGCTCTGCCAGCTTGTCGGCAGCTCTGGACTTCAGACAAGTTTTTCTCATCATGTATGTCATAGCTGGGCCTCCATTTCTCCAAAAAAAAAACATTTTTCTAGTGATAAAAATGACCAACTATGTAATGAAGTCACATTAAATTACAACGTACTCTGTGGTAACACTTTTTTTTTTTTAAATGAGAGCTTTGAGCTTCTAGCCTATTCCCAAAGAGAAGATGACTGTTTAGAAATCAGCTTGTCTTCTCTCACAGAATCACTAAGGAAATTTACCTGCTAGGTTAACAGATTGCTGAGTAGGAACCAGGTTTCTCGTGGCATCAACAGGAATGATAGCTGACGCTCACCTTGTGCCTGCCAAGTCCCGGCCACTGTTCTCCACACTTTGCACTCATTCATTCAGGACAAGGTTGCCCTGTGGGATAAGTACAGCTAGCCCGCATTTAACCTGTCCAAGGGCACACAGGGATCTTACTCCAGAAGACAGGCTTTTAACTCACTAGGCTGCCTCTCATGTTCCTTTGAGTATTTGAAAGCCGGGCAGAAAATAGAACAAAAGGACTATTGGCTCATTGAAGATGAGAGTGGCCAGAGTGCTTATTGGTTTAAAAATAAACTCAGATCTCATGAACCTGCCAAGTGTGAGCAGGTAGGAACCCCCAAGCTCTGGCAGGAGAAGCAAGGGGGTGAAAGGCGGGGCCTCAGACCCCTTGGTGGGAAGGCTGGCTGGGCTGTGGAGAGGAGCCTGCTCCAGGGACTGCCTGTGGGGGAGGTGCATCGACGTGGCGTTCCAAAGTGCCCTGGCAGTGGTGTGACCAAAGCAGGAAGCTGGAAGTGCCTGAACTTGCTCCTTAGGAACGAAGGAATCAGCAAGTTACTCCCCGTTCCTTTTCGAATCGAGCTGTTCCTTTGACAGTTGATGACATCACCACAGTGTGAGCCTTGCTCCCAGAGCCCTGCCCACCTTTATCTTGAGCAGGGCCGCAGGACCCTCAGCACTATAGATACCTTGGGCCACTTTGTTGGGGGGCTGTCCTGTGCTTTGCAGGAGGTTCAGCAGGACCCCTGACTACCACCTGAGATTCCATTAGCACACCCCACCCCTCAGTGGTGACAGTCACTGAAGTCCGCACACATGGCCAGATGTCCCCTGGGAACACAGTTGCTCCTGGTTGAGAACCAGTGATCTGGGAGGAGAACTTCACTGTTCTTGCAGACAGAAACAAGCGTCTAGGTTGGAAGATGTGAGCGAGGCAGGTGTGGACACACGATTTGGGCACTGCTGCACCTGATGCCATTTTCCAGCGTCTCTTTCCTTCTCTGCTCCTAAAAGGCTCCTCCTCTACCCCTTCCCTAACCACGATCTGACAGGTACCAAGCTGAGAGTCACAA
>NW_017731841.1:872459-905867 GCF_001890085.2 Hipposideros armiger
CCCCCGCTCCTCCTCATCAGGATTTATAGGTGGTTCCTGGCCTCCTTGAGGACCTAGAAGACAGCGTTCACAGAGGGAGTTAGATTTATAAAATAGGAAATTCATCCACAATTACTATTAGACCTCGGCACTCTACTTTCCTGAGTAAGGGGGCTGTCCTGTCATCTCACTTGACCCTTCCAATAAGGGGCTGAGAAAATACAGGTGTTTTCTCATCCCTATTCTGCAGTTGGCCTGTGCTGTCCCTCTCAGGGGTGACCTTGAGTCTAGAGCCCACATCCTGATCATGAGACAGGACTCCCCCCTCCCCCACTTACAGCTTCAGTCAGCTCAGAGGGCTTAGGGAGGCTGGCCGTGACACCTGTGTGGTTTGGCAGCCCAGTTCATCCAGCCATTAGAATTTCAGACGTGATAACTCGGATGTGTTAATATGAACTTGGTAGAGTCGAATATACATCTCCTAAAAAACATGCCCTCCCCCCCAAAAAAAAACTGGGTAGCTGACAGAACACTGTGCTAAGTCTGTATCAGTGTCCTAGACTAGAAGTAAATAGAATCAAGCCGGAGCTCCCTGTTTCTCTGTAACCAGGCCTATCACAACCGCCTTCCACTACTTAATAGATGGTACCAGGTTCTATAGACAAAGGCCTGATGTGGGGACAGGGAGGGAGGAACCTGTGGAGGCATTTTGAGAAGTGTCCCATTTCCATGGCAGCAACGCTGGCTTTGGGGTCAGACCACCTTCCTTCTCGTCTCTGTCCCCCACTTACTAGCTGTGTGACCCTGAGCAAGCTTTCTTTTTTCTTTTTCTCAATTTTTTTTACTGTGGTAAAATACACATAAACATAAAATGTACTATCAACCATTTTAAGTATAGAGTTCAGTGGCATTAAGTACATTCGCACTATTATGCAACCATCATCACCATCCACTCCCAGAACTCTTTTCATCTTGTAAAGCTGAAATCCTGACCCCATTAACTAACTCCCCATCCCCCCTCCTCCCAGCCCCTGGCACCCACCATTCTCCTTTCTGTCTCTATGAATTTGTCTACTCAGGTGCCTCATAAAAGTGGAATCCTACAGTATTTGTCTTTGTGTGATGGGCTTATTTCAATGAGCATAATGCCCTCAAGATTCCTCCATGTCACAGCATATGTCAGAATTTCCTTCCTTTTGAAGACTGAACAGTATTCCATTGTTTGTACAGACAGTATTTTACTTATTCATTTCTTGGTAATGAACACTTGGGTTGTTTACACCTTTTGGCTGTTGTGAATAATGCTGCTATGAACATGAACATGGGCATACAAATATCTCTTTGAGACCCAGATTTCAGTTCTTTTGGGTGTATATCCAGGAGTAGAATTGCTGGGTTATGTGATAACTGCCAAACTGTTTTGCACAGAGGTTGTACCATTTTACATTTCTACCACAGTGCACAAGGGTTCCAGTTTCTCCACATTCACCAGCATTTATTTTCTCTCGTTTTATTGTTGTTGTTTTTTTGGGGGGGGGGGGATTTTTTGTGTGTGTGTGGTTTTTTTTTATAGTAGTCATCCTAACAGCTGGTGTGAGGTGGTATTTTTTCATTTACATTTTTTTAATGATTGTTGATACTGAATCTTTTCATACACGTATGCTTGTTGGCCAGTTATATATCTTCTTCAGAGAAATGTCTGTTCAAGTCCTTTGCCCATTTTTGAATTGGGTTGTTTGGTTTTTTTGTTATTGTTGAGTTTTAGAAGTTCTCTATATATTCTGGTTATTCCCTGTCTTTTAATACACAAAACTTTTTAATTTTCACAAAGTCCAATTTGTCTATTATTGTTTTTGTTGCTGTACTTTTGGTGTCATATTCAAGAAATCATTGACAAATCCACTGTTGTGAAGCTTTTGCCCAATGTTTTCTTCTAAAAGCTTTCTTATTTTAGCTCTTACACACAGGTCTCTGATCCATTTTGAGTTAATTTTTGTGTAAGTGTTAAGGTAAGGGGTCCAGCTTCGTTCTTTTGTTTGTGAATATCCAGTTTTCCTAACGCCATCTGTTGAAAAGACTACCCTTTTTCTATTGAATGGTCTTGGCACCCTTGTAAAAAATCATTTGACCACATATGTGAGGGTTTATTTCTGGGCTCTCTGTTCTGTTCCATTGTCTGTGTGTCTGTCTTTGGGCCAGTACCACACTGTTTTGATTACTGTAGCTTCATAGTAAGTTTTCAAATCAGAAGTGGGCATCCTTAAGCTTTGTTCTTTTTCTAGATCATTTGGCTTTTTGGGGTCTATTGAGATTGCATATGAATTTAAGATTGATTTTTCATTTCTGCAAAAAAATCCTCATTGGGATTTGGTAGGGATTTTATTGACTCTAGATAGCTTTGGGGGTACATCTTAACAATATTTTCTTCCAGTCCATGAACATGGGATATCTTTTCATTTATTTATGTCTTTAATTACTTTCGGCAACATTTATAGTTTTCACTGTACAATTCTTTCACTTCTTTGGTTTAGATAATTCCTAAGTATCTTATTCTTTTTGATGCTTTTGTAAATGGAATTGTTTTCTTCCTTTTTGATTATTTATTTTTAGTATATAGAAATGCAACTGGTTTTTACTCATTGATTTTGTGTCCTGTTATTGTGATGAATTCACTTATTAGTCTTAACAGTTTTTGTGGAATCTTTAGGATTTTCTATATATAAGATCAAATCATGTACAAAGGATAATTTTACTACTTTTTTTCCAGTTTGGATGCCTATTATTTCTTTTCCTGCCTAATTGCTCCGGCTGGAATTTACAATACTATATTGAGTGGAATTGATAAAAAGCAGGCATCCTTGCCTTGTCTCCCTCATCTTAGAGGAAAAACTTCCAGTCTTTCACCATTGAACATAATGTTCACTGCAGTCTTTTCATATATGTAGGGATATGTTGAGGTAGTTTCCTTCTATTCCTAGTATGTTGAGTATTTTTATCATGAAAATGTATAGAATTTTGTCAAATACTTTTTCTGCATCAATTGAGATAATCGTGTGGTTTTTTTTTTCCTTCATTATGTTAATGTGGTGTGTTATATTGATCAATTTTCATTTGTTGAACCATCCTTGCATTTTAGGAATAAGTACCACTCAGTGTATAAATGGTCATGGTGTATAAACTTTTTAATATGCTGTTGAATACAGTTTGTTAGTCTTGAAGATTTTTGCATCAATATTTATAAAGGAATTGTATTTTTCTTGTAATATTTTTATCTGACATTGGTATCAGGACAATGCTGACCTCATAGCATGAGTTTGAAAGTGTTCTTCTCGCTTTAATTTTCTTGAAATATTTGAGGAGCATTTTGTTCTCTAAAAGTTTGGACCAGTGAAGCCATCTGGTCCAGGGCTTTTCTTTGTCAGATTTTTTATTACAATTTAATCTCCTCACTAGTTATAGGTGTGTTTAGATTTTCTCTTCATGATTCAATCTTGGTAAGTTTTGTGTTTCTAGGAAATTGTCCATTTCATTGAGGTTATCTAATTTGTTGGTGTACTATTATTTATAGTATTCTTTTATGACCTTTCTGATTTCTGTAGAACCAGTAGTAATGTACACATTCATTTCCCATTTTAGTAATTTGAGTGTTCTTTTTTTTCTTAGTCAACTTAGCTAAATGTTTGTCAATTTTGTTGATTTATTTTTTCAAAATCAACTTTTCTCTATTTTTCTATTAATTTTTCTCTGTTTTTCTATTTCATTTATCTCTGCTTTAATCTTTATTTTTGGGTTGTCGGAAAAGTTATGACACATTTTTGCAACGAAAAACAGAAAAAATATGTCATGACTTTTCTGTCAACCCAATATTTCCTTCCTTCTGCTAGTTTTGGGCTTAGTTTATTATTATTTTTTTCCAGTTCCTTAAGATGTGAAGTTAAGTTGTTGAAATGGGATATTTCTTTTTTAATATAATCATTTACAGCTGTAAATATCACTCTTTGCACTGCTTTTGCTGCATCCTATAAGTTTTGGTATGTTAAGTTTTCATTTTCATTTGTTTCAAGATATTTTCTAATTTTCTTTGTGATTTCTTCATTGTTTTTTTTTTTAAATGTGTTCAGTTTCCATACATTTGTGAATTTTTCAGTTTTGTTATTGATTTCTAATTTCATTTGGTTGTGGTCAGAGAAGATACTTTGAATGATATTTACCTTTTTTGAATCTGTTGAGATTTGTGTCCTCACATATAGTATATCCTGGAGAATGGCCCACATGAACTTGAAAAGAATGTGTATTCTGTTGTTGTTGGGTAGAGTGTTCTGATATCTCTTTCAGATCTTGTTGGTTTATTGTATTGTTCAAGTCCTCTATTTTCTCCCTTACTTTCTTGTTCTTTCCATTTTTAAAGTTTCCAACTATTATTGTAAAACTGTTTCTCCTTTCAATTCTGTCAATTTTTGCTTCATATATTTTGATGGCATTTTATTAATGCATAAATGTTTATAATTGTTACATGTTTTTTGCTGTATTGACCTTTTATTAATATATAATATACTTCTTTGTCTTTTGTAACCTTTTTTTTTTTTAGCTGAGCCATCCTGCCACCTGTTGGCAGCTCAGCGGCTGCTCAGCTTGGGCCGGGACTCGAACCGCTGTTGTTCAGAGCTCAAACTCTTCAGCAAGCTCTTAACCAACTGAGCCGCTCAGCTGGCCCTAACCTTTTTTTTTTTATTTAAATTCTATTTTGTGTGATATTAGTGTAGCCATCCCTGTACTTTTGATTATTGTTTCCATGAAATACCTCTTTCCATCCTTTCCCTTTCAACCTATTTGTGTCTTTGGATCTAAAGTGAATCTTTTGTAAACAGCATATAATTGAATCATGTTTTTTTTCTCTTCATTCTGCCAGTCTCTGTCCTTTGATTGAAGAGTTTAACCCGTTTACATTGAAAGTAACTACTGATAAGGAGACAGATATGTCATTTTGGTATTTGTTTTCTATGTACCTTATAGCTGTTATTGTCCCTAATTTTTTTGCATTGCTGTCTTCTTTTGTGTTTGTTTGGTTTTTGTACTGAAATGTTTTAAAAACCCTTCTCATTTCCTTTTGTGTGTGTTCTATAGCTGTTTTCTTTGTGGTTGCTGTGGGGTTTACATTTGACTTTCTAATGTTAAAACACTCTAATTTGAATTTACACGAGCTTATTGAGCAAGTTTTCTGGTCCTCAGCTGTTTTATTTGTAAAATAGGAGAACCTGTTCTACAAACCTCAGAGGATTTTTTTGAGGTTCAAATATTAGTCGGTATAAAAGCTCCTTGTAAGCTGTTAAACATGTACACGTCATTAACTCTGTTATTGTTATATTTTCCTTGTACTTGCAGTTGTATTCTAGACTTGACTAGGTGGGTACATTGGTGGTTTTGAGTTGCAAATAAGCATAACAATGTTTCGCAACTCATTTTTAATTGGGCTTTCATAGAAATATAACTGTCTTCTAGATCATTTTTTTCTTTTTAAAAAACTCTGACTCAACAAGTATGTGTTAGGAACCTGCTTTCTTCACTACACTCTGCTAAAGCATATGGGAAAAGCAAAAAACTCATCCTACCCTGAAGTAGCATAAAATACAGCAGGGAGATGGGACTGGCACAGAAGGAAACTTGTACAGCTACCCAGGAGAGACCAGCAGGTAGTAGACACAGTGGAACAGGCTCTGACCACTGGGTCCTGGGCCCACTGGAGCAGGAGGAAGTGGGACTAGGCAGGAAGGGGGGGTGAGCTGCCTAGGAGAAAAGAAGGACCAAAGTACAGGAAGGAGCAGTGTGCACAACTTGGGTAGAACAGTGTGCTCAGAGGACACATTTTATGAACAGGGAGCTGCAGAAGGCTCCTTGGAAGTATTATTGCTCTTCGTTTTGCAGGTGGGGATGTTGAGGCTCAGAAAACGTTTTGCCCGAGGTCACACAACTAGTTAGTGTGGAGCTGGTTCTAGAACTCTGTTGGATCTCTTGAGTCTCAGGCCAGTCCTTTGTCTAATGTGCCAGGGTTTCCCTTGAACCTGGTTGGCCCTGGACGTATCACACTGAGCTTTAAAGCATTAAAATCCTTGTGTAAAGTGATGGAACTTTCATCATAGCACTTGCATTATGTTAAAATGTTTAGGATATTGGATATTTAAAGGTGGGGAATGAAAAACAAACTGACATGTACTGTAAATGAACATGACAGCCCACTGCAGGTGAAACGAGTGAGCCAGCACTGCCACTCCTGGCATGGGGAGACCTCAGAGCTGGGGTGCTGAATAAAGAAGCAAGCTTCAGGGTGCCCGCTGCAGACTCCATTTGTGGGAAAACAACCTACAACACAACAGTATATTTCAGTCTGCATGCACTTATATGACAGACAGCACCTTGGTGGGGGCCGGGGCCAGGGAGGCTTTGCCTGTAAGGAGCTCTGTAGCTTACTCTTCCTGTCCGCCCCCTCTGGTCATCAGAGGACACTGCTTTGTCTGTGCCACACGCACCACCCTGAGCATCTCTTCGTGGGCCCCCGGAGACCAGTCTCTCCTCTCCCGGCTGCCTGATAATTGTCTTGACCTCACAGCCTGTTTAGAGCGAGGCAGGTAGAAGGCTGTACATAGTGTGTCATGTCTCACAAGTTGTGTGTTACATAGATCCTTCTACGGGCATTCTACTTCTGCAAATACCTGTTTCTCTTATTCTTCATATGATCGGGCAAATTCTCAACATGAACTTAGTGACATCCTACAGGTATTTAAGAACCTACTATGTTATGTGCTGTTTTATTTATCTTGAGAGCTCCAGTAGCTTAAATTCAAAGCAGATGAGGTCTCAGATATGAAAGCCCTTTCATTGCAAAGCACTGTGCCCATCAGGGAGGATGTTATTTAGTGACATGGTATCTGGCATCAGGGAGGTCCAGATTTGCTGAAAGGAGCGAGAAGTCCACTGTCACTTGTGGCATGAGGTGGCATGTGCTAAGTTGCGATAGGGGGTGGGAGTGCCACAGGAGTGGAGAGGAAGGAATGGTCATATCCAAATGAGCAGATGAGGGACAACCTTGTGGAGGTGGCCTTTCAGGTGGTAAGTCGCAGATGCCACGGTGTTTTCGTGGTTTCAGTAGGCAGAAATTGGGGTGGAGAGAGAAGGTGTTATAGGTGGGAGGAGCTGCTTCAACAAAGGTGTGAAAGTTAGAAAACTTGACATCTAATCTTGGCTTAGCTACTTTATCCCTGTGGAGGGCGGGCTCTCAGCCTGCTTCTGCTGCTGGCTTGGAGGGAGCCATTGGCTGCAGTTGCCCTTGAATGTGTGGGTCTGAGTACTGCTCCTCGTGTACCTTCTCCCAGGGAGTCCTCACAGCCCACCCCATCATAACATGTTTCTTCTCTTTTGTGATAACCCATTGCATTTCCCTCTCCTCTAGACTCTGGCCTTCTCCCTGTTGCTGTGGCCCTGGCAGATATATGGGATAAGTAGTAGGCACTCAATAAATACTTGTATAATGAATTTCTCAATTAAGGGACATGCTGTTGTCACCTGGGGTTCTCCCCAACCCACCCCCACCTTGTTTTCTACTTTATGATTGCTTTTCCTGCTGCTAATTCAGTTGTATCTTATCTTTGCAGATGAAGCTACTAAACTTATATATAAAGAGGGCCCAAACCACGAACAGCAACAGCAGCTCCTCCTCGGACGTCTCCACACACAGTTAATGGCAACACCGAGTCTCTGCGTAGCCCTAGAAGCAGTCGGTGGTGCCTCTCAGAGACCTTCCCCTCCCCTTCATCGGCTGCCCCATCAGGACAAGGAGGCCCGCAATATTTATTACAATCAGTATTTTGGTCCCTTCCAGCTTTTGTGTAGAATCTTACTGGTATTGAATGTAAATGAAGCAAGGCCTGTTTTGCCGTCTTCATACAAAGCAAAAGGAATAAGAAAAGAAAAGAGCCATACTTACACATGTCTTCTACAGCCTGCTGAGATCATCAACCCATGTGTGTGGGGTGCTGTCTTTAAAAATCAGAGCTCTTTAGCCAATAGTTGTAGGAAGTAGCATTTTCTCTTCAGTTAACAGAGTTGAGGACGGTGTGTTAATTTGTATTTCTCTTTCATCTTAGCTAACTTTCTCCTGGATATGGCCTGTGTGGGGCAGGCGACCCCACCTTCCCCCTTTCACTACTGCCACCATGAAAGGGTTGTCCATCTTTAAATTATATTTTGAGACCTACTAAGAATGTGAATTGGGTCTTGGCAAAAAATGGAGAAAAGCCTGAAGATGGCTTTTTAACAAAACACATAGAATTTTGCTTATAATATCTAGACTGCAGGCTGAGTGCCCTCCCTGTGGTTTAGAAGGGCATCCTCTCAGTCTTCTTCCAGTTCAGGCGCCCAGCCCCACTGAACAATGCCATAATGCTGTCGGCCCCCACCCTAGAGCTTCTGCTCAAAAGAATCCTTAAAGTTTATATCCAAACACAAAAATCAAGGTAAATGTATAGCATCGTTAGTGATGCCTAAAATGGCATTTCATGAAGCATGGAAGATATCAGAAATAGTTTGTTTTGCTACTAAGATCTTTAGGAAACACTATTTTACCAGGGCTTCTCCCTCAACCCTGGTTTTTGGTGATTCTGGCCTGGCGCCATCCTTTGCTTAAGCTGCTCAATTCTAAAAGGTTTTCACTTGGTCTAGTAAATGGCAACTCGACCATCTCAGTTTTGACTTTTCTTTAATTTATGACTAAGATCAAAGAGAAGCCTAGAGAGACCAGGTATCTGAATTTTTTTTTTTAATTTATAGACTGAAGTACTTCCTTGATCATCTGTTGAAATAGTCATTGTTTAAGGAAAAAGTAATTATGATGAGTGGCAAATTGCAGAAAAAGAGTATTTGAAACACAATTTTAGAGTATTTCCTTTTCTTCAATAAGAAATTACCAGAGAAACTGCCCCTTTTAAAAAGTTTTTTGAGGGTTTGATTGTTCCAAAGTAACTATAGATGTGGAGTCTGGCTAAATAAGTTTTGAGTAAAATTCTTAAAGCCAAATGGAACTTCTTAATGCAATCATAAAGATTTCTGTCATCTCTTAAGTACTTTAGAGCCTCTAAATTGAAAATGATTTTTTTTCCATGGAAAATGCCTATTCTGATGTAAATTTTTAATGAAGTGTTTGCAGTTTTGGTGCAGAGTTCCTTCAGCTGGCAGTGCTGAGAGGCAGAGATTGTGTGGTTCTCAGCACTGACCTCCACAGACCCCCGTCTTCTCTAACCCTCCAGCTTTGATGTTGGGAGTTGTGAAAGACACTGTAGCAAATGTAACTCATTTTCATTCAGATATTATTTTACATACTTTATTTGGAAATAGGCTCTGAAAATGAAGGTCCAGGAACAGTGAAGCCAGGGTGCCTTTACTGTGTGTGCGTGTGTGTGCGTGCGTGCGTGCGTGCGTGTGTGTGTGTGTGTGTAGGGGTATCTCACACATGTAGGGAGTGCCCCACTGCTGCTGTTGAGGGAACTTCAGGGGTGCATTTTAAGTGGTTGAATATTATTGGCTTATTTTTTGGCTCAAAACATAGCAGGACCAGGCCTCACTTTCATTGTTAAATAAATACTGTTTGTTAATATTTCACTAATGGGATTCTTTTGTACACTCTACAAGTGAGTCAGCAGAGCATCTTTGATTACTGCTCCATTGTAGAAACGTGTATTCTGGCTAGGTTATTTATGAGTTTTTTTATGCCTCGTGTTTGGATAGACCTTCCTCAACTCTTGATTCCCAGGTCGCCATGGCCCCCGCCTACAGTTGGGAAGAATCTTGAACATTGCCGAATGCCCTCATCGTCCTCACAAAGGGCTCGCCTTGATGTCACTTGCCCAGCCTTCGTCTCCTGACTTAGACATACAGGCACTCACAGGTGTCTTGGCCTCAGTCCAACCGCTGCCCGCCTCCGAGGACACTCGCATGCCGCCGCCACCTCACAGGGAGGGCCGCCAGGCCCGCCGCCCTCGACACCCTGACAGCTGCAGCTGCCTGGCCGCTTCCCTGCAGGGCCCCTATTCAGATGACACAACAGAACACGGAAAAACAAAGCACCCAAACTGAGTTTGCTTCCCCTGTTTACCTGACTGTCCAGGACCCTCAGAGCGCACCTGACCCCACCGCTGGGGCCAGATCGCCCAGCTCCTGCTCCCCTTCACGCTGCTGCGGTCGCTCGTGAGGCCACAGCTGCAGGGGAGGCTCGCAGCGCCCTTCCAGTGCCGGGGTCGCGCGGCCCGGTGCCCGCACTGCGGCGGCACTGCCTCTGCAACTCTAGCTTATCCGCGCCCCCGTGCGGACAACGCAACGGATTTTTGTCTCATCTTTTTCTTTCCCTTCCGCCCTTATTTATCAAGCATAAATATTACACATTGAAGAACAGCAAATAAGAACTTTGTAGACTTCCACAGGACTTTACTAACAATGGTGTTTGGAAATGAAAAAAGAAATGCTCTGAAAAATATCAGCCACCAAAATAGTTTTGTCGGCACTGTGTTCACACGCATGGTCCCCACACCCCTAAGTTGGGTTTTTTGGGTTTTTGTTTTGTTTTTTCCTTGCTTTTTCATGTTACATCCATATCTGTATTTATATCTTATTTGTTTCACTTTCAGGTGTATCATGGCAAATGTACAGTTTTTTTTTGTTGTTGTTAATAATGTGCTAGGATTTGCTAAAAAAGAAAACAAACACTTTCAAGTTTGCCCTAGAATAAATGAAACTTAATTCAGTTTCCTGCGTTGGGGCAGTCTTTTTATCACCGTACCCTGCAGAAAGCTTGTCCCATATCCCTGACGTCATAACATGGCCACATCTATAAAGAATCCGAGGGGACTCCATCAGGGCACCTCTTTCTCTTCGTGTTAAAACAGGTCTAACCCTAGGGGCACTTTCCCACCTGACCGGGTGCCCAGGGGCTGCTGTGTGCAGTGTGGGGTGGAAAGGTTGGGCATGAAGACCCCTGCTGAGCTGTATGAGCAGAGGGCCTCCCTTGTCCAGCCTGCCCCCTCGCTAGAGCAGGGAGGAAGAACACTCGCTTTCAGAAACCAGCAGGCCACCTGCTGGGAGCAGGCGGGTCTTCACTTGGATGTGGATGAAAGGCTTGAAAGGGGCTGCCTAACAGCAGGCAGGAGCATGGTCTTAGGAGGAGCCTGTGCACCACACCAAGGGCACCAATCCATTTATTTGAAGCTTTACTTTCATTTTAAAACTATTTTGAGTTTTCCCTCATGTTCCATGATGCATGTCAAGTGTCACTACCCCATGACTGAGCCTCCTTTCCCCTGTGGCCCGCCGCCTACATGTGACCGCAGAGGGATACGGATCACGCATACCTGGGTTCAAATCCCGTCTCCCCCCTTCACTGTGGGGCAAGTCATGTCACTTCCTGCCTCAGTCTTCATTTATAAACTACAGTGAGAGCTACTTTATGGAGGTAGAGTGAGGGTTAATAGACATGATGTGAGTGAAACAGCTGGCAGAGTAAATGCCAGTCTCTTGGCTGTGGTGGGGAATACACCGGAGGGTGAGGTCACCCCCACGCCTGTGTATGCAGGTTCCATTAACCATTAACAAATGGGGAAAAGTCCCAGGTGATGGACCGACCACATTCGGGCAAGGCAGGCAGTGCTGCTTTCTATATTTGGATCTCTACCCCACCCCACCCCCAGCCCCATTGCCCTCCCTTATCCCAGGGCAGCCAGGAAGTCCTTGCCATCTTTCAGGCGGTCACAGGCCATGGTAGTGGGGTGGGGGTACAGGGCCCACTTCAATAGCAGGTCTTGACTTTGAGAGATCTGAATGGTCACCAGAAAAATGAACATTTGCACTCAATCGTGTGTTACAAGCATTGAGTGGCTCAGACTCCTGGTGACCCTACGGATGAGTGAAGTCCAGTGTCCTGTCCTCCGCCCTGCTCATCTCCTGTAGACTCATGCCTATAGCTTCTTTTATGGAGTCAATCCATCTCATATGTGGTCTTTCTCTTTTCCTGCTGCCTTGTTTTCCCAGCAGTATTGTCTTTTGCAAAAAAAAAACCAAAAAAAAACAACCCTGCCTTCTCCTGAGATGCCTGATGTAAGACAGCTTCAGTTTTGTCCTTTTTGCCTCCAGTGATGTTTCAGGCTTATTTTGCTCCAGGACCCACATGTTCATCTTTCCGGTGGTCCAGGTATCTGCAGAGATCTTCAGCACCATATTTCAAATGAATCAATGTTTTTCCTATCCACCTTCTTCACTGTCCAGCTTTCTCATCCATACATAGTAAGTGGGAACACGAGGGTGTGGATGACTTCAGCCTTGGTCTCTAATGACACGTCTTTGCTCTTGGTGATCTTTCCTGATTCTTCCATTGCTGTCCCATTCTGAGTCTCAGCCTTCTCTTGATTTCTTGGCTGCATTCTCCATTGGAATTGATGACCGAACCAGGGTAAGCAAAATCTTTAACAATTTCAGTGTCTTCATCGTCTCTGTTAAAGTTGTGTATTTTTTTTCTGTAGTCATAATTGTTGTGTTCTTGATGTTCAAATGCAGTCCTGCTTTGGCACTTCCTTCACTTTCATCACAAGTCATTTCAGATCATTGCTACTTTCTGCCAGTAAGAAGGTGTTATCTGTACATCTTAAGTTACTGATACTTCCACCAATTTTCACTCAATCATAGTAGATTGCAGAACCCCCTAAAGCTGTCCAAGGGTTTCAAGGTGAAAACCTCTGACTTAAAGGCCACCGTTGTTGATTGACATTCTTGGATCAGTAATGGGAGAGAGGGAAAGAGTAGTTGACAGGCAGCATTAATGTCATTGGTGAGGCACTTAGATTTTTGAAGAATTCTCATCTGTAGCATCTCACTGATGTTTACATCAGTCCTGAGATGCAGAGAAGGCATGTGCTCTCGTGTTCAATTTCCAGGTGAGAAAACAGACACAAGGAAAACTCCCAGCTAGACAGTTATGAGCGGAGTTGGGGCTAGGACCCAGGTGCCCACCTCTGTCCAGCAGCTGTGTTCTCTGCCTCCTCGCATCTCCTCACCCATAACACATCTTTCCTGAAATTACAGAGAGCACATCAGAGCCTCATAGGGGGCTTGTGAAGCAGAAACTGGGCCACACCCTCAGCGCTGCTGACGGCGTAGGGCTGAGGGAGACCCTGGAAATGTGTGTTTCTGATCAATTCCAGGTGATGCTGATACTGCTGGTCTGCAACCACAGTTTGAAAACTGTTGCAGAGCATTTTGCATAAAACATGACGGAGTGTAGCCTCCACTTGTGGGACAATCCTTAAGGCAAGCTGGCAAAAAACAGCGCTAGGCTTTGAGGATGTCAGCCAGACCACCACTGGCATTATGGGGTAATGGATAGTGACTAACTCAGCATCTGGACTAGGATATTGAAAGGGAAATAGGGAGCCACCAGCAGAGGGAAAGCAGGAGTGTCTCAGGCAAACAGAACGTACACTTCTCCGGGCGATAAAGCTCCCGTGCAGGGGAAAGGTCTTCCCTGAAGAGCCTTAGCCCCGGCCTGCCTGGCCTTTCCATTTCCTCCAGTATTTATTAACTTATACCTCAGTGGCTGCAGGCAAGAACGGACAAAGGTCATTTGAATGGGCATCTAATCTTAGATTATGTATTTAAAAAACATTAAAATGCTTCCACACCAGTGCCCTCCTCAGACACTGGGCCTGCTGCCAGAGTTGAGGCCTGGAAGGCTCTGGGCCCCTCTGGAGATGGTGTTCCTGGGTAAATTCCCTACAGCTCTGGGATGCCCCTACCTCCCCAGGTGCCCTGCGAGTGGGGGGGGAGAGGGGAGGGTAGCGGGGTGGGGGGATGGCGGTTAGCGGGGGGCAGGAAGGGCCCGCGGCCCCAGACCTGGGCCCAGGCAGCGCCATCTCCCACAGCAGTGGTTCCGGCTCCGTGCCTCCACAGCCTTGGCAGTCCCCTTTACCTGGGAGGCTTGGAAGTCTCCCCACATATATCCAGCGTCAGCGCCTCTCCTCTGGTCTCCTGCTTCCCAGGTCAGCAGGCCTGCCATTTCCCCAGTGGACATAACTGATACTGAATGCTTACTGTGTGCTAAGCGCTGGTCCAGTGTTGCACTGAGTTACCTGACTTAATCCTCATAAAACCCTCTGAGGTAGGTCCTATTATTATTCCCATTTTACAGACGGAAAGCAGAGGCACAGAGAGGCTGAGTAACTCACCTGGGGTCACATTGCTAGTAAGAGGCAGAGCTGGGATTCCAAGCCAGGAAGTCCCACTCTAGACTGAACCAGTCTTAACATTGTGTCTCTGTCTCTTCTCTGAGCCTTGGTGCTGTTTCCCATCTGTTTCTCTTGTTAGCAAGTTCAGGTGGTCTCTGGTCACAGGACTGCTGAGCTGTGTGACACCAGCTCATGATAAATGTTTATGGGGCACCCCAGGTACTGCTTGCTGGGCCTGGCATGGAGGAAAGGGCCTGCTTGGGCACAGGAAGTCTGGGTCTTGAATCCAACCCTAGGAGTTTCAGAGTCTGTAACTTGAGCCAATGGATTTCAGTTTAGGATGACCT
Organism: Hipposideros armiger; assembly: GCF_001890085.2. Taxonomy (NCBI): domain Eukaryota; kingdom Metazoa; phylum Chordata; class Mammalia; order Chiroptera; family Hipposideridae; genus Hipposideros; species Hipposideros armiger. Next base: position 887,038 of record NW_017731841.1, read on the forward strand.
CAGTTTCTTCCTCTGTGAAATCCTAGGGGTGGGGAATTTGGGAGACAGGGATACAAGGATTAGCATACTGTGTGTAAAGTTCCTAACACAGTTCTCGGATCCCTCAACAAATGTCAGCTGTTATAATTCTTACATTATTACAATTACTATTGTTGAGGCACCTACCCCAACTTCTCACACACATGATGCTCAGTAAGTGGACAAACAAATGAAAGAATTAATGTCTCTTCCCTTTAAAACCCACAGTCCAGGGGGAAAGATCAACACACAAACCGTCAGCTTCTAGGTGCTTTTCCATCTGTGAGAGACGATCAGCCCGGAGGAGGTGGAGAGAGACAAAGAACTGTCTGAAAGTCTTTCCTTTTTATGTAACCTCCCTCCAGCGACTCCAGCCGCTCCTCAGCCCCTAGAAACAGCGGCTCCCCCGAGCTGGGTGCCCTCTCCACAGGGGACTTCACACCACACCTTCCCACAGCTCCCTGTCCTAACAGCCACATCTTACCTCCTTTGAGCTCCAGATTCCCTCACCCTTCTCGACTTCGCGTGGACGCCTCAAGGGCTGCTCAAATGGAGTATTTTCACCATCGGACATTTGAGCTGGTCTCCCAAATCTGTTGCTCACCATTTTGGAAAAGGGTAGCTCCAGCCACTCGGATTCTAATGCTAGGCCCGTTCCCTCGTCCTCCACTCCCACCTTAGCCTACCCACAAGTCCCATGAACCCCACCTTCATAGTAGATCTGGAAGCTCCACCTCTCGCCCTTCCCAGTCACCACCTGGCCTAGCCTCCCTCTTCTCTCACCTGCACCAGTGGGAGGCTGCTCCCGCCCTGTCCTACCTGCGCTCCGCTGCCTTCTAGTCTCCCTCCTGGAGGCATGTGGCTGCTGATTTTAATCAAGGTTCATCTGTCATTCCTTTGCTTCAAACCTTGCAGTGGCTTCACACACACACATCAGGATAATATTCCAGAATTTTGGCCTTGACCTGCAGGTCCACCACCCAGCCCCTGCCTTCTACCTTCACCCCGTCTTGTGCCCCGGCCACTGTGTCCCTCCCTGCCGCCAGGCCTCTGCTGCTGTTCGCTCTGCCTGGTCCACTCCCTTCACCCCTCTGCACACGTGCACTTGTGCACACACCACACACACACACACACACACACACACACACACACGGAAATCTATGCAATTCTCTTGGCTAACTTCTACAGGTATTTTAGGTCTCAGCTTAAATGCCAGATCATTACTCCTTTGAAGAGGACTCCAAATTAGCCTCTTTACTTTTTTTCCTAACCCCCATCATGCATTTCATATCTGTGTGTGCAATAATCCATCTGTTTTGCCTATATCCTTGGGTAAGAACTGGACCTGTCTCATTTACACCTGTATGCCTCACACTTAGCCATGTACCTGGGCCAGGATAGGTGCTGAATGAATGAATGAATGAATGAATGAATGAATGAATGAATGACTAGTTTGCATTTCCCCAAGTGGTATGTGATCTCTAGGACATGCCTCATGACCTAGATGTTTTTCTATTTATTCAGGAGTCCCCCTGCCATGGTACATAATGCAACTGCTACTGCTCCACTGCCTGGGTTCAAATCCCAGCCCTGTGTGAGCTTGGGCAAGTTTTCTAGCCTCTTTCTGCCTCTGAGTGGGTAGAGTGCCAATGACAAGAGTAGGTACCTCATAGGATATTTGTAAATCACTTAAAAATAAAGAGCACCCTGAACACTGCATCATCTGTTGGGTTAGCCATTACTTTTCATTCAGTGCTCATTAAACCAATTCCTGGGGAGTGGGTAGGGGGCTTGACCTTTGGAACTGGGCCTGGGTTCCAATGCTGGCTTCCCCATTTCTGTGTAATTTCAATGAATCTTTTGGCCTCTATTAGCCCTCAAATTGCGAGGCAGACCCATATGAAAAGCAGTTTGATATTCTCTTATAAAATTGAAGATTCATATGGCCTTGTGACCATCAATTCCACTCGTGGGGCATGCCCTGGGCAAACCCAGGCACGAGGGTTCTGGAAGACACGTGCAAGGGTGTCTGAGGCGGCGTGATCCCTAAAACCCAAACCAGACACGGCCCAAAGGAGCCCTAAAAGGAGGATGAGTGAAGACATCATGGAATATTCACGTAATGGGATCCGACACAGAAGGAAAATGAATGAATGGCAGCTACATTTAACAACACAGATGAATCTTAGGAATATTATTTTGAGGGAAAAGAGAAAGTCCCAGAAGCATGTGAAGAACATCTAAATCATTTTTTTTTCAAGGTGAAAATAACCTAACCTAAATTATCATGTATCTTTTAGAGACATATATGTTGAGATAAAACTGTATAAAGTAAGTAGATGTGAAACAAATTTAGGAGAGTGGTGGTTTGTTTGAGGAGGCAAGTGCCAAAAATCCAGAGCAGTAACAATTAAAACCGATCAGTAAAATGGTATTTAGTAAGAGTTGGTTGTTTACAGAAGAACAGTTTGCAAACTGGGAGCTTTCAAACGCAAACCTGGTAGGGAGCTCAGAGGCATGAGTTACAAATTGCATGGCCTATAAAGTGAAAATAAGGAGGCTGTTTAACCTTCACAATAATTGCTTATTACAGTGGGGGTTTCCAGGCTGCTGGAGACTGGTTAAAAGTGATTATCTCATACCATTTTAGGGAGATGACTTCATTTCCTTTATGATTATCAGATTCATTTACAAGAAATAACCTAAATTGTTTCACTTACATTCATGAAATAAGCTAGAGTTAGTTTTGCTCACATGGCTTAAAATGGTTTTGTCTGTGCAGGGAATTTTCAAGTTCAATGATGCTGATGTTTTTAGCTCATAATTTGGGTTGTGGAATCAATGGGTGTTTGTTTTATTTTTATAGCTCATAGCTACATATATGTTACTATACATCAGGTCCTTGAATAACACCGTTTGGTTCAACATTGTTTTGTTATAACATTGACAAGTGGCTGTAGGAACTTAACTCTTGTTTCTATCAATTAGTTTATGGTAAAATTGGTTTCATTTTGTGTTGTTTCACTTAAAGTTGCAAAACCTATTGACAACGTTAAAGAAAGACTTATTGTATGCTTTCTTTTGTCTTATCAAATACTTTAAAACTTAAAACCAAAAACATGTGAGGATACTAAGTTATAAGGTGAGTTAGATGAGTCTCCTATTAATGCTTTGGATTATCATAGACATAGAAACCCCCAGACTTTAAATTTTTGTAGAGAATTTGTAGACCCCTGAGAATACATGGGCTTTAATTCAAGGAATGCCATGCTGCTTGCCCAGTGTCCTGTGTCTGAGGGGAGGCCCCAAATATAGGACACCACCACTGTTTATAGGACACCCTTTCTGCACATGGCAGTGGGGGAGGGGAGAGCAGAGAGGACCTTCTTTCGGTTTTTTACAGCCCCTTGGGCCCCTAAACATTAGGGAGGCTTTGTCCCCTTTGGCTCCTGTTCTTGCTCAGTTCACTCCTCTCCCACCTAGTTTTATCTCCTAATAAAGTCTGAAATGAGAAATGATTCTGATGTTGTCCAAATTGTTATTGATCACACAGGGTCCTGCTTTTTCAGCCAAGTCTTAGGTCCCTTATTATCTGTGTGAGACAGTCTCCAAAAGGATGGGGAAAAGAACCCAAGAGAGACATATCAGAAAGGGAAGGGCCAGGAAAGGTGGCTGTTCTCAGAAACATCAGGCTGAAGAGAAGTGTTGTCTGAGGAGGACCAGCTCTACGTCTTCCTCAGTTTTTCCAGCATGCATTCCTCGACTACTAGGCCGAACTCCCTTGATGCGTAATACCACATGTGGCTCGGTTCTGCCAAGGAGTTGCACCTTGCAAGACGGGAAACAGCTTTTGTTAAGGATGCACACAGTGGTGGTGACATTTGGTTCTTGGGGGGAAGTTCAGATTGTAGATTCTAGCTTGTCCCCAGTGCTGTGGCTACCAAACAGCAGGTGAACCACCAAGGTTTGTCCCCGTATCCAGGAAGGAATGTTCCCTGTCTGCTGTTGCTCCTGGCTGAGTGGCACCCAACCGGGTCCCCCTGCTCTCCTGAAGATAATTTTATTTCCCTACTCTCTGTAAGAAACCCCTTCTGCTTAAACTAACTGGAGTGGATTCCACCATTTGTAATGGAGAACCCTGAGCAAAGAGACTGACAACTCAAAACATCCAACAGAAGATAAACCACCTAAGTAAATTATGGCTTAGCCTTTTGATGAAATACTATCCAGCCATGTAAAAGTGTTTGTCCCAAAATTCTGAAAGACATGGGAAATGCTCACAAATAATGTTAAATAATGCTCACAAATAAAGTTAATGATAGGGAGAATTTTCTGATAATGGTATACTAGATAATTTGGGTAAATCCTTCTACAGAAGGTAACTGAAAAGTTGAACAAATATTTTGAAAATTTGGTTGCAGCATCAGAGAATTAAGAAAGTAGTGAAAATTAATAGTTGTTACTGGGAATTAGCATGAGAGGATGGATATCTGGGGAGATGAGCCTCAAATTTAGGGCAACTTGTGTCCTGGGGTGCTTACTGATCCAGAAGAGAAAACTAAGACAACCGAGATGTAGAAACATTTATACAATTTTTAAGTACACTATTCAGCACACAATAAATAGTAACTGGCCACATGAGGGGACAAGACAACACGAACAAAGACAAACAAAAAAAACAGACACTGGATAAAGATCCACTAGGTCTCCAACTATTGGAGTTATCAAACACAGGCTTTAAAATAACTTTAACATATTCAAAGAGCTAAAAGATCAGTTTGAGAATTTCTGGAGAGGACTAGAAACTTTTCAAAATCTGCCATATTATACTGTTTATTTTTTTAATTTTTATTTATTTATTTATTTATAATTTTATTATTATTTTTAATTATTAGTTTCAGGTGTACAAAACAATGCAATAGTTATCCTATTCACCCCTCACAAAGTGACAACCCCCTGATATCATACATATCTTTTACAATTCCATTGACTCCATTCCCACCCTATACTCCACATCCCATGACTATGTATTAAATTATAGTTGACATATAATATTATTCAATGGCAGTTTTAGATGTACATTGCAGTGGTCAGGCCTCTACACTGTCTATGAAGTGGTCTCCCTAACAAGACATGAGTCCATCTGGCCCCCTAAAAAATATTTACAACGTCATTGATTATATTCCCCAGACTGTCTTTTCTATCCCTGAGGCCATATTGTAGTTACCAATTTATGTTGTCTCATACCTTCCCCTCCTCCTTCATCCCCACCCCCTCCCAACTAGCAACCATCAGTTTTTCTTCTGTATCTTTGAGACTATTTCTGTTTACATTACTTATTTATTCAGTTTTTTAGATTCCACATATAAGTGAGATCATATGGTATTTGTCTTTCTCTGACTGACTTAATTCACTTAGCATAATGTTCTCTAGGTCTATCCATATCATTGCAAATGATACTATTTCCTTCTTTATAGCTGAGTAATACTCCTTTGTGTAAATGTACCATAGTTTCTTAATCCAGTCGTCTACCGATGGGCATTTCGGTTGTTTCCAAGTCTTGGCTATTATGAATAGTGCTGCAAAAAACATAGGGGTGCATACATTTTTTTCGAATTAGTGTCTTGGATTTTTCTGGATAAATTCTTACGAGTGTAATAGCTGGGTCATAAGGTAGTTCCATTTCCAGTTTTTTGAGATACCTCCATACTAATTTCCATAGTGGCTGCATTAATCTGCAATCCCACCAACAGTGCACCAGGGTTCCCTTTTCTCCACAACCTCGCCAACACTTGTTGTTTGTTGATTTATCGATGATAGCCATTCTGACTGGGGTAAGGTGGTATCTCATTGTGGTTTTTATTTGCATTCCTCTAATGATTAGTGAGGTTGAACATTTTTTCATATGCCTGTTGGCCATCTGTATGCCCTCTTTACAGAAATGTCTCTTCATATCCTCTGCCCATTTTTTAATTGGGTTATTTGTTCTTTTGGTGTTGAGTTGCATGAATGTTTTATAAATTTTTGATATTAACACCTTATCAGATATCTCATTGACAAATACCATCTCCCATTCAGTAGGCTTCCTTTGTGTTTTGTTGATGGTTTCCTTTGTTGTGAAAAACTTTTTAAGTTTGATGTAATTCCATATATTCATTTTTTCTTTTACTCCCCTTGCCCATGGGGATGTATCAGTAAAAATATTGCTCTGGGTAATGTCTGCAAATTTACTCCCTATATTTTCTTCTAGGAGTTTTATGGTTTCAGGTCTTACATTTAAGTCTTTAATCCGTTTTGAATTTGTTCTTGTATATGACGTAAGGAGGTGGTCCAGTTTCATTTTTTTGCATGTGTCAGTCCAATTTTCCCAGCACCATTTATTAAATAGACTATCTTTACTCTAATGTAGATCTTGCTTCCATTGTCATAGACTAACTGTTCATATACGCATGGATTTATTTCTTGGCTCTTTATTCTGTTCCATTGATCTATGTTCCTGTTTTTATGCCAGTACCATACTGTTTTGATTACTGTAGCCTTGTAGTACGTTTTAATGTCTGGAAGCATGATCCCCCTGACTTTGTTCTTATTTCTCAGGATTGCCGTGACTATTCAGGGTTTTTTATGGTTCCATATAAATTTTAGAATTATATTTTCCATTTCTGTGAAAAACGCCCTAGGTAGTTTGATAGGAATTGCATTGACTCTATATATTGCTTTAGGCAGTATGGACATTGTAACTATATTAATTCTTCCTATCCATGAGGATGGTAGGTTTTTCCATGTGTTTGTATCTTCTATTTCTTTCTTCAGTATCTTATAACTTTCTGAGTACAGGTCTTTTACTTCTTTGGTTAAATTTATTCCTATGTATTTTATAGTTCTTGAAGCAATGATAAATGGAACTGTTTTTTCTTACTTTCTCCTTCTGATAGTTTATTATTGGTATATACAAATGCAACTGATTTCTGAGTATTGATTTTGTATCCTGCTACCTTGCTGAATTCATTAATCAGTTCCAATAGTTTTTTGATGGAATCTTTGGGGTTCTCTATATATAGTATCTTGTCATCTGCATATAATGACAATTTTACTTCCTCCTTACCGATTTGGATGCCTTTTATTTCTTTTTCTTGTCTGATTGCTGTAGCTAGAACTTCCAGGACTATGTTGAATAAAACTGGAGAAAGTGAACAGCCTTGTCTTGTTCCTGATCTTAAGGGGAATGATTACCATTGAGTACGATGTTAGCTGTGGGTTGGTCATATACGGCCTTTATTATGTTGAGATATGATCCCTCTATTCCTGCTTTGCTAAGACTTTTTATCATAAATGGCTATTGTATTTTGTCAAATACCTTTAGTGCATCTATTGATATGAGCATATGAATTTTATTTTTCATTTTGTTGATGTGGTGTATCACATTAATTGATTTGCGGATGTTACACCAACCTTGTGTACTAGGGATGAAACCCACTTGGTCATGATGTATGATCTTCTTAATATATTGCTGAATTCTGTTTGCTAAGATTTTGTTGAGGATGTTTGCATCTATGTCCATCAGGGATATCGGGCTATAGTTTTCCTTTTTTGCACTGTCTTTGTCTGGTTTTGGAATCAGGGTGATAGTGGCTTCATAGGAAGACTTTGGGAGCCTTCCGTCCTTCTGGATTTTTTGGAATAGTTTGAGAAGAATAGGTGACAATTTTTTTTTAATGTTTGGTAAAATTCACTTGTGAAGCCAGTTGGTCAGGGCTTCAGTGTCTTTTGTTTGTTGGGAGCTTGTTGATTACTGATTCAATTTCCTTGGTTGTAATTAGTCCATTCAGATTTTCTGTTTCTTCTTGAGTTAGCTTTGGAAGGTAGTATGCTTCTAGAAAATTATCCATTTATTTCAGATAGTCAAATTTGTTGGCATACAGTTGCTCATAGTAATTCCTTAAGATTTTTAGTATTTCTGTGGAGTCTGTTGTCACTTTGCCTCTTTTATTCCTGATTTTACTAACTTGAGTCCTCTCTCTTTTTTATTTGATGAGTCTGGCTAGAGGTTTGTCAATTTTGTTTATCTTCTCAAAAAATCAGTTCTTGGTTTTGTTGATCTTTTGTATTGTTTTTCTGGTCTCTATTTTGTTTGTTTCCTCTCTGGTCTTTATTATCTCCTTCCTTGTACTACCTTTGGGCTTATTTTGTTGTTCCTTTTCCAGCTCCCTGAGGTGTAAGGATAACCTGTTGATTTGAGATTTTTCTTGCTTCTTTAGGTAGGCCTGCACTGCTATGAACTTCCCTCTTAGGACTGTTTTCGCCACATCCCAGAGATTTGGGGTTGTGGTGTTTTAATTTTCGTTTGTCTCGAGGTATCTTTTGATTTCCTCCTTGATCTCAGTTTTGACCCACTCGCTATTTAGTAGCATATTATTCAGCCTCCATGTATTTGTGTGTTTTCTGGATTTCTTCTTGTAATTGATTTCTATTTTCAGAGCATTGTGGTCAGAGAAGATGCTTGATATGATTTCAATCTTCTTAAATTTATTGAGACTTGTTTTGTGGCCTAACATGTGGTCTATCTTGGAAAATGTTCCATGTGCACTTGAAAAGAATGTATATTCTGTGGCTTTGGAGTGAAATGCTCTAAAAATATCAATTAAATCCAGCTGGTCTAATGTGTCATTTAATGCCATTGTTTCCGTGTTGATTTTCTGTCTGGAGGTTCTGTCCCTTGTTGTCAGTGGTGTGTTGAAGTCTCTTACTATGACAGTGTTACTTTTGATCTCTGTCTTTATGTCAGTCAATATCTATTTGATATATGTAGGAGCTCCTATGTTAGGTGCATAGATGTTTACTAGGTTTATGTACTCTTGTTGGATCGATCCCTTTATTATTATGAAGTGCCCTTCTTTGTCCTTTATTATATTCTTCAATTTAAAGTCCATTTTATCTGATGTAAGTATTGCTAATCCAGCTTTTTTTCTCAGTTTCATTTGCATGCAATATTTTACTCCATCCCTTTACTTTCAGCCTGTATGTGTCTTTTGATCTGAGGTGAGTCTCTTGTATACAGCATATGCAAGGGTCTCGCTTTCTTATCCATTCAGTTACCCTATGTCTTTTGATTGGAGCATTTAATCCATTTACATTTAATGTAATTATTGACAGATGCATAGTTATTGCCATTTTGTTATGTGTTCCTGGTCTTTGTTAGGTTGTTTTTCTCTTCTGCTTAAAGAAGCCCTTTTAACATTTCCTGCAATGCTGGCTTGGTGATAATGAATTCTTTTAGCTTATTCTTTTCTGGGAAGCTCTTTATCTTTCATTCAATTTTAAATGATAACATTGCTGAATAAAGCAATCTAGGTTGTAGGCCTTTGTTTTTCATCACTTTGGAAACCTCCTGCCACTGGCCTGCAGACCTTTTGTAGAAAAGTCGGCTGATAATCTTATGGGGGTGTACTTGTAAGTAACTTGTTGCCTATCCCTTGATGCTTTTAGGATTCTGTCTTTGTCTTTTTTTGTTTGTTTCTGTCTTTGTCTTTAACCCTTGCCATTTTCACTATAATGTGTCTTGGTGTGGGTCTGTTTGGGGTCATCTTGGTTGGAACTCTCTGCACCTCCTGTGCTTGTATGTCAATTTCTTTTGCCAGGTTAGGGAAGTTTTCAGACACTATTACTTCAAATATGTTTTTGATCCCTTGCTCCCTCTCTTCTCCTTCTGGTATTCCTATAATGCTCATTTTGTTGCATTTGATGTTGTCACCCAGCTCTCTTAAGCTATTTTCAATGTTTTTTCTTTTTTTTTCTTTTTGTTGTTCCATTTGGATGATCTCTGCTATCTTGTCTTCTAAGTCACTGATTCGATCCTCTGCTTCATTCAATCTGGTAGTAATTCCATCGAGTTTGTTATTTAATCAGTAATTGTATTCTTTAGTTCTAGATGGTTGTTTTTCATGATTTCTTTATTCTTCTTTATATTATCATTAATTTCCTTGAAAATGCTAATAATCAGTGTTTTAAACTCTGTCTCCGATAGGTTGTTTACCTCTATTTCCTCCAGTTTCACTGATTCAAGAGGTTTCTTCTTTTCTTTTATTTGGGATGTGTTTCTTTGTTTCCCCATTCTGGCTTACTCTTTGTGTTTGCTTCGATGTAATAGGTAGATCCCCTAGGTCTCTCAGTCTTTTCTGGATGGACTTATGTGATATGTGTCCTTTATATTTGAATTACTCAGTCTCCCTTTTCTCCTGTGTGTGTGTACCAGAGGTGTTCCTTGTGTTGTGTTTCTTCTCCTGTTGAAGTTGAGCTTTGATTGCTTTCAGCTTGTCAGTAGGTGGGATTGACTTTCAGGTTGACTAGCTGTGAGGATTATCTGTGTCCACAGTTTATGAGCTGCTGTGTGAGGGGTGACCTCTCCAATGAGGCTGGCCCCTATGGGCTCTTGTGCCTATAGTGATTTCCCTTTGGTTGTGACTCTTGTAAGTCAAACCCGGTAATGCTCTGGTTTTATCTAAAGTTGGCCTCTGGGTGTGATGATTCTTGTGCCTCTTTGGCTGGGCCCTGCTGCAGAGTGGTTTTAGAGCAAAATAGATCAACAAGCACAACCACAACAGCTACCATAAAAACCCGGATACTCTCACATGTAAAAAACAACCAAGAACCTACACTCTACATGTACAAAAATATCAAACATACAAAAGAAGAGAACAAACAAAAACAAAACAACAAAAAAACAAAGAACAAAAAACAAACTAAACTAAACTAAAATAAAATATAATAAAATAAAAAATAGAATAAACACAAGAAACAAAATAGAAACACCACCACCCCCCAAAAAAATTGCAGAAAAATGGAAAGGAGGAAAAGTAGAGCAGTGCAAAGAAAAAAGAAAAAAAGGGAGGGAGAGAGGGTAGAAAAGGAAGAAGGAAAGAAAGAGGGAAAATATATATATATATATATACATATCCCCCCAAATATATGGACATATATATCCCCCCAAATATATGGACATATATCCACATATAAACACCTATATATGTGCCTATATTAAAAACTAAAAATGATAATAATGAAATAGAAAAAAACAAAAACAACCAAAACAAGCAACCAAAAAAAAACACCCCCAAAAAACCCCAAAACAACAACAATAAAACACGCCAAAAACAAGACAAAACAAAACAACCAGTGCCAGTCTTGGCTAAAGTCCAGCAAGTTCTCTCCAGGCTGTCCTCTGCTATACACAAACTCCTCTGTGTCTTATGGGGGCAGAGCCGGCCACCTGGCTCCTAGAGTGACCCTGGCAATGCAGGTCTATTGTAGATGAGTGGGGTTATGAGGTGTGATTGGTAGTTTTTACAAAGTCAATGCCGTTTCTGCTCTCGCCTGCCCAGAGGCACGCTGAGTGCGTCTTCGGGCCCTCTTTCCATTGAAGGCTGTAGGGAGCTATGAGATTTCAGAGCTGCTAAAGGCCACCTTCCAGGGGGCCTGTGAGTGACTCAGCAGCTGAAGTTGCCCTGCCTCCCAAGCCGTGCAGGAGAGGTGGGGGTGGGGTTGTAGGCTCACACTCCTTAGCCTCTTCTCATGTGCAGTTTCTCAACCCCTTGGGAGTAGGAGCACCTCTGTACTCTGACACTACCCCTCCATTCAGGGGTCAGTTTAAGACTCTGGCATGGTGGGGGCCAAGGTTTCTGAGGGAGGGTGGGGGTGGGTTCTTATCTATGCAGTTTTTCCGCTTTCTGTCCAAGAAAACAGAAAAAAAAAAGTCCCTCCACCATTTTGAGCTGAGGTTTCTGCCCCAGACGCTCCATCCGAGCTCCTGCTGCGTTCTGGGAAGGACTGCAGCGGCGCAGGGACTGAGCCCACCCTGGTGCTGCAATGCTCTCCGCTCTGCCTCCTGGGGTGTTGCGTCTCCACGCTGCGGGTGCAGGCTGCGACTCCATGCATCTGGCTTCCCTCTTACCCCGCTCTCCTGGTTTGAGGTTTCTGCCTAAGAGTCTGTGCGCCGCGGAGCTCCTGCTGCACTCCCGGCAGGACTGGGTGGGCGTAGGGACTGAGCCTGCCCTGGCGCTGCAATGCTCTCTGCTCTGTCTCCTGATGTCCTGCGGTTCCACAGCCGGGGTGCTGACCGCGCCTCTGCACGCACGTCTCCTCTCTCTCCTCCCTCACTCGCCCAGCCCGAGGCTTCTGCCTCAGACTGCAAACTGTCTCGCTCTTGCTGCTCTCCAGGCGGGCCTCCGCGGGGATCAAGCCGTGAGACGCTCTCCGATCTGCTTGCTCTCTGAGGCCCCGAGTCTCAGCAGCCAGGGCTGCGTCTCCACGCATCTCGCCTCCCTCTTTTCCCACTCGCCCACTCTGCCCACCTCTAAGTAATTGGCGTGGGAGTCTCTTAGCGGCTCTGTGTGATGGATAGAGGCTTGCCTGATGAGTCACAGCTATTCAAATTGAGGCGATTTTCAGGGGAGAACTCAGGGAGCCCTCCTCACAGCCGCCATTTTCCCCTCCTGGCTCCGCATATCATACTTTTTAAAAAGAATATGGGGGACTTAAAGGAATTCTAGAATTGAAAAATAGAGTAACTGCAATTAAGAATTCAAAGGATTAGTTTAAACACAAATTAGACATAGCTGAGAAGATGATTAGGGAAGTGAAAAGAAGGCCAGAAGACATTATCAACAATGAAGCACAGAAAAACAAAAGGATGGAAAATACAGAAGCCATGATAAGAAATATAGAAGTTATAAGAGATGTAAAATCCACGTAATGGAAATCCCATAGGGGAGGAGAAAGAGAATAGAGTAGAATGTTCTTTTTACAATGTAGTAAAAGATAGTGGCTGAGACTTTTTCAAAATGACTAAAGATATCAAACCGAAAATTAAAAAGTCCAGTGAACTCCAATAAGCAGGCGTGGGAGGAAGGAACACTTGCACGGCGCTGAGATTGTGTGCATCCTTAAACTGTGTACCCTAAGGAGATCATTGTCTCATTCTCGTCCTGATCGTGCCAGTAAGGGAAAATAAAATATCCAAATGTAGGTATATCATGATAAAACTTCATAAAAACCAATAAGAAAATCTTGAAAGCAGCTAGCGAAAAATGAATATTACTTTGAAAGAAGCAATGATAAGACTGTCATCTGGTTTCTCAGCAGAAACAATGTGAAACAGAAGATAATGGCATTCTATACCCAACAAAAACATCCTGTCATACAGAAGGTGAAATAAATGAGATTTCAGACAAACAAAAAAACAATAAAATTCTTCGTAAGCAGACATGCATTAAAAAGGGGTTTCTCCAGGTAGAAAAGAACTGTCCCAAATATTAAGAAGTCCTTGCAGGAAGGAATGAAGATCAATTGAAATGGTAATGGCGAAGGCAAATCTAAATGATTCTGATGGTGCGGAACAATAATAATAATGTCCTGTGGGGTTTGAAATGTACGTGGATTTAAAATTCGTAACAATGACATATAAAGAAAAAGGGAGACAAATGAAGTTAAAGTGTTCTAAGGAAGACAATAGAAGTACTGATTAACATTTGGATTTAAAAAGTAAAGGATGCATTTAAAAACTCTAGGGGAAACTTAAAAATAAAATTAAAATGAATGATGGTATAACTTCCAAACTAATAAAAGGGGGAAAACTGTATAATAAAAAGTAATCCAAGGGCCAGCCGAGTGGCTCAGTTGGTTAAGAAGGCAAAAAAAAAAAAAGGAAAGGAAAGAAAAGGAAATATTGTAGACGGGACAAATAAAGAGCACATACCAAGATGTTAGATTTAAGCCAACATGTAACCAATTACAATAAATACAAATGAACAGAAAACACCAATGAAATAAAAGAAATTTTTAACCTGGATTTTAAAAAGACATAGTTCTATGTGCTATTTCCAAGAGGTGCATGTAAATATAGGATGTAGGTAAGTTCAAACAGGTCACAAAAAGATACACCATGCAAGCACTATATTTTAAAATACACCCACTGGACAAGAAAGAAATTACAATGGAAAATATTTTAAACTAAATGATAATGAAAGTATCACATATCAAAATTTATGGAATGTAGCTAAGGCCAAACTCAGAGGAAATTTTTAGCCTTGGATGCATATGTTAGATAAGAGGAAAAGCTGAACATTTATAACAACCATTTATCTTAAGAAGTTATAAAAAGAATAGCAAAATAAACAAAATAGAAGAATGGAAATAATATAATTCAGAATTCAATTAAATAAAAAACATGTAATAGGGTGAATAAATAAAGCAAAAAGCTGATTATTTGGAAAGACTAATACACTGCAATTAACAACATTCAAAATCAATAAACCCTTGGCACAATTGAGACAAAAGGAAAAGGCACGAATTATCAATATCAGAATGAAAAGGGGGACCCCTTCAGAGATCCTATAGGTGTTAAAAATATAATCAGGGACAACTGGAAAACACATGCAAAATATAAATTTAAATCCCTACCTCCCATCATATACAAAAATTAACTCAAAATGTATCAAAGACCTAAATGTAAGGGCTAAAACTATTAAACCCTTCAAAGAAAACAAATGTTAAATTTTCATGATGTTGTATTAGACAATATGACACCAAAAGCACAAACAACAAAAGAAAAAAAATAGGCAAATTGGACTTAACCAGAATTAAAAACTAAAAAAAAAATTTATGCTTCAAAAAATATCATCAATAAAGTGAAAAAAATGCCTGCAGGTTAAGAGAAAATATTTGCAAATTATGTATCTGATCAGGGATTTATAACCAGAATATATAAAGAACTCTTACAAGTCAACAATAAAAGACAACCCAATTTAAAAATGGGCAAAGGATCTAAATAGGCCTTTCTGAAAAAAAAAAAAAGATATATAAATGGCCAACAGTCACATGAAAATTAAACATCATTACTCATTAAAGAAATGCAAATCAAAAAAACCACAGTGAGATATTACTTCACACCCACTAAAATGGCTACAGTCAAAATGTCAGACAATCACAATTTTGACAAATACGTAGAGAAATTGGAACCCTCATTTATTGTTGGTGGGAATGTAAAATGGTGCAACCACTTTGGAAAACAGTCTGGCTGTGCCTCAAAAAGTTAAACAGAGTTACCATATGGCCCAGCAATTTCAAACCTAGACATTTATCCAAGAGAATTAAAAATGTATGTCTACACAATAGCTTATAATAGAATGTTTATAGCAACATTATTCATAATATCCCAAAAGCAAAACCACAAATGTCCATCAACTGATGAACAGATAAGCAAAGTGTAGTACAGCCATACAATCAAATATTATTTGGCCAAAAAAGTACTGATACAGGGCTGGGCGAGTGGCACGTTGGTTAAGAGCTGGCTTGGGATGCCAGAGGGCCCCAGTTCGGATCCCACATATGAGGGCCAGTGACACTGCCCTCCATAGCTAAGATGTTGAACAACAGCTCAACCTGGAGCTGGGCTGCCATGAGTCGCCGGCGACGGTGTAGGCTGCAGCCCCTGTGGCAGTGGGTTGCCATGGGCTACTGTGTGTAGCCAGCAGCCAGCGTGAGCGGCCAGCAGCCATCCAGAAGCCGGCGACTGATCTGCCTCACCCGGGAAGAGCGCAATGATGGTGCCAACTTGGGCCAGTGAAGCAACGTCCTCCACAACTAGACTGAAGAACAAAATGACAGCAACTTGTCTGTTCCCCTTCCCCCAATTCCCCAATAAAAATCTTAAAAAAAAAAAAGTACTGATACATACTGTAACATGAGTAAATCTTAAAAGCATTATGCTAAGTGAAAACAGCCAATCACAAAAGGCTATATATTGTATGATTCCATTTATATGAAATGTCTAAAATAGGCACATCTATAGAGACAGAAACTAGATTAGTAGTTGCCAAGGGCTGGAGGAAGGGGAGAATGGGAGTGACTGCTAATGGATATGGAGTTTTGTTTGGGGATATTGAAGTATTTTGGAATTAAATAGTAGTGAGGGTTGTACAACTATGTGGATATACAAAAATCCACTATATCGTACATCTAAAAAATAAAAATAAACAAAAGGATGAGTATATATAACAATATGATGCTAAAATGTAGGCAAAATGGACAAATTGTAGGAAAATGCAGCAATCTAAAACTGACACAAGAAAAAAAGAAACTGTTACTAGTCTTATAAGCTATTAAAGAAATTGAATATGTTATTTTAAACCTTCACACAAAGAAAACTCCAAGCCCAGATGGCTGCACTTGTGTGTTTTACCAAACACGTAAGGAAGCAAAAAAATGCCAATCCCACACAAAGTCCTCCAGAGAAAAGAAAAAGAGGGAACATACTTGATCAGGTCAGAATAACCTTGATCCCAAACCCGATAAGACATTATGAGAAAGAAAAACTACAGGCCAGTCTCACTCATTAACTTAGATGCAGAAATCCTAAACAAAATATTAGCACACTGAATCTTATGATATATGAATATAATGATCAAGTAGTGTTTACTACAGGGTTGGTTTAATGTTAAAAAATAAATTAGTGAAATTCATCATATGAACAGAGTATAGAGAAAAAATAATGATCATCTTAGGAGATAATAGAAACAGCATTTGATAAAACTCAGCATCCATTCATGATGTTAAACATACTTTGAAAACTCAGAATAGAAAGCAACTTTCTTAATATGATAAATGTTGCCTATGAAAAACCTAGAGCAAATATTATACTTAATAATGAGATGTTGAAAGCTTTCCCTTTGAGATTTGGAACAAGGCAAGGATGCACATTATTGCTACCTCTACTGAAAGCTGCAGGGCTGGCCCTGCAAAGTATTGAAGGGCAAGAAAAGAAAAGAGAGTAAAGTCATAAGAATTGGAAAGAAACAAATGAAAGTGCCATAATTTGTGGATGAAATGACTTTGTAAATGGGAAATCCAAAGAATTTACAGATAAATTATTGGCATTAATAATGAGTTCAGCAAAAGTTGCTGATAAAATTCAGTACAAAAAAACTGTATTTCTGTATGTCAACAACAAATAGAAAATGAAGATTTTAAATACTGATTACAACAGAATAAAAATTTATAATACCTAGAAATAAAACTAATAAAAAAAGTGGACAAGAATTTGCTGAAGAAAACTATACAACTATTCTTGAGAGAAAATGAATATTTAACTAAATGGAGAGATATGTTCATCAGAAGATATAGGATTGTAAATTTGTGAGTTCTCCCCCTAGTAATCCATATATTTAATGCAACTCTAATAAAAATTCCAAGTGCTTTTATTTATCTTGAAAATCTGATTTTTAAGCTGTATATGGAAATGCAAAGGGACAAAAATAGCCAAGACACTAGAGGAATAAGGTAGAAGAATTTGTTCCACCAGAAATCAAGAATTTTTACAAAACTCACAATAATTAAGGTAGTGTAGTAATACACACTTCAGTAATACACAAACAGATGAGGAGAACAAATAAAGACGCAGAAATAGACCCATGAATACTTGGACATTTGATTTATGACAAACGTGGCACTGCAAAGCAGAGGGAAAAGGAAAGTATTTTCAATAAGCAGACTGGGTGAACTAGATAGAAATATGGGGTCGCAGGAGAGAGACTTGACCCCTACCTCACACCATGCACAAAAATTAATTCCAGGAGAATTGTAGGCCTAGACATGAAAGGAGAAACAGTATCTTTTAGAAGATAATTGAAAATATCTTCATGACCTCAAGGTAAGGAAGATTTCTTAAATAGGACACAAACAGCAATCATTATAAAGGAATGAATTGATACATTGATTCATTAAAGTAATAACTTCTAGTCATTAAAAGACACATTAAAAGAGTGAAAATGTAAGCTAGAGAGTATGAAAATATATTTCCTACATATTTAACCAACAAAGAGCTGAATATCAAAATATGTAAAAGAAAAACTCTTATAAATCAATAATAAAAAAAACACTCCAGAAGACAAGTGGGCAATAGGCTAACAGTTTGCAAAACTAGATATCCAAATGAGACTTAAGAAAAACTGCTCAGCCTCATTAGTAAGCAGGGAAATGCAAATTCAAACCACAGGGAGATTCTTCAAAACCTATCCACCAGCATGGCTAAAACTAAAAGGATTAGCAATACCAAGACTGGAGCAATGGGGATTATTATGTGAAGAGTTTAGAAACCCAGAAAAGCATTGTTCTGAAATTGAACAATGCAACAATTTCACTCTACCTATATACCCAACAGAAAAGTATCAGGGCTCTGGGAGACAAAAAAATGTTCATAGAGGCATTATTTATAGTATTTCCCTTCCCCCCACCGCAAGCCCTGTAAACAATCGAAATGTCTCAGCAGCAGAACAGATAAGTTGTGATGTATTCATGCAATGCAATACTTCACAGCAACAAAAATAAACAAACTACATTTAGCAAACATAGTGTTCACGAACAAAAACAGACAAATAAATATGAAGGGTATAATTATATTCATATAAAGTTCAGAAAGAGATGGAAGTAAACTGTAGTGTATATTGATGAACACTTAGTAAGTGAAAGTATAAAGAAAATCAAGGGAGTCCTCCACAATTAGACTGAAGAACAAAAGGACAACAACTTGTCTGTTCCCTTTCCCCAATTCCCCAATAAAATCTTTAAAAAAAAAAAAAAAGAAAAGAAAGGGAGAGAACAAATCAAGAAAACGTATAAAGAACCCAGAAAAATTATCCATATGTATATCTATTATGAATATTTTTAGTAATAAAATTTTACCCTAATTTGTCTTTAGTAACTATTATGTAATGCAGTTGGTATTGTGGTATTCTAACACCATATATATGTGTGTGTGTGTG
>NW_017731841.1:906092-917378 GCF_001890085.2 Hipposideros armiger
ACACACACACACACACACACACACACACACACACACATGCACACATACATATACAGTTTGACAAGTAAGTTTGCGAACTTGCTGCCAGGTGCTTACATTGGCAGCACTGTACAAATAGCTCGGTAAGCTTTCATAACCTTGGTATATTAGTATCTCACAGCTGTGTTTGTGTCGATGTGTGGTGGTTTTGCTGAGTGGCATTCATTATTGTTTTTGCATATTTTTGTGTGCCGTCACGAGAAAGTCTGAGCTTGAATTACAGCAATGAACAAACATTAAATTTCTTGTTAAATTTGGCAAGAGTGGAAATGAAATCAGGGACATGTTAGTCCAAGTTTATGGGGATAATGCCATGAAGAAAACAGCAGTGTACAAATGAATTAAATGTTTTTCTGAGGGGAGAGAATGCATCACTGATGAAGAGAGGTCAGGGCAGCCAGTAATGAGCAAAACTGATGAAAACATTGCAAAAATCATCAAATTGTACATCAAAATCATCGGCTGACTGTGAGAAGCATAGCAGACTAAGTAAACATTGGTAGAGAAACGGTTAAGAAAATCTTAACTGAAAACCTTGGCATGAGAAAGGTGAAAGGTGTGTGCAAAAATGGTCCAAAAGGAGCTCATCAATGAACTAAAGCAAAGGAGAGTCGAATTTGCCAAGACCTTTTGGAGAGGCAAGATGATATTTTGGGCTGTGTTATCACTTTGCATGTGATGAAACATGGGTGTACCAATACAACCCTGAAACAAAGCGTCAAAGTGCACAATGGAAGTCAGCCAATTCTCCACGACCAAAAATGTTCCGTCAGTCCAAATCAAGAGTCAAAACGATGTTGCTAAACTTTTTTGATATTATTTGTACCAAATGGACAAACAGTTAACCAAGTTAACTATTTGGAAGTGCTGAAAAAGCTGTGTGGAAAAGTTAGATGAAAACGACCTGAACTTTTCACCAACAATTCATGGCTCTTGCATCACAATGCACCAGCTCACACAGCACTGTCTGTGAGGGAGTTTTTAGCCAGTAAACAAATAACTTTATTGGAACATCCTCCCTACTCTCCTGAGCTGGCCCTCAGTGACTTTTTCCTTTACCCAAAGATAAAGAAAATATTGAAGAAAAGACATTTTGATGACATTCAGTACATCAAGGGTAAACAATGATAGCTCTGATGGCCATTCCAGAAAAAGAGTTCTAAATTGCTTTGAAAGGCATACTAGGCACTGGCATCAGTGAATAGCTTCCCAAGGGGAGTACTTTGAAGGTGACCATAGTGATATTCAGCAATGAGATATGTAGCACTTTTTCTAGGATGAGTTCGTGAACTTAATTGTCAGACCTCGTATTACTTAATTTTCTGTGGTCAGGAGTCTTATCTTGGGTTATCAGAGTCCTCTGCTCAGGGTCTTATAAAGCTGAAATCAAGATGTTGGCTGGGATGCATTTCTTTCTGGAGGTTGGGTCTTCTTCCAATTTCACATGATTGTTGACAGAGTTCAATTCCTTGTGGTTGTAGGACTAACTTTCCTTCTTTCTCTGGCCATAAGCTGGTTCTTCAAGGCAGCAGGAGAGCATCTGCTGCATTTTCAAAACCCTCTGACTTCCTTTGTCTCAGACTTCTAGACCCATTTTATTTTATTTTATTTATTTATTTATTTTTAAAGATTTTTATTGGGGAATTGGGGGATGGGAACAGCGCTGGGGAATTGGGGGAAGGGGAACAGACAAGTTGCTGTCGTTTTGTTCTTCAGTCTAGTTGTGGAGGATGTTGCTTCACTGGCCCAAGTTGGCACCATCATTGCGCTCTTCCCGGGTGAGGCAGATCAGTCGCCGGCTTCTGGACGGCCACTCACAGCGGCTGCTGGCCGCTCATGCTGGCTGCTGGCTACACACGGTAGCCCATGGCAACCCACTGCAGCAAGGGCTGCAGCCTATGCCGTCGCCGGAGACTCACAGCAGCCCAGCTCCAAGTTGAGCTGTTGTTCAGCATCTTAGCTGTAGAGGGCAGTGTCACTGGCCCTCATATGTGGGATCCGAACTGGGGCCCTCTGGTGACCCAAGCCAGGTCTTAACCAATGCACCACTCAGCCAGCCCTCTAGACCCATTTTAAAGGACTCACGTGATTAAATTGTGTCCACCCATACTTGAGGGTAGAGATCTTGGGATTCATGTTGAATTCTGCCTACCTCACTTATCCTGAATGGTAGGATTAGGGGATAACATATTTTACATTTAATTAACTGACATTTTAGAAAACATTAATTTATTTTACATTGACATTTAAAAATAATGTTAACTTATTTTATATTTACAATTTTATATTTTGATGCTTATTAACTTATATTACTAAATGTTTTACAATAAACACAATTTTTTCATCACAAAAATATTTTAAAATTTTGCTTACTTGTTTCTTATTACATTGATTAAAAGGAGAAACTCTAGCCTTGGAAGGGCAATCCAGACATCTGTCACCAGCCCCTTTAGTCTGGTTTCTAAGTCCCTCAGCTGTCAGTATCCTACCAATGACTGTGGGTCAATTTCCCAGTGACATTATGAATGATGTGAACTTTGGCAGATATCCTGGGATAACCTCCCCACCATTGATTGGGTTTAGGGTAAATCACATTCCTTGAACTCCATTAATGAATGTTTGAGACTGCTGGTTTTGTAATCTCGTATTTAGATCAAGCATCTGATACAGGTTTTACACATGGTAGGCATGCAGTATGTGTTTTATGTAGTCATTTGCTTGTTCATTCAACCAGTTGTTGTTCATTTATTCAACCATGTTGATTGAGTATCAGGCCCCATGACAGGCCCTCAATTGTTGAATAAATGACCACATCTGAGTCCCACCCCATTTTTCTGTGGCCCAGGTAGTGCTAGAACTGGTACCCTCCCCAAGGCATTCTGGAGAGAAATGAGCCAAAAAAAAAGAGAAGTGAAAGATAATTTGTTGGGGAAACAAACTTAGGCACCAAGTCCAAAGGATGGGAAACAAGGTGTACATGGGATAGAGCCCATGAACGGAGGTCAGCGGAAGTGCAGAGAGGGTCAGGAGAGAAGTGGGAAGGGTCCTGGGCCACTATCAAGAAGATATGGGGGTCTTCCACTTATTACAAGAGGCCTTTTGTACATGATTAAATAGACAGCTAGGCTGGTGAAGCAGGATGGGGGAAAGCTGCACAGTGAGTACTCTGGGGGAGTGCATGAACCCCAAGAAACGACTTTAGCAAAGAAAGTTATCAGGGATAAAGAAGGCCATTACATAATGATAAAGGGATAAGTTTTTCAAGAAAATGTAACTATCCTTACTGTGTAACAAAGCATCAAATTATATGAGGCAAAAACTAATAAAACTGCAAAGGAAAATAGATTCCACTGTCAGAGTTGGAGATTTCAACACTCCTCTATCAGAAATGAACAGACCTAGCAGGCAAAAAATCAGCGAGGATATTGTTGAATTCAACTACACCATCAATCAACTGGATATAATTAATATCTATAGACTACTTCATCTAACAACAGAAGAATATATATTATTTTCAAGCTCGCATGGAATATTCAGCAAGGCTGACTAAATTCTGGGCCATAAAAACAGACCTTAGCAAATTTAAAAGAAAAAAAATCATACAATGTCTGTTTTCAGACCATAATGAAATTAAACTAGAAATCAATAACAGAAAAAGAAATGGAAAATCTCAAAATACATGGAGATTAAACAATACACTTCCAAATAACATATGGATCGAAGAAGAAATCTCAAGAGAAATTTAAAAATATTTGGAACAAGATAAAAATGAAAACAAAGCTTACCAAAATTTGGGGCCAGCCAAGTAGCTCAGTTGACTAAGAGCACGAGCTTTGAGCAATAGGATCGCTGGTTCAATTCCCACACTGGCCAGTGAGTTGCACCTGAGCTGCCAATAGGTGGCAGGGTGGCTCAGCTGGTGAGAGCACACGCTCCTAACAACAAGGTTGACATTCGACTCCCACATGGGAAGGTGGGCTACACCATCTAAGATTGAACATGGCACCTTGAGCTGAGCTGCCCTGAGCTACTGACAGGTGGCCGAATAGTGACTGAACTTGGAGCTGAGCTAGTTGCACCCTCCACAACTAAGATTGAAGGACAACAGCTTGGCTGTTCCCCTTCCCCAATTCCCCAATAAAATCTTTAGAGAAAAAAAACTTACCAAAATTTGTGGGATGCCCCAAAAGCCACACTTAGAGGAAATTTGTAGCATTGAATGCATATATTAGAAGAGAAAAAAGATCTTAAGTAATCTAAATTTCCACCTTAGGAAACCTAGCAAAAGAACTGTAAATTAAATCCACAGAAAGTGGAAGAAAACCAATAAGAATTAGAGGAGAAATTAATACAATTTCAAACAGGAAATCAATATAGAAAATTAATGAAACCAAAAGCTGGTTTTTTTAAAAGATCAGCCTCGAGCTAGGCTAAACCTAAGAAAGATAGAGAGGACACAAATTACTAATATCAGAAATGAAAGAGGAGACATCACTATAAATCCTATGAACATTAAAAGGATAATAAGTGAATACCATGAACAACTCCATGCCCATGAATTAGATTATCTAGATGAAATGGGCCAATTCTTTGAAAGACAAAATTTGCCAAAACTCACACAAAAAAATAGGCAATCTGAATAGGCCTATATCTATTAAAGAAATTAAATGAAAATTAATAACCTTCCAAAACAGAAAGCGCCAGGCCCATATGATTCACTGGTGGATTCTACCAAATACTTAAGGAAGAAATTATACCAATTGTATACAATCTTTTTCAGAGGATAAAAGCAGAGGGAATGCTTCTTAACTCATTCTGTGAGACCAGCATTACCCTAAATACCAAAAATAGACAAAGACATTACAAGAAAGGAAACTATAGACCAATATCTCTCATGAACATAAATGCAAAAATCCTCAACATAATGTTAGCAAATTGAGTCCAACAATGTATAAAAAGGATTGTACCCACGACCAAGTGGAACTTATCCCAAGTATGCAAGGCTGATTCAACATTCTAAAATCAACTAATGTAATTCACCACATCAACAGGCTAAAAAAGAAATATTGTATGATGATTCAATAGATACAGAAAAGCATTTATTAATAATAAAATCCAACACCATTCATGATAAAAGCTCAGTAAACTAGGAATAGAGAACTTCCTTAACTTGATAAAGAATATCTGCAAAAAACCTACAGCTAACATGATATTTAATGTTGAGAAACTCAAAGCTTTCCTTTTAAGATCATGGACAAGGCAAGGATGTTCCCGCTCATCACTCTTTTTCAACATAATCCTGGAAATTCTAGCTAATGCAATAAGACAAGAAAAGGAGAAGAAGCATGTATTGATGCGTGCTGTAGGTCTGAGAAATACTGTGACAATGTTGTGTGATAGAGCAGTCTCTGTGTCCAGGTGTAAGTGCTTTGCATTTAGAGCTCATGCCATCCTCACAAAACCTCAGTGAGCTAACCACTTTTATCATAAGCCCATTTTCCAAAGGAACAAACTGAGGCACAGAAAGATGAAGTCACTTGCCCAAGGGCACATAGCTACTACATGAATGACAGCTGGGACTGGAACCCAGGTCCTTCATCTCTAAAGCCTGTGGGCTTAATCCCCAAGCCGTTTTATCCTCTCTTTGTCTGATAAAGTTCTGCTCATCCACCCTATGGACCTTATCCTGCATGTCTTTGACCCTTTAGGACTGGCTTTCCTGTCCCACCTCTTTACTCCCAAGCCCCTGTGACGATAGCCCTCACCTCTCACTTGTCATTGTCAGTTTTGTTCTCTGTCTCTCAGGCCCATGCCCCACAGGAGGACACCCAGGTGTCTCCAGCATTTAACCCAAGGCCCAGGACATAGTAGGTGCTCAGTGAACATGTTCTGAATTAGGGGACAGCTGGATGGATGGTCATGACACTCTGAGAGGTTAAATAGCTCACTCAAGGCCACACAAGGAAGAGGCTGAATCTTGACTCAATCCCAAGTCCTTGAAAAGCAGGTTCATGGTGGCCTCCGAGTCCCTCTGCCTTTTGGGACCCACATGGAAATATTTTGCAGCAGCTCCACACTTCTCCATCCCAGGCTGCCTCTTGTGACTGTTCATCCTATATTGCCAAAGAGGGACTAGACAAAAAGAAAGAGAAATTTCCCAGCATCTGAGAGCATCTGTGGATGCTCATAATGGGCAGAAAGTCATCTCATTGTCAGGCACTCTGAGGCTGGCCATATGGGTTTATTTTAGTGGATTTTTGTATTGTGAAAAAGAGTTTCTGTTTAAACACAGGGTGAGTCATTGTCTGCTTCTGCAGTGGCATCCGGCCTGCACCACCTTCACCAACATCTGTGAGAGCCTGGTTGCAATTTCCAGAAAATTCTATAGAGCTCCCTTGCTACTTTTGAAGGGTGAGATGCCCTGTTCTCCAGGAGTGTCACCCTGTCCTTTGTGCTTTCTGAGCCTGAGTGCCCACTTTGGCCCCTCTTCTTCCACATTGTAGTTCTGTTATATTTTTCACCTATTTCCCCAATGAGACTATACATTCCTCTGGGGCAATGACTGGGGTTTTTTGTTTGTTTGTTTTTACCCCCCATCTCAGTTTCTATAGAACCTAGCACTCCCATATTGCCAACATGCACCTGTTGAAAGATGAACCCCAATTTTGTTTGCTGGACCATTAGAGTGCCTGGCTGGAAAGCTGAGTTAAAAATAGTTCAGGTTGCTTTTGCTCTGATCACCCACACATATTTTCACAGAGGACAAGTTGGTGCAGAGAAAAGAATAAAGGCTTGGAGTCAGACCAAATGGGGTTCAAATCCTGGCTCAGCTGATTTAGGGTTGGCCAACCCTCCCCCCACAAGTCTCAGTGTCTTTATTGGTATTGTGGGAATTAGTCTCAACTAATGGAGTTGTTATAAAGGCTAAATAAGGAAAATGGCGGCAGTGAGGAGGGCTCCCTGAGTTCTCCGCTGGAAATCGGCGCAATTTGAACAGCTGGAGCTCAGCAAACAAACCTCTACCGAGCATGCTGAGCAGCGAAGGGACTCCCACGCCAAGTACTTAAAAGTGGGCAGACCCGGCGAGTTGGGGAAGAGGGAGGCGAGGTGTGTGAAGGTACAGCCCGCAACCCCGGCGTTTGAGACTCGGGGTCTCAGAGAGCAGATGGCAGAGAGTTCCCCGGGGCTCGCTCCCTGCACCTTCGGCCGCGCTAAGACAGGATCCTCAGGCTGGGCGAGTAGGGGAACAAAGAGAAGAGACGTGCGAGCTGAAACGCGGTCTGTCCATGCCCGCTGCTGCGGAGCTGTAGGAAGCCAGGACACGGCAGAGGCGCTTGCAGCATCAGGGCGGGCTCAGCCTTTGGGCCGACCTTCCCACTGGGAGTGTGACAGGAGCCCCAGGGCGTGCGCACTCGGAGGCAAAAACCTCAAACCGGTTGAACGGGAGAAGAGGGAAGCCAGAAGCTGGAGACACAGCCTGCACCCTGCGGCTGTGAAGACACGAGCTGCAGCACCAGGGTGGGTTCCTGGAGCGCAGCAGGGGCTCTGCTGGAGCATCTGAGCTATAAACGGCAAGGGGGCTTTTTTTTTTCCCTCCACTTTTTTTTTCTCCAACAGAAAAAACCCCCACAAAAATCCCAAAAAACTGCATAGATAAGAGCCCACCCCCACCCTCCCTCAGAAACCTTGGCCCCTGCCCTGCCAGAGCCTTAGGCTGATCCCTGAAGGGAGGTGTACGGTCAGATTACAGACGCGCTCCTACTCCTAGGGGTTTGAGAAATTCCGCATGAGAAGAGGCTGCAGGAGCGTGCGCCTAAACACACCGCCCCCACCCCTACCTCTCCTGTGAGGCTCCAGAGGCCGAGCAACTTCAGGTGCTGTGTCACTCAGGCCTCCTGGGCAGGTGACTTCTAGCAGCTCTGAAATCTCCACGCCCCCCTACAGCCCCCAGTGGAAAGAGCGCCCGAAGATGCACATCCAGCCCTCTGGCTGCACAGAACTCAGAGTGCCTCTGGGCAGGCGGGAGCAGAAACAGCACTGACTTTGTAAAAAAACTACCAATCACACCTCATAACCCCACACACCTAAAATAGACCTGCATTACCAGGCTCACTCTAGGTGCCAGGCGACCGATTCTGCCCCCACAAAGATGTAGAGGAGTTTGTGTACAGCAGAGGAAAACCTGTGGAGAGCATGGCGGACTTCAGCCAAGATTGGCACTGGTTGTTTCTTGTTTTTTCTCTCTCTCTTTTTTTTTTTTTTTGTTTGAACGTTTTTATTTTTGTGTGTTTTTTTTTTAGTGTGTTATAGTGTTGTTGTTAATTGGGCTCTTTTGGATGTTTTGGGGGGTTTTTCGTTGGTTGCTTGTGTTGATTGGTTTTTTCTATTTCATTATTTTTAGTTTTTAATATAGGCATATAGAAAGGAGCATTTACGTGGATATGTAGGTCCATATATATGGGGGTGTATATATATATATATATATATATATATATATATATACACACACACACACACACACACACACACATATTTTTTTTTCTTCTTTTTTCTCTCTCTCCTTCTTTCTTTTTTACCCTCTCTCTCTCTCCCTTCTTTTCTGCTGTCTTGTCACTGCTCTACTTTTCCTCCTTCTTTCCATTTTTTTCTGCAACTTTTTTTGGGTGTTGCTATTTTGTTTCTCAAGTTTATTCTATTTTTATTTTATTTAGTTTTGCTACTTGTTCCTTGTTTTGTTTTTCATTGTTGTTTTGATTCTGTTGATTTGTTTTTTCCTTTTGTATGCTTGATACTTCTGTACATGTTGAGTGTAGGTTGATAGCTGTTTTGCACATCTGAGAGTATCTGGTTACCTTTGGTGGCTGCTGTTGTTGTGCTTGTTGATCTGTTTTGCTCTAAAATCCACTCTGCAGTGGGGCCCAGCCAAAGAGTCACAAGAATCATCACACCCATAGACCAACTTTAGATAAAACCAGAGCATTATGGGGTCTGACCTACAAGAGTCACACCCAAAGGGAAATCACTACAGGCTCAAGAACCCATAGGGTCCAAGCCTCATCAGAGGGGTCAACCCTCACACAGAAGCTCATAAACTGTGGACACAGCTAATCCACACAGCTAGTCAGCCTGGAACTCAATCCCACCTACTGACAAGCCAAAAGAAGTCAAAGCTCTACCTCAACAGGAAAACACACAACACAAGGAACACCTCTGGTACACACACACATAGGAGTAAAGGGAGACTGAGTGATTCAAATATAAAGGACACACACCACATAAGTCCACCCAGAAAAGACTGAGAGACCTAGGAGATCTACCTATTACATCGAAGCAAGCACAAAGAGTAAGCCAGAATGGGGAAACAAAGAAACACATTCCCAATAAAAGAACAGAAGAAACCTCCTGAATCAGTGGAACTTGAGGAAATAGAGGTAAACACCCTATCGGAGACAGAGTTCAGAACACTGATTATTAGAATGTTCAAGGAAATTAATGACAATTTAAAGAAGGATAGGGAAATCATGAAAAACAACCAGCTAGAATTAAAGATTACAATTACTGAATTAAATAACAAACTTGATGGAATTACTAGCAGATTGAATGAAGCAGAGGATCAAATCAATGACTTAGAAGACAAGATAGCAGAGATCATCCAAATGGAACAACAAAAAGAAAAAAGAATAAAAAACACTGAAAATAGCTTAAGAGTGCTGGGTGACACCATCAAATGGAACAACATGCACATCATAGGAATGCCAAAGGAGAAGAGAGGGAGCAAGGGATCGAAAACATATTTGAAGTAATAATGTCTGAAAGCTTCCCTAACCTGGCAAAAGAAATTGACATACAAGCACAGGAGGTGCAGAGAGTTCCAACTAGATGATACCAAACAGGCCCACACGAAGACAGATTATAGTGAAAATGGCAAGGGTTAAAGACAAAGACAGAATCCTAAAAGCTGCAAGGGACAGGCAGCAAGTTACTTACAAGGGCACCCCCATAAGATTATCAGCTGACTTTTCTACAGAAATGCTGCAGGCCAAAAGGGAGTGGCAGGAGGTCTTCAAAGTGATGAAAAACAAAGGCCTACAACCTAGATTGCTTTATCCAGCAAGGTTATCATTTAAAATTGAAGGAGAGATAAAGAGCTTCCCAGAAAAGAATAAGCTAAAGGAATTCATTACCACCAAGCCAGCATTGCAGGAAATGTTAAAAGGGCTTCTTTAAGAAGAGGAAAGAAAAAAACAACCTAACTAATGAAGACCAGGAATACAAATAACAAAACGGCAATAACTACGAACCTATCAATACACATTAAATGTAAATGGATTGAATGCTCCAACCAAAAGACATAGGGTGGCTGAATGGATAAGAAAGCAAGACCCTTACATATGCTGTATACAAGAGACTCACCTCAGATCAAAAGACAAATACAGGCTGAAAGTAATGGAATGGAGTAAAATATTTCATGCCAATGGAACTGAGAAAAAAGCTGGAGTAGTGATACTTATATCAGATAAGATGGATTTTAAATTGAAGAACATAATAAAGGACAAAGGAGGGCACTTCATAATAATAAAGGGATCAATCCACAAGAGGACATAACCTTAGTAAACATCTATGCACCTAACATAGGAACCTCCAAATATATAAAAAAGATATTGACAGACATAAAGACAGAGATCAACAGTAACACTATCATAGTAGGGGACTTCAACACCCCGCTGTCACCAATGGACAGATCCTCCAGACAGAAAATCAACACGGAAACAGTGGCCTTAAATGACTCGTCAGACCAGCTGGATTTAATCGATATTTTGAGAGCATTTCACTCCAAAGCAAAAGAATATACATTCTTCTCAAGTGCACATGGAACATTTTCCAAGATACACCACATGCTCGGCCACAAAAAAAAAATCTTAATAAATTTAAGAAGATTGAAATCATATCAAGCGTCTTCTCTGACCACAATACTATGAAACTAGAAGTCAATTACAAGAAGAAATCTGGAAAGCACACAAATACATGGAAGCTGAATAATATGCTACTAAATAGCGAGTGGGTCAAAACTGAGATCAAGGAGGAAATCAAAAGATACCTCGAGACAAACGAAAATGAAAACACCGCGACCCAAAATCTCTGGGATGTGGCGAAAGCAGTCCTAAGAGGGAAGTTCATAGCAGTGCAGGCCTACCTAAAGAAGCAAGAAAAATCTCAAATCAACAGGTTATCCTTACACCTCAGGGA
>NW_017731841.1:919438-933746 GCF_001890085.2 Hipposideros armiger
CTGTGGGCAAGGGAAGTAAAAGAAAAAAAGAACATATAGAACTACATCAAAAAAGTTGTTTTTACAACAAAGGAAACCATCAACAAAACAAAAAGGAAGCCTACTGAATGGGAGAAGATATTTTTCAATGATATATCTGATAAGGGGTTAATATCCAAAATTTATAAAACACTCATTCAACTCAACACTAAAAAAACAAACAACCCAATTAAAAAATGGGCAGAGGGTATGAAGAGACATTTCTCTAAAGAGGACATACAGATGGCCAACAGGCATATGAAAAAATGGTCAACCTCACTAATCATTAGAGAGATGCAAATAAAATCACAGAGAGATACCACTTCACTCCAGCCAGAATGGCTATCATCATTAAATCAACAAACAACAAATGCTGATGAGGTTGTGGGGAAAAGGGAACCCTGCTGGTGGAATTGCAGACTGGTGCAGCCACTATGGAAATCAGTATGGAAGTATCTAAAAAAACTGGAAATGGAACTACCTTATGACCCAGCAATTCCACTCTTAGGTATTTATCCAGAAAAACCCAAGATATTAATTTGAAAAAACATATGCACCCCTATGTTCATTGCAGCACTATTTACAATAGCCAAGACTTGGAAACAACTGAAATGCCCATCGGTATTCGACTGGATTAAGAAACTATGGTACATTTACACAATGGAATATTACTCGGCTATAAAGAAGAAGGAAATTGTACCATTTGCAACGATATGGATGGACCTAGAGAACATTATGCTAAGTGAAATAAGTCAGTCAGAGAAAGACAAATACCATATGATCTCACTTATACGTGGAATCTAGAAAACTGAATAAATGAGAAATGTAAACAGTAATAGTCTCAGAGACACAGAGCAAAAACTGAGGTTGCTAGTTGGGAGGGGGTGGGGATGAAGGAGAAGGGGAAGGGACGAGACAGTACAAATTGGTAACTACAATATGGCCTGAGGGATAGAAAAGACATTCTGGAGAATATAATCAATAATGTTGTAAATACTTTTTAGGGGGCCAGTGGACTCATGTCTTGTTAAGACCACTGCATAGACAGTGTAGAGGCCTGACCACCTCACTGTATTTCTGAAGCTGATGTTGAATAATATTGTATGTCAACTACAATTACATATACACATAGTCACGGGATATGGAGTAGAGTGTGGGAATGGAGTCAATGGAATTGTAATAGATAAGTATGATATCGGGGGTGGGAAGGCAGTGGATGGGGGCAGAGGGGTTGTTACTTTGTGAGGGGTGAAAAGGATAACTATTGCATTGTTCTGTACACCTGAAACTAATAATAAAAAATAAAATAAAATAGAATACAGACAAAAAAAATAAAGGCTAAATAAAATAAGGCAAGCAAAGCTCTGTACATGTTGGCCTTTCTCTTCACCTGGGAAAAGGATAGAAATTTGTGGACCCAGTCCTGAGGCATCTGTTGTCAAAAGTAACCTTTCCTAATGCAGCCTTGGGGGTCTGACTGAGATGGTGACTGACTTGAGAAAAATCAAGAACAAGCTCTGAACATTCTTGGCATGGAATTTAATTTGTTTCATCCTCATGCCGAGCCTGGCAGATGATAAAAATGCTTGGTCTATAGCTGTTGGATTCAAGAGGAGTGTTGCTGGAAAGGGTTCCACAGAGGAACGCTTTGGAAACAAACCCCAGAGGCTGGTAGGGACCACGGCCACCTGGGTCTTATGTAAAATGTTCAAAAAGGGTCTTTTTGTTGGTGAGCTTCAGCTTTCTGGATAAGCAACCATCTGACCATTGGAAGGTTGGGAGCCAGTGATGAGTGCAAATGTTTATGGGATTTATAAATCCTCAAGCCTTTCAAGGATGGCCTTCCTGAGATGAAACAGGAGACCCCCATCTTGATTTTCATGGGAAACACTAGAAATAGGTTGGGGTTCCTTTTATTCCTCCTCTGTTTGCATAAAAGTTGGTTGTGCCCACTTGTTGTCTTAGAATTAGGGTTAAATGATACAGCTGGAAACAGAAGCTAATGCTTAAACCAGAGATGACAAATGTGAACACATGTGCTCTAACTCAGCCCTCCCCTGCCAATGGCAGACATGCACTATCAGTTGCTGCACTGTCTATGCTGTCCCTGGAATATGCTACTGAGTCACAGTTCAGGGAACTTCCAGACCAGGACTTTCTCTTGTGATTTATTCAGAATAGAGACAATTCTTGGAGGAAATATGGATTCATAGGTCATTTGCAATTATTCTGATAATTTTTTACATCAACACAAGAACCAAAATGTGGATTTCTTCCCCTAAATATTTTCTGGTTTTTATATAGTGTTAGTATGGCAGGATGACTAAGAGCACAGGCTTTAGAGATACACGTAACACTGGTGAGGCCGCTGAGCAGCTGTGCCTCCTTGGGCAAGTGCTCAGATGCGCAAAGCTTCTGTTTTTTCACTTTTGAATGGAAATGTGAATTTGTCAGCAGAGTGCGTGGCTCTGAGCAGGGTACTCAGTAATAGAACTGTATTGTTATTATTTCACTGTCATCTCTGCTTACCTACCTCTAAGTATAAAGAGACTTGCTTTCCTGCTCTGCTGTCCCTATTTGGATCTGTTTCCACCAGGCTCCCAGCCTCCGATTCCAGGTTATAGCTCTTCTGCTGCTCTTTAAACCTCATGTTTGTGTTTGTTCTTTGAGGCAGTTGGGGGGGAGGGGCGTTGGTAGCATCAGAGAGCCATGGGGCTGGAGCCTGCCTCCCTGGTGGTCAGCTGGAGTCCTGAGGGTGCAGCTCTGGCAGAGACATCAGCAGCCTCCCCATCTCTCCTGTCCATGCCCACCCTCACCTCTGCCTCCTGGGCTCCATCTTCAGCCAGCTCCTAAGCACCTGTGCTATGCTGACCAGTGGGCAGGCACCAGGTATGAGGTAGATCAAAATCTCCCATTCTCTGGGAGGAGACAAGCATGGATATGCCTGTGGAATTACGATGCAGCATTAGGGGTGCAAAGCCAGAGGATCCCTGGGGCTATGGGATCCCGGAGGAGGGAACTCCATCCAGCTTGGAGGTGAAGCGGGGAGGGGAGGCAAAGACAAAAGGTTAATCAGAACTAATACCTGTATTTGCCGGCGTATAAGACGACTGGGCGTATAAGACGACCCCCTAACATTTCCACTCAAAATACAGAGTTTGTTATATACTCGCCGTATAAGACTACCCCCTCTTCCGCACACCTTCCACACACCAAATAAAAGGTAAAACAATATCAGATTTGATTTGGCCCACTGAAGTGCAAACAAGCGTATTGTATTTCGTGTCACCACATAACCGTTTTGGCGATGTTGAGCCACCATGTCTGCTACATGTTTTTCGAGTTCTGGCCAGTGTGGGGTGCCTCTTCTTAATGCACACTTACCCCTTGGCATACTCTTTAATGCTTTCTCATTTGATTTCCAGTCCTGAACCATCTTTTCTGTTACTCCATATTGTCTTGCAGCAGCACAATTATTATTTTCCTTAGCAAAGTTTATAACTTTCAGTTTAAAATTTGCATCATACTTCTTTCTTTTGGCTGGTGCCATGATAGGGATGATAGGGGTTTGACTGGTCGACATTTTCTATGCTGTACTGTACAATGGTGCAGTATTGTGGTTGGCTGTTGGCTGTATACAAAGCCTGATTTGATTGGTCCCTGCTCCCTGTTTGCCCGCCCTGTCACTATAGCAGTCTGGTCCACCCTTGCATCAGCATCTCCCTGGGACCTCACTAGTGCACAAGTGCGAGCTCTTCAACATTCTAACAGGCACCATGATAGCGCAAAATCGCGAATCTTCAATGCATATGTAAAGAAATATACGGTAACCCGAATTTACCACACTCGCAAAATCGCACAGAGCCGACCATACACCCAGTATGGTATCGCGATTCGCGATTTTGCGCTATCATACTGGGTGTATGGTCGGCTGTGTGCGATTTTGCGAGTGTGGTAAAATTGCATAACAGCAAAATCGCATAACAGCCGAGCATACACCCAGCAGCGCTGCTGATGCCTGAATGGTATGTGGAATGAAGTGGGCGGGCATCGGGAGGCCACTATGACATGGGGCAAGCACTATGGGCAGTCTATCTGAAGTGTACCTGGCGTATAAGACGACCCCCCACTTGGAGGCATATTTTTCAGGGCCAAAAAATCGTCTTATACGCCGGCAAATACGGTACTTGAAAAGAAGATTTTAGACATGCAGAGCACTCTAGGCAGAGGGAACAGCAGCATGTGCTAAGGCTGAGCTGTGTGCTAGAGGATGAAAGTTCTGGGTGAGGGTAATGTGTTGGTGGGAGGTGGGTGTAAGGAGTGGAGAGAGCAGTGATGACCACCTCTCCTTCCCTCACATCTGAACCCAAAATAGACACTTGGTCCATTACCCAAGGTCTTATTCTTATTATAACCCATAAAAGGTTCTTTACTTAATGAGGTGACACAAAACTTTATTCCTGAAGGAACTGAGCTCTTAGTGATCCTGTTTATGTTGAATTACTTTGTCTTCCATTAGTTTTACCACTGGACATAGCCATACCAGGAACAGTCCCTGAGGATTCCCTGCTCCCATATGTAGCAGTAACTATATCTTCTCTTAAAAATTAAGGTCAATCACACTAGTCAATATTATAGCTCCCTTCGTTCTTGTTTGTTCAGTGGCATGAGGAGCCCCAAATGGCCAGGCAAGGGTTCCATCTTCTAATTTAATTTAACTTATTCTTCTGTAGGTATATGCATTCCTTGAGTTACCTTGACTGCTTAAATAATAGCGCCCCAAATTGTGGGGATATAAAACAAGTGTCTTGTGAGTGGTCATTAGTTGTAAAATAAAAGAGGTGATTAGCCCTTCAACTCCTGGACCCATGTATTCTGGCTAAGAGGAAGAAACAGGGCCATATATTGACACTGATTCAGGACATACACTGTATTATGCAGAATAGGAACTCAGTTTTGTGAGGTGTTGTCTCTTATTTGGTGCTATAACTGAGTCTTTAACAGGGCATTCCACTGTTCTGTAAGACCAGTCAGCCGCTTTGGAGTGATCAGGTATGTGGTAAAACCCACGAATCCCATGGGTGTTATTAGCCCATTGACTTACTTTTCTTTCTGTTGTGAAATAAGTTTCTTGATCAGCAGCAATGTTGATCCAATAAGCCCATAGATGGTACTGTCAGCACAAATATGGCAGATATGGAAGGAAAATCCATTTGCAGAATTAATGTTTCACCCAATGAGGAAAAATTACTGCCACCTCCATAATGCAGGAAGTTCAATGACACCAACCTCCACCAGGTGGCAGACTGGTCCCCCACGGTATGGTGCCATACTGAGGACACTTGGTAGTGAGTTTTAGAGTGGTCAATTCCATGCTATTGAGCCAATATATAAACTCTATCCCTGCCACTTTCCCCTTTGTTAATGGATCATAATGGTTAGGGAAAGTTTGATTATTAAAAACTTCCTCTGCAATGGATGTCCTTATAGGGAGCATTCACAGGACACACAGATATGCTCGCATTACAGGCCCATTCTGCCTCTTTCTCTAACCAACTTGTTCTCAGTCTTTCGATCTTGTTACTTCCAACCTCCTGACCACTGACCTTAGCTACCAACCCACAAATCAGGAGGCAGCCAGAGTTCATATCATCTCTCCTGGGTAAAGAGGATAATATGATGATGTACTGTGTGAAGTTCTATGCTTTGGGAGGATTTCTCATCTCGACTGTCCTTCAGCACACCACTAAGTAGGGCTATAGCTCCACAGCAGTTTATCTTTAACTGGCAGCAGCATGTTGTTCAGAGCCATCTGAAAATAGGCATCACTGTTTCCCTCTTCAGTCAACTGGTCTTAGGGGAGGGAGGGTGGTAGGAGTAACGGCACTGAGTGGGTGAGACACCTACTCCTACAACTTACTTGTGCTTCCAGGACCTTCATGAGCCTGATCCCATCTATTTGATGGTGGAACAATCAGACCACCTTCAGTTCATGGTCAAGGTCATCTGGTACCTCATAGATATTCACTCTCGACCAGAGCAAAAACTGTTTCTCAAGAGAATAGTGACTCACATAAGAAGGTATGGCTTTGCTCCAGATTTGTCCCACACACACTGATCACCACTGAATACACTGAACCATAAGGGCCAAGAAACCAGTAGGATGATGTCCAGGTGGATGGTGAGGTGATCCAGACCTCTGAGTTCTAAATTACAGCTCTGAACTATTAATAGAGGGTTGACATAGTTTTGAGGTGCCGTGCTAAGGATAAGTTCAGGTCCTTGTCAGGTACAAGTAAACTCATTCAGGATCTTTTGGGGGCCATGAAAATGTTCTGGAATTAGATAATAGTGATGGTGGCACATCACTTTGAGAATAGACTAAAAGCCACTGCATTTTTAATACTCTAAAAGAGTGAATTTTATGGTATCTGGATTACATATCAATTTAAAAGAAATCCCATTCTGGAGTTCCCTGTTTCTTTGCCAGATCAATAGCTGAATACAAAGTTTCAGGATCAAAGACAATTTGTACCAGTACAGAGAGGACACAGGGGAAAGCTGCATTTGGAGTCACCAGCTTATTAAGCTTTCCAGTCCCCAAGAATCAGCTATCTTGTCTACAAGTTAAATATGTACTGTTGTGCATCTGTGATGTCTTTGATGGTGATATTAATCATTGTTCACCAGGAAGTTCACCAGCAAGGTGGTACAGCTTTTATGACTTATTTTCATAGGAAGGAAGACCTCAGAGGTTTCCATTTAGCCCTTCCTACTGTGATAGCACTACTCCCTAGATCATAGAAAGAGCTGCTGTGGGGATTCTGACAGTTGTTAAGGACAGTCAAAGGAGGTGTTTACAGACCCACTGGTCACATGAGATGCCCTTAGGCCCAAACTCCATTTAACACCTGATTCTTATAAATCCCTATTTGACCAGTGGACACAGTAATATTTTTGTAAATGATTTTTTTAGTTTTCAATTACAGTCGACATACAATTTTATATTAGTTTTAAGTGTACAACACAGAGTGATTAGACATTTATGTAAGTTAAAAAGTGATCAGCCTGATAAATCTAGTACCCATCTGACACCATACATAGTTATTACAATATTATTGACTATATTCTTTATGCTATACCCTACATCCCCATGACTACTTTGTAACAACCAATTTGTACTTTATCTATTCCTACCCCCCTCCCATCTAGCAAGCATCAATGTTCTCTGTATCTAAGAGTTTGTTTCTCTTTTTGTTTGTTTGTTTATTTTGTTCTTTAGATACCACATATAAGCAAAATCACATTGCATCTGTCTTTCTCTGTCTGACCCTCCAGGTCCATCCATGCTGCCGCAGATGGCAAGAACCCATTCCCATCCATGGCCAAGCAATATTCTATTGTATATATGTACCACCTCCTCTTTATCCATTCATCCATCGATGGACACCCAGACTGCCTCCACATCTTGGCCATTGTAAACTATACGGGAATGAATATATGGATGCACATGTTCCTTTGAAGTAGCATTGTGGGTTTCTTCAGATAATTACCCAGAAGGGGGATTACTGCATCCTTCTTTGTCACTTGTTATAGTTTTTTTTTTTTAAGATTTTATTGGGGAACTGTGGAAGGGGAACAGTGTTGAGGAATTGGGGAAGAGGAACAGCCAAGTTGTTGTCCTTCAATCTTAGTTGTGGAGGGTGCAACTAACTCAGCTCCAAGTCCAGTTGCCATCTGGCTACCTTTCAGTGGCAGCTCAGCGCAAGGTTCCATGTTCAATCTTAGTTGCTGGTGGGCATAGCCCACCATCCCATGTGGGAGTTGAACCGGAAGCCTTGTTTATTGGATCACATGCTCTCACCAGCTGAGCCATTCTGCCACCTGTTGACAGCTCAGTGGCAGTTCAGCTTGGGCTCAGCTCACTGGCCCATGTGGGAATCAAACTGGTGACCCTGTTGCTCAGAGCTGAAGCTCTTAACCAACTGAACCACTCTGCCAGCCCTAGTCATTTTTTTAAAGTTTATTTTGTCTGGTATAAATATTGCTACCACAGCTTTTTTTTTTCTTCCCAGTTTCATGAAATATCTTTTTCTCATCTCTACTTTCAATCTGTGTGTATCTTTTGATCTGAAGTG
Source organism: Hipposideros armiger (assembly GCF_001890085.2). Lineage (NCBI taxonomy): Eukaryota > Metazoa > Chordata > Mammalia > Chiroptera > Hipposideridae > Hipposideros > Hipposideros armiger. The sequence continues at coordinate 927,595 of NW_017731841.1, forward strand.
AGTCTTTTGTAAGCATCATATGTAAGGGTATTGTTTTCTTATCCATTCAGGCACCCTACCTTTTGATTGGAGCATTTAATTCATTTATATTTAAAGTAGTTGTTGATAGGTATGTATCATTGCCATTTTTTATTGCCATTTTTTATTCATATTTTTAATCTTTTTTTTTTGGTCCTAAGGAAGCTCCTTTAAGATTGCTTGTAATACTGGTTTGGTGATGATGAAGTCCTTTAGCTTTTACTTGTCTGGGAAGCTCATTGTCCGTCCTTCGATTCTAAATGAAAGCTTTGCTGTGTAGAGTAATATTGGTTGTAGGTCCTTGCTTTTCATTACTTTGAATATTTCCTTCTAATTCTTTCTGGCCTGCAAAGTTTCTGTTGAGTAAGCAGCTGACAGTCTTATGGGAGCTCCCTTATAGGCAACTAACTGCTTTTTTTTTGCTGCTTTTAAGATTATGTCTTTAACCTTTGGCATTTTAATTATGATGTGTCTTGGTGTGGGCCTGTTTGGGCTCAACTTGTTTGGGATTCTCTGCGCTTCCTGGGCTTGTATGTCTATTTTCTTCACCAGGTTAGGGAAGTTTTCAGTCATCATTTCTTCAAATAGGTTTTCAATTCCTTGCTCTCTCTCTTCTCCTTCTGGTACCCCTATGAAGCAAATGTTGGTATGCTTGATATTGTCCTAGAGGTCTCTTAAACTCTCCTCATTTTTTAAAATTCTTTTTTCTTTTTGCTGTTGTGATTGGGTGTGTTTTGCTACCTTATCTTTTAAATCACTGATTCAGTCATCTGCTTCTCCTAATCTACTGTTGATTCCCTCAAATGTATTCTTTATTTCAATTATTGTATTCTTTATTTCTGACTGGTTCTTCCTTATGTTTTCTATCTCCATTTTTATGTTTCCTATCTCTTTGTTGAAGTTCTCACTGAGACTATTGAGCATCCTTTTAACCAGTGTTTTGAACTCTGCATCTGGTAGATTGCTTGTCTCCATTTTCTTTAGTTCTTTTTCTGGAACTTTGTTCTGTTCTTTTATTTGGGACAAGTTTCTTTGTCTCCCCATTTTGGCTGCCTCCCTGTGTTTGTTTCTATGTATTAGGTAGGACTGCTATGCCTCCAGTTATTAGTGGAGTGGCCTTATGTAGTAGATGTCCTGTGGGGCCCAGTGATGCAGTCTGCCTAGTCACCAGAGCCGGGTGCTATAGGTGTGTCCCTTATGTGGGTTGTGGTGCCCTCCTGTTGTAGTTGAGCCTGAATTGCTATTGGCACATCAGTGGGTGGGATTGACCCTCTGGCTGATTTGCTGTGAGGACTGGCTGTGACTACAGTGAAGGAACTGTTGTGCAGAGGCTGACCCTACAAAACAGGGTGCACTTTAGCAAGGCTCTGGTGCCTGCCCAGTCTGTCTTTTTGGTATGTCATCTTTGGAAGTGGCTGGGTGATGCTCTGGCTTTGTCTGAAGCTGGCCACTAGGCCTGCCATCCCTGGGTTCTTCTGGGAGGGGATCTGCTGCATGTCAAGTTCAACCTCAGCCTGTGCCCTGCCCAGGGCTAGCTGCCATGAGCCAAAAGCAATCCAGAGATGGCCACTGCCCACACTGTGCTTGGAGGTGCCTTGAGAGGCCAAGCCATGAACCAAGGCAAGCTGTCACTAGTGCTGGGCTAAGGGCTGCTCAGCCAGAGGTACGGACATGCTGAAGCCAGATGCTACTTGTTTGGGTTTTCTGAACCTTTGAGAGATGTTAGGAAAGTCCACAGCATGAGCCAAGGCAGGCCATTTATACAGAAAGACTGGAAGTGGCTTGGGTGGGCTGGAAAGTTGGGTGAGGCATGGTCTCAGGGAATCACGAGGGTGGGGCAGATGGAAGGTGATAGCCAGCTTGATGGAGACTCAGATATGGCGTCTGTCTGGTCTGCACGCAGGGAGGGGGTGGGCTCAACAACAACAAAAAATGGCTTCTGCCAGCTCCTCCCTCCAAGAGAAAACTGCCCCTCCAGACCTGACCCTGAAGCTAAACAATTCATTTCCTCCCTGTATGTCACTGGTGCCTTCTGAGCTGCTGCCCCAGCACTGGAGCTCAGAGTGAGTGAGTCCTTCAGGGAGTAAGTCCAGCACACAGTTCCTTTAAGAGGAGTGCCTGGGAGCACAGCTGCCCTCCATCTTACTCAACCACAATCTCTGCTGGTTTTCACAGCCACAAGTAATGGAGACTTCTCTCCTGGCACTGAAACCTCTTGTTCCTCCCGGGGGACCTCCACAGCTGAGATATCCCTCCTGATTTTTAATGGTCACACTTGGGTGTGGGACCAGCTTGTTCTGCGTCTTTGACCCTCGTACCAGTCTCGAGGTGACTTCTTGTGTATGTCCATAGTAGTAGAGCTTCAGTTTTGCTAGACTTCAGGCGATTCTCAACAATGGTTGTTCTGTGGTTTAATTGTAATTGAAGACTGCTTTAGATATGCTAGGTCCTTCCCATTTTCATATAGGTTTTAGAATCAGTTTGTCAATTTCTAGAAAAAAGCCTAGTGACATTATGACTGAGACTACATTGGATCTATAAATACATTTGGAGAGAACTGACATTTTAATTATATTGAGTTATAATGAAATTGGTATGTCTCTCCATTGGTCCAGGACTTGCACATCTTTGGATAAATTTACTTTTAAGTATTGTATACTTTCTTATGGTATAAATGAAATGTATTTTAATTTAAATTTCCAATTGTTTTGTACACTGACTTGTGTGATCTTGCTAAGTTAACTTTTAAATTCTTGTAATTGTTTTTGCAGAGTTCTATGTAAGGATTGTCTAACTACCGTGTTTGCCGGTGTATAAGACGATTTTTTGGCCCTGAAAAATATGCCTCCAAGTGGGGGGTCGTCTTATACGCCAGGTACACTTCAGATAGACTGCCCATAGTGCTTGCCCCATGCCATAGTGGCCTCCCGATGCCCGCCCACTTCATTCCACATACCATTCAGGCATCAGCAGCGCTGCTGGGTGTATGCTCGGCTGTTATGCGATTTTGCTGTTATGCGATTTTACCACACTCGCAAAATCGCACACAGCCGACCATACACCCAGTATGATAGCGCAAAATCGCGAATCGCGATACCATACTGGGTGTATGGTCGGCTCTGTGCGATTTTGCGAGTGTGGTAAATTCGGGTTACCGTATATTTCTTTACATATGCATTGAAGATTCGCGATTTTGCGCTATCATGGTGCCTGTTAGAATGTTGAAGAGCTCGCACTTGCGCACTAGTGAGGTCCCAGGGAGATGCTGATGCAAGGGTGGACCAGACTGCTATACTGACAGGGCGGGCAAACAGGGAGCAGGGACCAATCAAATCAGGCTTTGTATACAGCCAACAGCCAACCACAATACTGCACCATTGTACAGTACAGCATAGAAAATGTCGACCAGTCAAACCCCTATCATCCCTATCATGGCACCAGCCAAAAGAAAGAAGTATGATGCAAATTTTAAACTGAAAGTTATAAACTTTGCTAAGGAAAATAATAATTGTGCTGCTGCAAGACAATATGGAGTAACAGAAAAGATGGTTCGGGACTGGAAATCAAATGAGAAAGCATTAAAGAGTATGCCAAGGGGTAAGTGTGCATTAAGAAGAGGCACCCCACACTGGCCAGAACTCGAAAAATGTGTAGCAGACATGGTGGCTCAACATCGCCAAAACGGTTATGTGATGACACGAAATACAATACGCTTGTTTGCACTTCAGTGGGCCAAATCAAATCTGATATTGTTTTACCTTTTATTTGGTGTGTGGAAGGTGTGCGGAAGAGGGGGTAGTCTTATATGGCGAGTATATAACAAACTCTGTATTTTGAGTGGAAATGTTAGGGGGTTGTCTTATACGCCCAGTCGTCTTATACGCCGGCAAATACGGTAAACAACCATGCCATTTGAGAAGAGACATAGTTTTGATTCTTCCTTTCTGACCTATGGGCCTTTTATTTCTTTTACTTGCTTTATTGCATTCGCTAGTGCCTCCAGTACAATGTTTAATACAAGTACTGTGAGTGGACAGCCTTGCCCTATTCCTGATATTATGGAGGAAACAAGATATTTACACCAAAATAAACTAGATGCTGAGCCATAAAACAAATCTCAATAAATTAAAAACAAAACAAAATTGAAATCACTCAGGGTATGTCCTCTGACCACAATGAAATTACATAGAAAAAATTATCAATATTATACAACTTCACATAAAATGCAGGAAACTTGAAACTGTATATACATTTATTTTGCCTATCCTTTATGCAGTAGCTGTCATATGTATTTACATATACATATATACATATGTTATAAACCCTACATACAATTTTATGATTTAAATAATCAAATGCATTTTAAAGACATTAAGACAAAAAGCTTTCTATTATTTTTATGGACATATATATTTTTTATTTCTGATGCTCACATGGCTTTCTGAATATTCTATCTGATATTATTCCCTTTAGCCTGAAGAACAACTTTGCATGTAATGTAGTGCAGGTCTGCTAGCAAGGAATTGTCTTAGTTTTCATTGATATGAGAACATCTTTGTTTTTCTATCATTGAAAAATATTTTCTCTAAATAAAGAATTGTGGAGTTTTTTTCAACACTTTAAAGATGTCATTCTTATCTTTGGCTCCCATTGTTACTGATGAGAGGGAAGCCACACTTTTTATCATTTGTTTTCTGTATATAATGTGTTCTTTTTCTCTGGCTGCTTTCAAATTTATTTATTTATTTTTGTTTTTCACCCATTTGACAAAACAATGCCTCATTGCAATTTTTTTTTTTTGGTATTTATTCTATGTGGAGCTTGCTGGCATTGAATCTGGAAATGTGTATCCTTCACCACCTTTGAGAAAGTGTTGGCCATTAGTTCTTCAAATATTTTTACCACACAATTTTATTTCTCTTATCTTTCTAGAACTCCAAATACAAGTGTGTTAAGGGTTTTAATATTGTTTACAGGTCCCTGAGATTGTGTACATTTTATTGTTATTTTTTTCTCTCTCTCCTTCAGATTAGATTCATTATGTTGATTTCTCTTCAAGTTCACTGATGCATCTGACTTTTACAATCTGGTGTTCTATGAATCCAGTAAATTTTTATTCCAGATGTTGTTTTTTAGCTTAGAATTTTCTGTTGTTTTCTATTGGGCTGTCAGAAAAGTCATGATGCATTTTTGCAACAAAAAACATAGAAAAAATGCATCATGACTTTTCTGACAACCCAATAAAATAATTTTTTATTTCTCTGCTAATGTTGATGTTGTCCCATTTGTCTATTTTTCCTTTGTGATCTGTGATTTTGGTGTCATATCCAAGAAATTATTGCCAATTCCGATGTCATGACCCTTTTTTCCTGTATTTTCTTAGAAGAGTTTTTCAGTTTTAACTCTTAAATTTAAGTCTGATTCATTTTGAGTTAATTTTTGTATGTGGTATAAGACAATGATCTGACTTTTTCTTTTGCATGTGGATATCCAGTTTTCCCATTGAATGTCCTTTATCCATTGAATGGATAATTATTTAACTATATATGAGGTGTGATTAAACAATATGGTGAATGTTTAAATTAAAAAATTATTACAGTAAAAGACACATTGCCATTAATCCCCCTCAAAATACTCCCCCTCGCTTCAAACACAATTATCTCATCATTCTTGCCACTTTCTGAAGCAGTTCTAGAAGTCCTCTTTTGTAAGTGTCTTTACTTGTGCTATCATGGCTGCCTCGATGTCCTGAATCATTGTGACTTCGGGGAAGAACCAGAAGTCGCGTGGTGCTAGATCCTGTAAATAAGGTGGGTGAGGACACACCATAATGTTTTTATTTGACAGAAATTGCCATACCAGAAGCATTGTGTGACACAGAGCATTGTCTTTTTTTTTTTTAATTGGGGAATTGGGGGATGGGAACAGCACTGGGGAATTGGGGGAAGGGGAACAGACAAGTTGCTGTCCTTTTGTTCCTGCCTGCTACTGTCATTCAGCTAGAATGTACTGAGCCCCTCAAACTCTGGGAGCATTGTTTTTTTTTTTTTTTTTTAATCTGGTAGTAACACGAAGTCACAGAGAAGACAGTGGGTTCTCCTGGAGTGAAAGAACAAGGTTGTGACAGACTGCAG
>NW_017731841.1:933891-942313 GCF_001890085.2 Hipposideros armiger
CAGGTTGAGCTGTCATTCAGCATCTTAGCTGTAGAGGGCAGTGTCACTGGCCCTCATATGTGGGATCCGAACTGGGGCCCTCTGGTGTCCCAAGCCAGCTCTTAACCAATGCTCCACTCGGCCTGCCCCAGAGCATTGTCTTGATGGAAGATGATTTACCACACACTTTAAAACACACCTTCTCTCAACCGTAACTCACATCCGACAACAAAACAAGTTGAAACTTGTCACACACTATTACTAAGTTTCATTGTGCCACTTCCCATATTGAAGATCTTTCCCTTTCCATTGGATGGCACTCAGCAGCAGCATTCACCGTATTTTGTGATCACAACAGAAAAGCTCCATGTTATGCATTGCTTCTGGTATGGCAATTTTTATCAAATACAAACATTATGGTGTGTCCTCATCCACCTTATTCACCAGATCTGGCACTGTGTGACTTCTGGCTCTTCCTCAAAGTCAAAATGACCACTGAAGGTAAATGTTTTGAATTGTTTCAGGACATTGAGGCAGCCATGTCAGAGCAACTAAAGACATTCACAAAAGAGGACTTTCAGAACAGTTTCAGAAAGTGATAAGAATGATGGGATGAGTGTGTTCGAAGCAAGGGGGAGTGTTTTGAGGGAGATGTGTAATGTGTCTTTTACTGTAAAAAAATTTTTTTTAATTTAAACATTCACCATATTGTTTGATTACACCTCGTATGCAAAGGTTTATTCAATTGTTTCGTATATCTTTCTGCCAGCACTAGTATTGTAGTAAGTCTTGAAATCAAGAAGTGTGACTACTCTAACTTTTGTCCCTCCACTTCCTGTTTCTCCCCCAGCTTCCTCCTCAGCTGGTGACTCAAACTCTGAAACCTCAGGGCCTTTGGCCCTGATTCCCCAGGAAAACACGACTTCCCTTCTAGGCCCTCCTTCCCCCCAACTCACCCGCTCTCAAGCACACCCCGCTCCTCTCTTCCCGCTCCGGGAGGTGGCTGGAGCAGAGGGCATTATCGCAGTCCATGTCCCATTCTCACTCTCTGACCTTTCACAGAAAGAAAAATGATTAGGTTCCTTCTCTTCTGACCCCGACACCTACATTAAAGAGTCCAAATACTTAACCCAGTCTTATGACCTTACATGGCATGACCTATACATTATCCTCTCCTCTACCCTCCTGTCAGAGGAGAAGGAATGAATATGGGTAGCGGCCCTGGGACATGCCGATGAGCTCCATCCAAAAGACAACCAAAAACCCACTGGCACAGCGGCTGTACCCCATGAAGAGCCAAACTGGGATTATCAGGCCAATAAACCAGGGCGGGCACACAGAAACCATGATTACCTGCCTCATAGCTGGCCTCCATAAAGCAGCCCACAAAGCAGTTAACTTTGAAAAGATGAAAGAAATCACTCAACAAGCCGATGAAAACCCAGCCCCATTTTTATCCCGTCTCACTGAGGCTCTTCAGAAATACACCAGGGCAGATCCCTCATCTCGGGAAGGAGTCATTGTCCTTAATACACATTTTATCTCACAGTCATCTTCAGATATCTGAAAAAAAACTCAGAAAGGCTGAAGAAGGCCCTCAAACTCCCCAACAAAACCTTTTAGTCCTGGCCTTCAAGGTCTTTAACAATTGGGACGAACAGGCAAAACTAGAAAAGGCTCGCTGAGATCAGGCAAAATGCCAGCTGCTGGCGGCGGCTATCAGGGGCTCCGACCAAAAGGGAGCTCCTAACAGGGCACAAGGTCTGTCACCAAGGAACCCACAGGAAGCCCCCTTGACCCCGGACCATGCTTCAAGTGTGGCAAAGACAGGCACTGGGCAAGAGCTTGCCCCAGCCGGTGGCCTCCACCCAGGCCCTGTCCTTGTGATAAGAAGGGACACTGGAAGGTTGACTATTCTTTTCAGGGAAGAGACACCTCCCTTCCCCCTGTGGATGACAAGTCTCATCTCGCCCTGCCGAGCTTCCTCGGCCTCGCTGCTGAAGACTGACAGTGCCCAGGGCCCCTGGCCCATCTCCCATCACCATCTCGGAGCCCAGGGTAACGCTTCTAGTGGCAGGTAAGCTGATCTCCATTTTGATAGATACAGGAGCCACCTTTCTTGCCCTGCCTGAATTTTTGGGTCCCACACGACCTTCTCAGGTCTCTGTTGTGGGCGTTGGCAGCCTAATATCTCAGCCTCTCTCAACCCCCTTACTGTCATGCACCCTTTTTAACATTCTGTTTTCACACTCTTTCCTGATCCTTCCCCAATGTCCCACTCCTATACTAGGAAGGGACCTCCTTTCCAAGTTTAAGGCCTCTCTCTCCTTCCATCTCCCACACCCAGAGCCAGCCTTACTCCTCCTTCTCAATCCCACCATCTCCTCATCTCCTCTCCAACCTCCTCTGCCCCCTTCAGAGGTCAACCTCCTCGTTTGGGATACCTCGGCTCCTTCTGTCACCAAACACCATCCTCCCATAAGGATTCAGCTTTGTGATCCCTCTAAATTCCCAAACCAGCTGCAATACCCCATTTCCCTTCCCCATCAAAAGGACTCAAACCTATTATTGACAAACCCCTTGCTCAAGGCCTCCTAAGACCAACTCATTCTCCATACAAAACCCCCATCCTGCCAGTACGGAAACCCAATGGGACACATAGATTGGTCCAGGACCTCCGAGTCATCAACTCCACGGTACTTCCCACTCATCCTGTAGTCCCCAAACCATATACGCTCCTATCTCTCATCCCTTCTACTACCACTCATTTCAGTTATAGACCTCAGGGATGCATTCTTTTTTTTAAAGATTTTATTGGGGAATTGGGAGAGGGGAACAGCGTTGGGGAATCGGGAAAGGGGAACAGACAAGTTGCTGTCCTTTTGTTCTTCAGTCTAGTTGTGGAGGACGTTGCTTCACTGGCCCATGTTGGTATTCTCATTGCGCTCTTCCTGGGTGAGCTTCACTTCACTGGCCATTGGACAGCCGCTCAAGGCGGCTCACAGCAGCTCATGAAAGCGCACACCAGCTGCCGGCCAGCCCCACTGCAGCCTACGCCGTCGCCAGCGACTCACGGCAGCCGAGCTCCAGGTTGAGCTGTTGTTCACCATCTTAGCTGTAGAGGGCGCAGCATCACTGGCCCATATGTGGGATCCGAACCGGGGCCCTGCTGCTCAGAGCTGGCATCCCAAGCCAACTCCTAACCAATGTGCCACTTGGCCGGCCCAAGGATGCATTCTTTACCATCCCCCTCCACCCAGACTCTCAGGACCTTTTTGCATTCACTTGGACAGACCCTGACACCTTACAATCTAGACAGCTTACTTGGACAGTCCTCCCACAAGGTTTCCATGACAGTCCTCACTTCTTTGGCCAGGCACTTGCCTCAGATCTGGCCTCTCTCAATCTAGCTCCCAGTAGAGTTCTACAAAACATAGATGATCTACTTCTCTATAGTCCCTCACACACCTTATCCCGCCACACACCACCTCCCTACTAAATTTCCTAGCCTCTAAGGGATACCGGGTATCTCCCACCAAGGCCCAGCTGTCCACTCCTACCATCACTTACCTAGGAACTCAGCTCTCCCCCACCCAGAGGGCCAGAGGGCACAGCAGATCAAACCACCCTCATTAGAGATCTTACTCCTCCTAACACAAAAGGTGAGATCCTCTCCTTTCTTGGCCTGGCAGGGTTTCTCCGCACCTGGATCCCTAATTTTGGTTTCTTAGCTCGCCCACTCTACCAGGCTGCTAAGGGTCCCCTTTTAGAGCCCTTACACCCTGCTGTCAACATTGTCCCGGCCTTCAGAGCTCTTCAGCAAGCTCTTCTCTCTTCCCCTGCCCTCTTCCTCCCAGGCTTGTCTAAGCCTTTTCTCCTCTATGTAACTGAAAGACAGGGTATTGCCCTCGGAGTACTGGGACAAAACAAGGGGCCCACCTTGTCAAAACAGCTAGATAGCACAGTAAAAGGATGACCCACCTGTCTACACGCCCTGGCGGCAGCTGCCCTCTTAGCTCAGGAAAGTACAAAAATAACCTTTGAACAAGAAACCACTATCTACTGCTCACACAACCTACAGGACCTCCTTTCCTACAAAGCGATGTGCTAACTGTCACCATCAAGAGTACAGCAATTTCACACCATATTCATAGAAACACCCAACTTCAAGGTAGACAGAAGCCCTCCTCTCAATCCAGCGGCCCTTCTTCCTGACCCCTCAAACTCCCTCACACATTCCAGTGTAGAAATCCTAGAATATCTTAAACCCCATTTTCCTAACATTGTAGCAGAACCTCTCCCAGACCCAGATCTCATCTGGTTCATCGATGGGAGCTCCACCACTCAGGATGGCACAAAAACAGCAGGGTATGCCATCATCTCCCTTACAAACATTGTAGAGGCAAACCCCTTTCCCCAGAGGACAACCCTCACAGAAGGCAGAACTGATCACTCTCACTTGAGCCCTAACTCTGGCCAAAGGAAAGAAGGCCAATATCTACACTGATTCCAAATATGCTTACCATATCTTACACCCTCATGCAGCCATCTGGCAGGAGCAAGGGTTCCTATCCACAAAAGAGTCCCCCATCACAAATGCCCTTCTCATTCTCCATCTCCTCCAAGCGGCCCATCTTCCTGACAGGGCTGGAGTCATACATTGTAAGGGACACCAAAAGGGAACAGACCTCATCTCAGTAGGTAACAACAAAGCAGATGAAGAGGCAAAACGAGCCCCTCAATCCCCTGTCCCAGCTACCCAACTCCTTGTCATGCCACAAACACAGCCCCACTACTCCCCATCCGAACAGGAACATCTCTTGGCCCAAGGGGCCATCCTCCAAGGAGATTGGCTCCTCTCCGGTGGGCGATATATCCTCCCCCAAGCCCAAGCTAGGGAGATCCTAACAGTCATTTATCAATCCTTCCACATCGTGTTCAAGCCTCTATACCATCTTTTAAGGCCTCTACTAACCTGTCAACACTTTCCTACCCTTCTCTGCGAAATCACTAATGCCTGCATTATCTGTTCCATTGTCTCCCCACAAGGGACCATCCGACCTCCATCCTTTCCCACACACCAGCTATGAGGACACCTCCCGGAAGAGGATTGGCAAATGGATTTCACACATATGCCCCCTGTCAAGAGAACAAGATATCTACTAACCATGGTAGATACCTTTTCAGGGTGGGTAGAAGCCATCCCCACCACCTTGGACAAGGCCTCTGAGATCACTAAGGTCTTACTACATGACATTATTCCTCATTTGGGGCTACCACACTCCCTTCAGTCAGACAACGGCCCTGCCTTTACTTTCCAAATAACCCAACAGGTATCTGAGGCTTTGAACACCCATTGGAGGCTTCGCATCCCCTACAGGCCACAGTCCTGGGGAAAAGTAGAGAAGGTAAACAGTATCATCAAAGCCCAGCTAACCAAGTCAGTCTGGAGGTGAAGAGACCCTGGATTGACCCCTTGCCCATAACTCTCTCCTGTCTTCGCGCCAGCCCTCGCAACCCTACCTTTCTGAGCCCCTTCGAGCTTATGTATGGTAAGAATTTTCTGTTAGGAAACATTCCTAACCAGACATTTCCCTTGGGCGACTACCTACCAACCCTAAGTTTAATTAGACAGCTTCTTAGGGAACATGCAGACCTGGTTTTTCCTTGACCCCATGAAGGCCCTCACCCCACTTCCCTATTCCCTGGGGATTGGGTTTTCCTTAAAGCTCTTCACCTAACTGATCTCCAACCAAAATGGACTGGACCTTTCCAGGTCATACTCACCACCCCCACTGCTGCCAAGCTCTCGGGTCACCTTTCTTTGTTCCATAACTCTAGGTTAAAGAAAACTGAAACTGGGCCAAAGGCCCCCCATCCAGATCCTACCCCAAGGACCAGTTGCTGAGGTACTCCAGTACTCTCCTGGGGCCGACCAAAGTCCGACTCACCGCCATCCCTGAAGAAACGGCCCTACGAGTGGAAGGCCCGTCCGTGTCAGATTTTCCGGGACCCTCTTTGCTCCCACTGCCCCCGTGTTAGGTGCCAAGGATCCCGACCCAACGGCTACCCCTTACCTGTCTCCTATCAGATCCTAGGGGTACTCTGTACCATCCCCCTTACTCTTCACCACCAGTTCTTGTACACCTCTTCACTGCACATCTTCAGGGCGAATTTGATTACCCATGGGAATTAAACAGTCACCTAATAGACCCTTACAGGGAGGTCACTCAGGAACAAGGCCTACACAATATCCTCCTTTCCTCCGACTTGGACTCCTAATCCTCCTGTCTTCCACTCAACCTGGGAATGAAGGACTCCCCATCCATTCCCTCTTAACAGCCACTCGTTTAGAACGTTCCCTTAACCTCACTCAAGCACTACTTCAACGTGCCAACTCTTCACTCACCCCAAATTGTTGGGCATGTCTCTCCCTGTCCTCCTCAGCCTACACAGCATTACCTATCCCACTAACCATAGCCCCCAGTCTAACAACCCGACTGGCCTTCACTGTCCAAAAGGGAGCCACCTTCTTTGAGCACGCCGACTCCCTATTTGGAAACTACCCATCCTCCACTGCTAACCGAGCCTCCCTCCTATTTCAGACCTACTATATAAACACCCTTAAAACCCAGGCCCCAACTACCCCCCCACACACACAATTCATGGTCCTGTTACCCTTAATAGCTCTCTCATTTCTATGGCCCCTCTCTGCTTCACGAGTTCCAGTGGACAGGTTCCCATAGGACAGATTCCACTGGACCAATGTAATCTCACCATACCTATCCAACACCCCAAAGACTGGGAAAATCACCGGGTAAATTACCAGGTCTTTCCTGAGGCTAACGGACTTTTTAAACAACCAGTACAGTTCACCGCACCTCAAACGGTACAGGCTTCCTCCTTAAATTGCTCATATTCCTCACTTACTCTCACCCCTTGGATATCCCCCACCTTACTTAAATGCAAAAGGACCTCTACAACCCACCTTTCCCTCCTGATAGGGGCTTCCTTCTCTTCCTTTCTTAGTGTTTGGAACGCTGAACCAGAGTCCGGTGGAAAATATCCTCTTCTTCACCTTGTTTTCCATACACATATCGGTCTGCTTACCTGAAACGGGAGTCTTCTTCCTGTGCGGGACCAATACCTATCTCTGCCTACCCACCAACTGGACAGGGACCTACACCCTAGTTTATCTGACCCCCGATATTGGCCTGGTACTCCCAGATCAACCACTCCTTAATCCGAGTATATAACAAATAAGACAAAAGAGGGCAGTTCAAGTCATTCCACTACTAACCGCTCTTGGGATAACCACAGGTGTGGGTCTTAGAGCAGGGGGCCTAGGAACCTCACTCGCTTTCTTTCAGGCTCTCTCAGAGGATCTCCAAAACTCCTTAGATGAGATTGCACACACCCTAGTTAATCTCCAGGACCAACTTGATTCACTGGCCACTGTTACCCTACAGAACCGTAGGGGTCTAGACCTACTAACTGCGAAAAAGGAGGACTCTGCCTGTTCCTTGATGAACAGTGCTGCTTCTTTCTCAATTAACCTGGCTTGGTTAGAGATGCAGCAAAGAAACTCAGGAACCACGCACAAAAATTCCGAAAAAGACAAACTCAGTGGAGTTCCTGGTTAACAACAAACGGGGCCTCGTGGCTTCTTCCTCTAATAGGACCTCTAACATTCTTGTTTCTACTTATTTAGCCCCTGCCTACTACGCCTTCTTATACTTTTCCTAAAGGATCGACTCCAGGCTTTCACCAACAACACGGTTCAAGATATGATGCTACTTGGTGATTATCAACGCTTGTCATCCACCTCAGAGCCCGACAGTACTTCTAACTCCAGCCACTACCCTTGCTCTGACATCACCCCCTCTCAGCAGGAAGCAGCTCCAGAAAAGAGATGCATCGCCTCTATTCCTTAAAAATCATATCATAAAAAGGCTGGAATGAAAGTTACTGTTTGCCTTGGAGGCCAGCTCAGCCATGCAGTAATGGGCACATATGCAGCATCCTGCTTGGCATGAAACCCAGTGGGAAATACATCATCCATATCATGCTTGGCACAAGTAGAAAATTTCCGAAAACTCCCAGCTGTTGCCCCCAGCTGTTGCCACCACCAACCATTGCTACCGGTTACTTACTCCGCCCTATAAAAACTAGACCCTTCCATGAGTCGGGGCTGACACCTCTTATGGCCTCAGCCCGGAAGGTTAATAAACTTGCTTGCTTGAATATCAGTGTCTCTTGCCTCTTCTCTCCTCGGGGAGCCTTTCAACCCCCAAAAGAGGTTCTATCAATAATGATAAAAGTTTCTGGTAATGGTAATAATGAGAAATTGGATGAAAACAAGGGCAATAACTGAAAACTAGTCTACAGAGAAAGTGTTCCTATCTTCAACCTTCTCCATCTCTGTATCTCTGTGTGCAAAAAA
>NW_017731841.1:943811-945421 GCF_001890085.2 Hipposideros armiger
GGCAGAGTTGCATTTCTAGTGAAAGGTCTCTTCCTGGCTTGCAGAGGGTTGCTTTGTATCACATGGGCTTTCCTCTAAGTGTGTGGAGATGAGAGAGAGAGAAAGTGAGAGAAAGGGGGCTCTCTGTGTCTCTTATAAGACACTAATTCTATTAGATCATGGCCCCACTCTTGTGACCTTAATTGCTTCCTTATTCCAAATACAGTCACACTGGAAGTTAGGGCTTCAGCATAAGTTTGAAGGAACACAAACACTTAGTGCATAAGATCTTCTATCCTCACGTGTGCCTCATGATCATAAGATATCTGCTGCTGTTCCAACATCCATTTCTATGATCTCAGCAACAGAAAGTGGTCAAGGGCAAGGGCAGAAGGGCACTAGCTAGCTGAGTAAGATTTTTTTAAAGAAGCTTTTCCTAAAGTTCCACTCAAATTTCACAGGCCAGGGTCACTCCATTTGTTAGGAAGTCTGCTAAAGGTGGTTTCTGTTGTTGTAGCTAAGCATATTGTTCCACCAACAAAATTAGGGTTTGATTAATAAGGAAGAAAGGGGATGTTTATATTGGTGGGCAACTAGCAGTCTCCACCCCAGTATCTTTTATGGGCTGCCTACCAGGCATCACACACTCTTCCTATCCATGGAACACATTTAGCCTACCCCACACCTCAACCAGTGATTGTATCATGCTCAAAATCCAGGCCCTCTGGATAGTGTGTATTCCTCTCTACCGAGGCAGATGTAGCTTGTTAGGGACCTATAAACTGAGAGACAAGGCATTTGTCCCAAACACACCTGATATACAATGGCAGAGAAAGAATGGGATGTCCACAACAAAAACTCATTTAGAAAAGAGACAGTGAGAGAACAGTGTAATCACTGACCCAGAACATAATCAGATCCTAGAGACTTTCTGTGTGGTCAGTGGAGTGAGTGCCTTGGTCAGCCCATGAGGCAATCCTGGTTCTGACTTCTGTGAGGATCTTCTGGGTCCATTACCCTCCATTCCCACAGCTGGTGTGAGCGTTGAGGACATGCCCCTCCCAGAGACCATAATTAGGGCTATAACAGCTTGCTTCCTGTTGGCATGAGTTCAGGGTCAAGACTTGTGGCCAGTCTTTTATTTTCTATTTTTTTTTTTGGTAATGTAGTAGCTTAGTCTACTTGTAGAGTATATTCCTCTTGTCAAATCTATGCATGAGCAACCATAGCCCAATAACTCACTTCCCCACAGCCTTTTGTTTTACGTTTATTGTGAAATGTATCATATATAAAAGAATGCATATAATCTCATGGACATTTAACAACTAAAACAAACCTCCACGTTCCCCAGTGGCACTTAACATCCTGATTTTGTGCATGTTTATGTATCCCTTTACAATATATTGTTTAGTTTGGCCTGCTTTTGCACTTTTTACAAATTGGAAAAATTCTTCTTACAACTCGAGTTTTTCCTTTCAATATTATGTTTCTGAGATTTAACCATGTCAATGCATGTGGCTAATTTTATTTCATTTTCACTGCTGTATGTATTTCTGTGTTAGGAAATTTATTAATCCATTCTATAGTTGAAGACAAATACCATTCCTATTTTTTATGAATGCTGCTGCTCT
>NW_017731841.1:948891-1023117 GCF_001890085.2 Hipposideros armiger
TTTGTCCCAATAGCAGTGTGATAGGCATGTCAGATACTGAGGTGCAGCCGGCTCCCAACAGCCAAGGGCTGGATTATTTCGGCCACAAAGGCAGGGCCGTTGTCAGAGCTTATTGAGAGTGGCAGCTCAAAGCAAGGGATTATTTCCTGCAGTAATAGTGACTTCCCGTGCCTTTTCTGTCTGGGTGGGGAAGGCTTCTACCCACCCCGAGTAGATGCATACAAATACTAAGAGATATTTAAGAACCCTGGAGTGTGGCATCTCAGTGAAATCTATTGTGAGGTCCCAAAATGGGGTACCACCAGTATGTTGGACCCCTGGGGGTAGATGCGATCCTTGATGTGGGTTGTTGTGAGCACAAACAAGGTATTGTTCACAGACTACTCATGAGATACTGGAGAGTCGGGGTACGTAGAAGTACCTACTGAGGGTTGTTTCTAAGGCGGTCCAACCGAAGTGGGTCCGTTGATGGAATTGCTTGACGAAGGCCAGGGCAAAGGTTCCTGGTATGACAATATGGCCATCTCGAAATTCCCACCATCCATTATGGAGATGGCGTCCCGCTTCAGGCTCGAACCACGCCTCTTCTTGGTGGGAATATTTGGGATCCCACTTGGCCAATGGCCTGGGAAAGAGGGAGGCTGTTAACATTGGAAGTTCGAGCGTTTGTTCGGCTGCAGCTAACTTGGCTGCTTGGTCCACCTTGCGATTGTCTTGGGCTGCGATGGTGTCGCCTTTTTGGTGGCCCGTGGGTGACTCGCCGGCACTCCTTGGTGTTGAAGAGAGTTAAGAGGAGTTGGCGACAATCGGCCCAGGTGGGCAGATGCGTTTGAATGATTGACTGAAGGAGGCTAGTCAAAGCCTGGGGCTTCTCAGTATATGATGGGGTATGATTCTTCCAATTCAAGAGATTGGTGGTTGAGAAGGGCTGGTACACAAACGTGCATTGGTATCCCTGAATCTGGCCTTCCTGATCATAGTAGACGGGGCTTCTGGTTTCCCTGAGGGGGAGCTTGAGCGCGTCAGCCTGAGGACCCTTTGTGTGCAGCCACTCATCTGTGGGCCCCTATGGGGTCAGGACTGGAAGCG
This sequence comes from Hipposideros armiger, assembly GCF_001890085.2. Lineage (NCBI taxonomy): Eukaryota > Metazoa > Chordata > Mammalia > Chiroptera > Hipposideridae > Hipposideros > Hipposideros armiger. The sequence continues at coordinate 949,981 of NW_017731841.1, forward strand.
GTGGCGTAGCAGGAGGGTCTGGAAAGGGGATAGTGGGTGGAGATGGTGAGGCTGGCCAGGGCGGCACTGAAGGCTGTGTTGGTGGCTCAGGGGCCCACAGAAGGGGTGGGTAGATAGGTGAATAGGGTGGCAGGATCTCCTCTGGGTCTGAAGGCAAGACCGGCTTTTGTCCTTTTGTTTTGTCCTTAAGCAGCTTCCAGGAGGGGACCATAGCTCGGGCTAAAAGAACCCTACTCTGATTTTCCAAACAGGACCTCAACCAAGGGGCCCGAGGTCCTACAATGGCCTCCCACGAGTCGATATAGGGGAACTGATCAAGATGACTGGGGCTACCGATAACAACGAGGTAGACTCTCCTATTGAGGTCCCTGTTGAAGCTTCCCTCTGTTGGCCATTCAACGCCGAATGACAGCCAATTAATTTTACAGAAGGTGCGGAGCTTTTGGGGTGTCATCTTAATACCTTAATCCCCTGAGAACCCCCTCTTAAAATTCTTTAACATACATCCTAATGGAGTTTGGGCCCTCTGTTGCCCACCCATGGTGACCACCTGAAATCGGTGCAACATATAACCACTCAGAGATTTGCTTTGTTCATCGCCAGCTGCTCCCCTTGTGGGGATATTTCAGGCACCTCTTAGCAACTGGTGGGTCAGTATAATCCCTCGACTCAGATCACTAAACCGTATGAGACAATTTAGCAATGCCACCCTAAGCTGTATGAGGTTCGCCACGGACCCACAGATAGGGACTCAACACTCGCTTCACAGACAGACTGCGTCTCATTCATGCTGACTCAGGCAGGTTCATTCTCTGCCCGCCGCCCTGTTCCTGAGAGTCATGGTTTCTCTCAGAAATTCAGATACTCAGGTGACTCCAGGAGGTAATCAGTCTCCCCTTCTGTCCACTGATGGACAGGCTGCCTTAAGGGACCCGGGTCCTTACCTGTCTGGTGGGGCGGCACTCCCAAGGTGGTTCCTGTAGCTTTCTGGGTTTCGTTTTGCTCCCAGGTTGGTTCCCCATGGCCGGCAGGGGCGATGTCCCCACTGACGAATAAGGGTCCGCTGGCGCCGAGTAGAGTTCGCATCCCCTTTCGTCCGGGGGAGCCGGGCCTCGGGGACAAGGGAGGTGGAAAATATTGCTGTCTCTGTATCCCGGAGGAGCCCCCAATTATGTTGCAGGATACTTGGACAGAGAGATGGGACACCAAGGCTCAGGCTGGGAAGCAATGTTTATTGATGCCGGCACTGGCTCAGCAGATTCATATCCAGAAGCTGAGCCCCGATCCAGACAGGACTCAGGACTATATACCCTGAGGTTTCCGGCTTAGCAGCTAGAATTCCTTATTAGGACATGTGGCATTGTGTTAGTTCTGACTGGCTCCCAGGTGAGGTAGGAATTAGGAAATGTTAAATGCGGAAGTCCTGGTGGCCATGTGGTCCGGAAAAGCCTTTGTGTAGGGCCCTCTGCCACAAACTCTCTAGCCTTCCACATCTTTACAGCCCCAAAACCAACTTTTTCCATTCAGCCTATTCTAAAACTTTAAATTCTGTAACTTGTAGCCACCACTCTGAGGTACTAAATTGGGATCAATTAATATTACTTAAGATCTGATGGGCAGTCCAGGGCTGAAATGGTATTTTCATGAGGTCTTTGGGGATTCAGGTTCCTTTTGTATTTCTGCTCAGAGAATGTTAGAGCTGGCATTTAGCCTTCAAAATATGGCTGCCTGAGCTCCAGCCTGAACATCTGCTTTCAAGGTAGCAGGAAGGAGGAAAACGCAAGGGCAAAAGGAGAATGGTCAACTAATTCAGCTTTCCTTCCCATTCTTCTTTGCTATAAATATATATTTATAAAAGCATTTAAGCACTTTTAGGTGCGTGGACCAAAAAATGGGGTTTTGTGGAACGTAACCTCGTAACCTCGCAGGGTGACCTGATCTTAAATTTTTAACTGGGCAAGTCTTGGTGGGTAGTCACACCCTAGCCATAAAACTTTTTAGTAAAAGGTTTATCTTTGTCTTAAGCAAGTCCTACCCATTGTTTCTGTGCATCTAAGTTAACACACCTTTGAAATAAGCTGTAACACCCTCAAGAAAGCACATAATCTTGTTAAATATCCTATAATCCAATCCCCTTTTTGCTTTTTTTCCACCTCCCTGTAATCTTCCTTACATTCCCTCCTTAATTTCAAATGCATAAAAGAAACTGCGAAACTGTCATTCTCTGGGACAATTGAGATCTTGCTCCCCGGCATATGTCGTTAGTATGGCTCAAATAAGCTCTTATAAAAATTCTCTACAGGGTTGGACGTTTCGTACGTTGACGTTTCTTAGGTAGGAAAGATGAGACTCAGATTTCACTAGTAGGTTCAATAGACTACAATGTTGAAGAATGCTATTTCAGCGGGGGACTAGGCAGTGGTATATTGAAACAAATGTCAATAGAGGAACACTTAATCTGCAAAGAAATTTATAATAATAATTTAAAACTTCATCAGGCAGGATTATTTCAATTTAAAACACTAAGAAATAGGACCATCAGGAAACAAATCAATTTCTGAGGGTACTGAAAGGAATATAGGACAAAAAAGAAGAAAATTAGTATTTGTTGAGTTATAAATATGCCTTTTCCCTAAGGCAGACATTATTTTCCTCTCAACTTTATTGAGGAATAATTGACAAATATAGTTTTACATAATTAAAGAGTACAGTGTAATGATGTGGTATACACACACACACACACACACACACACACACACACAAACACCTTGTGGAATGATAACCAAGATCAAGATAATTAACACACCTATTACCTCACCTAGTTAAGGACATTAATTACTATTCAATGACAAATCTTGCTAATACAAAATAAAACCCAAATCATTGGTCAGGTAATTAAAAAATTTACCTGCAAAAAAAGGCAAAGCAATAAAATGAGGATCTAGCCTGTCAAATATTTCCTGCACTAACATTATCTACACAAGCACTTTACCAGTTTGTACCCAGTGACTCCTACAGCTGACTCAGGTTCAGGCACAATGACATTAAGTGACATTAAGAGAAAGAGCACTCTCCATTGCCTATGGGGGTTATCAATAGACAGCAGCAGACCTAAGGTTCTATATCTTGGTTGCCTTATTATATTCCAAATATGCATTTCTGGAAGTGATTTTCTTTTTTGAAGATACTTCTCTTGAATATGTGCCATATGGGTATAATTACCAATAATAAATGAAAGTCTAGCTTTGAGGAGCTGATCCACATCATCCAATCTGAGTGACATCCTGAGGTCAGCTGACCTTCAGAGGAATTTTTCCAGAAGCTCCACCCACCAACTTCTACTTACATTCCATTGGCCAGAACTTAGTCATGTTGTTAGCCCTCTCTTTGAGGGAGCCTGGGAAATGTAGTTTTTTAGCTGGGCATAAATTGTTATGCCTCAACAAAATCATAGTTTTTGCTAGCAAAGAAGAAGGAAAGAAAAGATATATTAGGTAGGCAATTCTAGCTAGTTGGAGCAGAAAGGAATTTATCTCCAGCAGAATTGTTAGAAGGGCTGAAGAAGCAAGTCTAGGCAATGTTTCCAGAAACAGCACTGCTTAATTGGTCTGCTTAACCTCAGAAATACTTTTTTTCTGCTGTCACTCATGCCAGCAAAATGAATGACTTTTCCCCAGCCTACTTCTCCATGTCACTTCCAAATCGGACCCTTCAGTGAGCACATCTTATTGTGGCAACTAGGTCACAGGTCTGTAAGGGAGGCTGGGAAATGTAGTTTAAAAACAGCCTTAAGAAGGTGGGACTCACAATTGTGATGAGCCAGCGTATTTCACTGATTCTAAGATATGCAATTTTTTCATTTTCATGTCTCTAAAGTCAGAATTCTCTGACAATCAATGTTGGCCCTTGTCCACTTTTTTTGTGATGGGGTTAACATGGCAGGAATATACATAGAAATTTCCCTTAAGGTCAAGAAAACAGCTTCACCAAAAGGGGCAGTGGGGGTATCAGAGGCTTGGAATAAAATTCTGGAGCCAACAGTGGACTCTCTCTGCTCATCAGTGCTGCATTACCAATGTTACTGATGCCCCAAAAGAAAGCACAGGGTACAGAACCTGCAACACACAACTCTGAGTTAAAAAGGTTTCAGAAAGGTTGTACATGAGACATAAATAACTTCTAGAAATATGTTGCTTATGTTTTCCTTTTTTAAATATTCACAAGAGATATCGATGCCTCAATAAATATAAATGAGAATTTCCAATATGAACAAAATGCAAATTCTAAGTGATAAGAAAACATGGTTTAAGTGCTGGTGTTTTCTCTTATTTGTCCATAAAATAATGGTGCATCTTACAATTGATGGTATCTTAGATTTGATGAAATCTCACCTAAATATTTGATAAAATATTCAAAGCATGAGAAAGCGTTCAAAGTATCTAGATGACCATGGTGAATGTTTGTTGCTTCATGAGTAGGGCAATGAGCAAGTGTCCCCCTGCTCCTGGCCACTGGATGTGGCATGGTAGGAGCAGAGTAAGTGCTGGTGAGTGTGGGGCCTTGTATGTGTGTGGGATGTGCCTGGTTCCACTGGGTCAGACTCAGACCTCCCCAGGCCACACAGGGAAGAGCGGGGAGCTGCGCAACGGACGAGGACTGACTCCTGAGTGAACCTCAGGAACAGAAGGGAAGCATGGCTCCCTGGGAACCCCAGGGTCCTGCAGAATCAGGTCGTGCCCTTTCCTAGGGCTTTGCAGGCTGCAGAGCCTCCCATGCTCGCTGTCTCCTGGATTGCTCACAATTCACACCCCACCATGAGCTGTGTGTGTTTGCACATTTGTCTTCCCAGATCTAACCCTCAGCTCTGTGAGGATGGGGACTATGTCTGTATGTTTGCCCAACAGATAGTAAAATTCAACAAATACTCATTAAATGAATGAATTAATAAGCTAACAAATAATAGAGATGGGATGAGGACAGTGAGATATAGAGAAGCCATTTGCTCCAGTTCGAGGAAAGCTTTAGCCAATCCCACTGGCAGCTCTGGAGCTGGTATGGCCCTGCTGTAAAGTGTCAGCAGCTAACATTCTCTGGCTGGGTGGGGAAGGGTGTGGACAAGTTCTTGGTCCTAAAGGGGATATCTGGACAGCACACCCCAGCATCCACTATACCCACAGAAGTTGTCATTTCAACATGGGAAAAAAAAATTCTGGGAGGGAGAGTGTGAGTCCATGGACAGCTGAGCTGGCTCTGATCTCATTAGGGGCATGGGCTATGTTTATCCAATATCAGACCATGTTTGGCAGGCAACAGACACTCAACACATGCTTGTTGCATTGGACTGGACCCAGGGGGGTGGGGGCAGGGAGGGGACGATCATGAACTGAGCACCTACCATGTGTTTTGCGCTGTGCCTGGTACTTCATACACAATATCTCATTTAATCCTCAAAACGTTCCTCGGAAATAGGTCCCCTTTCACATGTGAAGAAGCCAAGGCTAGTGTGGCTAAGACACTAATCAAGGCCTCACAGGCAAACAGCAACAAAGGCAGGATTTGAAGGCTGTCTTGTGTTATTCCAGAGCTCAAGCATTTTTTTGGTGGGCCTGGCCCTCACTGGAGTCTGGGTTTAGGGGGCCAGGGTGCTGTCCTGAGCATGAGTCTGTGAGGCTTAGAGGGAAACAGAGGGATGTCTGGCTTGCTTTGTTGAGGAGAGGGAAGGCTTCCTGGAGGAGGTGGTACTGAGCTGAGCCTCATGAAAATTTGCCAAGCAAAGTGGGGCTAGGGTGGAGGACATTGAGGATCGTGTGTTATAAAAAGTGGGAACAGTGGAGAGGCAAAGAACTGAGGCATAGAACACAGGCTCCACTGGCCTGAATGGATCCAGGAGCACACACCCATGGGCACACGGACTGATGGGCACATGGTGCCCCTCCTCTGGGTGGCAGCAGCCCCGTGCCGGTACATGGCTTGGCAAGAGGGGCGTGGGCTGGATGCAGCTCCTCCAGCCCTCCTTGGCCTGCTGCAGGCAGTACATAAACTAAGCCACCATCTGCTGCAGCCCTGATGACATGGTGTGTGTGTCATTCCTGAGGATTGGCCCAAAGGACATGGCAACCATCCCTTCCATCCCTCTGCTCTGGCTCAGGGGTAGCTAATGCCAATACAGATAGATTTCTTTTTTTTTTTCTTCTTTTAAAAATAGGTTTATTAATGTTTCCACTCTCTCTGGGTAGTCTCTGTTTCCTTCTAGTTAATTTCTACTTCCAACCCCCCAGTGTCCATAGTTGGGTGTTTTGTTCTCTGTCTTTTATATTAGCGCCCTTTCTCACATGTTGGATGATCTGAGATTATCTGCTCATGTTAAGAGGGGCCAGCTGATTGGTAGCTCAGAATATGTGGGAGGGTCTTGGCTGTCACTGCAGGCTGATCTGGCTGGGTTCTTTCATTGGGGAAACCCAATGTCAAATTCTTCAAAGAAATTCTTCCAATGTCCTGCTTCGAGGGGGAAGGCTGGAGAGCTGGCATTTGGGGAATGGAACTGGGTCCGGGAGGGAGCAGGGACGGGAGAGGGCCCAGGGCTCTCAGCATTCAGTATATAAACATTCACTTAATTCCCATTCTCAGCATGGTACCCCTGCCCCTAAGTATTCCTACTGGCCCCAGTGGCAGTGGCATGAGAATGTGCCGGCAGACCTCAAATTCATGTTGTGGGTTCTCGCCAAGGACACTCTTCCTCGTGGTCTTCCCCTAGCCACCCATTGAAGAGGACAAAGGGTGCCACAGCAGCCCTCCTGGGACAGCACACTGCCAGGCCTCTCTGAGAGCACAGGGCTGTCCTGGGTGCTTCCCCTGACCGCTTTCTGTCTCTCCTTCGCTCAGTTGGCCGCATTGCAGTCTGTGGCTCCCCCTTCTTCTGGGACCTCCCCATTTCGCCCACATGTAGGCAGTTTCCTAATAAGATCCTTACATGTCTAGTTCCATCTTGGAATCTGCTTCTTGGAGGATCTGGACTAACACCATTCCCGGCCTAGTTCAGCGGTCCCCTGATGTACCTCTTGCATGGAGAGGGAAGGGGGATATGAAACTTTAGCTTCCCTTAGTAGCTAATCCTCCTCACTACCCTTTTCCCAGGCAAACAGCGCTGTGATTCTCAGCCCCTGAGGGACTCTGACACAGTAATCAGGCTGCTCTGTGGTTTTGTCCATCACAGGCTCTCTCTGCAGAGCCTTTTTCCTCTCACCCACCTGCTTTCCGAATTCCAAACCTTTGTGGCTGCGGTCTCTTCCCATTTTATTTGTCTCTACGCATTTACGTCCTAAAAAAAGTCTTCATTTCCATCGTGGAGGGTTTCCGGAAGACACAGTGGTAGATGCCAATGCTTGGCCCATCCTCTTTCTGGGCAGCGTTGGGGTGAGTGAGCAGGAGAGAGAGAACCCCTCACACAGGAGACTCCTGGGTACAAAGGCACAGAACCAGTGGAGACAGCCTCTCTAAGGAGAGTGGGAGGACAAGAAAGTTTGCTGAGTCTGAGCTCTGTTTCCTTCTCTCAGGCACCAAGGCTCCACAGCCTTGTCCAGCGCTTCCCGCCCCTGGGGAGACCTCCTGGGTCTGGCCCCAGCAGAACTCTCTTCTCTCCTTTCAGCCCAGCGCGGTGGACAGGGCCCAGCCTGGCTCTATCCCTCTTCAGCTGTGCAAGATGAGACAAGTTGCTGACTCATGGAGCCCCGAATTTCTCGTCAGTGAAGTGGGTACGCTGACATCCGCCTCCCTAGGATGTTGAGAGAATTACATGGGATAATAGTGGGAAGCTTAAACACCTTGGCTGTGCCCCTGGGGAGAGGCTCTCTGCAGTTTGACTCTGCTTTCCCCTATTTCTCTGGAGTAGCAGCCCCTGGGAAAGAAGTGCTGTATGTGGGCTCTCTGCAGAGGCTGGCGCTTGTAAATGGGAGGTTTGCAGAGGGAGGCTGCAGGCAGAGAACAGGCCTCTTGTTTGGTCCCTGGAGGGAAGGCACTGTGCCAAAGTACATATGGATGACTCCACTCAGGGAAGTTCGCCGTGACTGCGGAGCAGAGAGCAGGGCAGTTCTCATCAGAATGAGGACACTGGACTGCCCAGAAGACTGATGGGAGAATCTAGGAGAGAGACAGGAGACTTGATGAAAGGCAGTAGTGGGGTCTTTGGAGTAGGGGGACTGGTGTTCATACTCCAGCTCTTCCACTTTTTAGTCATGTGCCCCTGGGAAGGTTGCCCGATCTCTTGGCCTTCTTGGGCCTCCAAAGCCTCATCTGTGAAATGGGCACATCAAATGTCTCCTAAGGCCATTGTGAGAACTAGACAAGCTAGTAAACAGAATGTTCCCAGGCAGCACTGGAACATGCTGAGGGCTGGATGGACAGTAGTTGTTAGGATATATCCACCCGGTCTGAGCTATTTGGTGAATGAAAAATGTCGATGACACAGGTGAACTTTGCTTTAAGAATACCAAACAACTCATGCCCAAGTGTATCCATTTAACTGTTTGAATTCTAAAGGCACAGTTTTTTCAAAACGAATCTTTTCATTTTGGAATACCTTGAGACTCACAGAAAAGTTGCCAATATAACCCAGAGAATTCCCATATACCCTTCACCCAGTTTCCTTCATTGTGAATGTCTTAGGTTACTGTGTACACTGATCAAAGCTAAGAAACAGATTATACAGTGCTATTAAGTAAATCCCAGAATTCTCTGAATCTGAAGGAGCATCTTTGAAAAATCACTGTCTTTTCTTGAGAGAGCAAGTGACGTTCTTGACAGAGAAGCTGCCATCATGGTGAGGGAGGTGACCAACATGGACATTGACCAATGGGATTCAAGGAACAAAAATGTGATTTAGCCATGTGTGCAGGGTAGCAGGGTGTGATGACCAGACGACAGGAAGTCAGGAGGCCTTAGTTTATGCTTTAGTCTGCCATTTACTCTGTGTCTTGGCAAGTTCCCTTACCCATGTGCCTCTGTTTCTTCATTTATCAAATGAGATTAATATTCCTTGCCAGGTACCCCTGGCAAGGTATGACAGATACTAGCCCCTTCAGATTCATTCTCCCACCTTTGTCAGTGAGAAACCCCTGATTTTTCGCTGGGTACATGCCACTCCAATGAGGACTACAATTCCTAGCTTCCCATACAGCAAGGTGAGGCCAGGTGACTAGTTTCCAACCATTGGGAAGTAAACAGAAGTAGTGTGTACATCTTCCTTGAAGAGGGAAGGTGTGCCTTATTCTCCCCTCCTTTGAGGCTGGCTAGAATGCTGCTGTAATGGCTGGATCTCCAGCAGCCATTATAGATTGTGCTGTTACCTTGCAAATGGAAGGTACACATGACAAAGAAACAAGATGTAAGAAGTCTGGGTTCCTGACATTGAAGAATACCATGGAATAATTAAGTTAGTTCCTCAACCTAAGCCCTATTAATATTTTGTGCTGGATAATTCTTTGCTATGCGGGGCTGTCTGTACGTTGTAGGATGTTTAGTAACATCCTTGGCCTCTAACCACTAGATGCCAGTAGCCCCCCACCCCTCAAGTTGAGACAACCAAAAATGTTTCTAGAGATTGCCATGTGTCCTCTGTGGGGGGTGAAGGGGGAGGTGGGCAGTCACCTCTGCTTGAGAACCACTGCTCTAGATCAGTTCTGTCCAGTAGGAATGTAATAATGCAAACTACAAATGCAAGCCACATATTTGAATTTCAATTTTCTAGTAGCCACATTTTAAAAGGTAAAACTGAACTGGTGAAATTAATTTTAATAATGTATTGGGTTGTCAGAAAAGTCACGATGCATTTTTTCTATGTTTTTTTTGTTGCAAAATTGCGTCGTGACTTTTCCGACAACCCAATACATAGTGTTTAACTCAATATATTCAAAACATTATCATTTATCATGGGATCAGTATAAAATTATTGACAGGCTAATTATATTCTTTTTTCATATGAAGTCTTTGAAATTGGTGTGTACTTTACACTTATAACACATCTTGATTAAGACCAGCCATATTTCAATGGCCACATGTGGCCCACGGGTACTATATTGCATGGCGTTAACCATAGACTTTTAGAGCTTAGGGAAAAAATAAGCCTATATCTCATTTAAGCCATTTTTTTTATATAGGAGTTTTTGTTACTTGCAACAGAATGTAATTCTGACTAGCACCTGGCATTTTTGATCTGCCATACAGTTTTGAACATTCGTGAAGTAATTAAAAATGAGTGCTTTAGAGAAGGCTGGGAGAGGGTGGTCTGCACACCCACCCCATACATTGTCTTCCTTAGTCCTCTCTACAGCTCTAAGAGGCGGGCATCATCATCTTCATTCCACAGATGGAGACTCAGCTCTAAGAGCATGGTGGCTTTGTCGTGCCCAGACAAGGAGGCCCTCCTGGGCAAGGTACCCTGACATTAACACCTGTGCAAGCAATGGCAAGGAAGCAGGAACTGACTGAGGGAGCCCCCTCTCCTGGACAGCTTCAACTGGCCCAAGGAGAGTCCTGGGGTTAAAACGGCCCACTGGCAGAGATGGCCAGACTTCTATACTCCTGCTTCTTAAGTGGCTCTCTGCAGCAGAGAAAGTCTCTGAAAGGCTGGTGGCACAGGGCTGTCTGCTTACAGCGCTCCCTGTGGCTAGTGCGACAAGTCCTCCCTTGAAGGGGATCTAGGTGGCACGTTTTCATTTTCCTCATGGGGGAAGAGCAGTCTTTGACACCTGCTCAGGGGAAGGGGCTTGCCAGCTGTGGCTGGAGGGAGGGGAGCTGAGAGAACAGAGTGAGGGGGAGCCGGGAGTTCTGGGCACAGGTCTTCATGGGACTTCATTCCATTCGATTAAGACTCAGGGATGTGTGTGGATTATGGCTCTGACCTCCACTCCCTCCTCCCTGACCCCTACTATGATCCACTGTCCACACTCTTTCCAGGTTGATCTTTACCAGAGGCAAATCAGATATGCGACGCCTCTGCTTAAAACACACAGAATAAAACCCCAGCTCCTTACAGAGCCTGCTAGGCCCTCTGTGATTGGCCCTGCCCACCTCTCCCACCTCATCCCCTAAGGCACTCCCTTTGGTTACCCAACTGCAGCCTCGTCAAAGTAGGTCTGCTTCAGGGCTTTGGCCATTACTGTTGCCCCTGCCTGGAACCACTTTCCCTCCAGATGTTCATAGAGATGCTTCCTTTGCATCCATGAGGCCGCTCAGCTCAATGTCACTTCCTTCAGGAAGCCTTCTCTGATTGCTTACTTGATGCATTCCTTTTTTCATACTTCATTCTTGGGGGAAAGACAAGCAACACACAAGTAAAAATAAAAATACCATGACTTCAGAGAGTGTAAAGTGCTATGAATAAACAAGAACAAGGTAAGGTCTGGGACTTGGTGCCTGACATCCTAGCTCAAGGCAGCCTCTCTCCAGACACGGTGCGGACCAGCCGAGCGCTCAGAGTCGAGGGCGGGGCTCAGAGAAGGTGAGCGGCAGTGTCACCTGAGCACCCTCCTCAGGGGAGGCAGCGGGGGGAGGGGGGGGGCCGAGCCTCAGCCTCAACCCGCGGCCGCGCCAGCCCCTCCAGTTCAGCGCTCCCGCTGCGCGCTTGCTCCCGGGAAGGGCGCGCCGGTGCGGTGCCGCCAGGTGGGGTGGCCGCCCGGGAGCCGCCTCCCCGCCGCGCTGCCTGAGGGGAGGGCCCGGCCGCGGCCCCGCCCCCCGCCCCCTGGGCCGTCCATAAAGACGCTGGGCAGGTCCGCTCGGCGCTTCGAAGTGCGCTTTCAGGTGACCCTGCGGGCTCCGCTGGGCTTGCGTCCCCTTCTGCACGTCTGGGTCGTGGCCGGCTTGGAGCTCCAGCCATGCTGTTCTGGCACACGCAGCCCGAGCACTACAACCAGCACAACTCCAGCAGCTATCTGCGGTAAGGGCCGCGCCGCCCCGCCCCGCGGGCATTGGGCGGGGGCCGTGCGTCGGGGTCGGCGGGCGAGGCACAGTCGGACGTCCAGGCCAGGGAGGGTAGCTGCGAGGTCCGGGTGTCCAGCGGCCCCGCTGCGTCCCGTTTCTCCACTGTCTGCCCTTTACGAACTGAGAGAAAGAGCCGCCCAGAGTCCCGCCTTGGGACGGACGGACAGACCCTAGCTGGACCGGACGCGCAGTGTTGGGGGCCCGGCTTGCAGAGCTTGATGCCGGGGAGGGCTTCTCCCATGACGACCCCTGGCGGGTGCGAGGTTCGCACCAGCTGGCCGCAGCCTCCCCAGGTACGTCCTGGTCCCCGTCTCCTTTCCGCTGGCGTCCGAGGGGTGCCTGTCCCGCGAAAGTCTAGTCCCCTGCTCTTTGGCCCTCTCCGCCTGCCCCCTCTCTGAGCCTCGCGCCCTTTCCAGTGTCCTTGGTCTGGCGCAGGGGCGAGAGAGTGGCGAGCGCCGACCTGCGCTTAGCCTCGCGGGCGCTGGCTGGGGCTCCGTAGGGGCAAGATGCGCCTTCCTTCCAGGTGGTCTTGTGCGTGTCGGCTTGAGGCCCGTGCGGAGGTTTATTGCCTTTGATGGAACTCTTTCTTCTGCACAGATTTGACTAGTGCTTCTCAAAGGGAAAAGTAAGTCCTGCCTGTTTGCAAAGTTGTCTCCGATCCCCTGAAGGGAGTAGGACCCCGTTAGCTTTCGGAGGCCCCTGTTCAGCAGCTGGCCGGGTACTAATGGGCAGTCATTGCACTTTGTGAACTCACCTGAACCCGCTTTGGCCTGCTTTATTTCGATCCTAGTCACAATTTTTGAAATGTACCTAATTTAAAACCCAAACGGCATTTGGTACACGCTCAGAGAAAGGGCGTTGTGAGACCGAGGGAGTCGCTGGCACTGAAAGCTCCAAACTGACAGCCACGGGGAGTGCTGTTTTTTTTTTTTTTGGCTCCCAGAAGTTTCCACTCAGATTTACACGTTGTTTGTAAATCCTGGCTTCTGATAGGTATTTGTCCAGTAGTCCTCCCTGAAGACCTCCCCCTTCCAAAAGGGAAAAAAAAATGATTGAGTTGATGTGTCTGCTGGCCAGAGTAGTAGGAGATGGCATAACTATAAGGAATTTAGCACTGATGGTCTCCCTGCAGACCTTGGTGATGTCACCAGAGGGAAGCTGCTCTGGGGGATGTCGGAAGCCCACTGGGCATGTTAATCCCTGGTAGAAGATTAAGTGTCCATTCATTTATACAAAGTGCTACAATGGAATACATTTTTATTGTGCTGCATGATGGGATTTTAGGTTTAGTTTTGCCTAAGTTTTAGTTTGTGGCCATCGAGTGTCTTGCCATATCTTCAAAATGATTTTGAAGGTGACCTTGAGTGAAGGGTGAGTATATTTAAAACTTCCTGGATACCTAAAATGTCATCCCTTTAGGGAATAATTTCCCTTGCATGGGAGGTACCTCTGCTAATGAAATGGAAATTTATCTGTGGAATACCTGAGATAACTTCTAGGATTTTGTTATTGTATTAAGTGGGGTGGCAGAGTTGGGGTGAGAGGTATCATAAAGCCATATTGGTTTCTGGGGTCACTTTGGGTCCACGGATAAAGAAGTATTTGGTCCATGCCCTTTTTTTATTTCACTTCTTGGAAGCTGGAGTTTCGCCTTGTAGAAGTTGACCTCAGTGAAGGCCATGGTGGGAGTCAGTGAATACATCCCTGGTCTCCCCAACTCTAGAATGAGGGTCTTGTCCTTTTTCTTGTTTTTTTTTTTTTGGTGTGTGTTTTTATTTTTGGTTTTCTCTTCACTGTAGAACTTCTGCATGTTGTTTGACCTTACCAGGGTAGTGGCCTTTACTCCCTTCTTTCCTTTTTCTGTTTGGTGTTCTCGTGACTTTTATTCCTTGGCAAATAAGGATGCCAGGCTTGAAACAAGTTACTGTTGAGTGATGGTTCTTACCCCCTCCTTTTTTTTTTTTTTTTTTATATTTAAAGGCAGCAGCCCATGGATTATTAACTTCACATGATCTGTGCAAACATGAAATTATGCAATCTCCAGGTGAGCAGGCCTGCCTGCCTCTCTCCTGTTCCTAGATAACCACTTGGGTTGGGAGTGTGTCCCGGTCTGGTAAAAGGAAGGTGAGGTGTGGGGGAGCCAAGATAGCACTGCGCTCTGGTCTTTGGGCCAGATGTACACACATGGGAGGTGTTCCAGGTGTGCTCTGAGCCCGGCTTTTCCTTCTGAGAATTGGTTAGACATTGTTGGGGTGTGTGCTGGGTTTGTGTTTTAGAGACACTTGTTTATTGTGTTGTTTGAGGAACAGATTGTACCAGTAATTCTATTGTTTATACAGTAAAACGGGGTCAGTGAATCTGATTCATAACCTGGGACACACGGAAGGAGGAGGGTTATCAAGATAAGAGCATTTTTTTGGCACCTGTTTTCATGCTGCTCATAATTTAGAGGTCTTAAACAAGTGTGTCCTGCCTGCAGGTCATTCATATTCTCAAGGATTTCTTTTTCTTTGCGAGGACATTAAAAAATACATCTAGAAACAAGTTCTCCAGTCATAGGCTCATGTGAGGCTGACTTTTTTGGATATGGTGGGGAGTTTTGTTCAGAGGTAGAGAAAAACGAATCTTTGAGCATCTTAATATTTTCCATTTGGATAAGAAAATGGAATTGAAACCAAGGTCTTCCCTTCTTGTTTGGCATTTAGGAGATATTAGTATGACCCTTACAATTGGGGTTATGGGTCAGCTGTCTTTTTTTTTTTTGGAAGAGTTGGAGGATGTCTCAACCTGAGCAAGTGAGCAAACAGTTTCTGTATTTGTATAGTTTACAGAGCCCTGAGGACAGGGTTTTATTGGTCTGAGAAGTGTCTAATAAATAGACTAGTTTATTTAAACTAGTTTAACACTTTTGTTCGGAGTCTAATTCTAAAAGTAAAACTTTATAATGAGTAGTATCTTGTGGATGGACATCATATGGCATCTAAAGTTCACTCCATTGCTGCTAGTCCCTTTGTCGCACAGAAGATTTCTGTAATTTGTAGATGTTAGATAACGTTGCATTTTTACCTCTTTGATGATTTGTTTGAATGCATCTCTTGAGGGTCATTGAGAGAAAGTGGAATCACCACAGATTGGTTTGCTCTGTCTGAAAGCACCCTAGAGTGTCTGATGCGAGGTGTGGGGAGCTGCTGCCACAAGCCTTGCAGTGCTGCCCTTCGTGCCCAGATCTGTATCTACTTCTCCACTTGGCTCTGTCTTTGCAAATGGGCTCTCAGGGCTCTGCTTCTGACCACTCCTTCCTGTGTGTTGCAGTGATGTGCTCGCTCTGCCCATCTTCAAGCAGGAGGAGCCCCAGCTGTCCCCCGAGAATGAGGCTCGCCTGCCGCCCCTGCAGTATGTGCTGTGTGCTGCCACGTCCCCAGCTGTGAAGCTGCATGAAGAGACATTGACCTACCTCAACCAAGGTAGTGGCCGGAGCACTGGGCCAGAGTAGAGCCGGGGGTGGTGGGGGGGGGCACCCAGAGGGAGGGAGAAATTGACCCAACCACCCATTTGCGCCTCATTACCTTGTCACAGTGGGAGAGGTGGGGTTCGGGAAGGAGGCTGTGGTGTCAGATAGATTCCATTTCCTAGCTGTGCCACCTCACTGAACCTCGTCTCAGTGACTTCATCTGAAAAACGGACACATCACTGTATTATTTCTCATGCCAAATGTGGGTAACGGCCGTCATACAGGCCCGCCACACGGCGATGTTCAGTGATTGCAGCCTTTGTTGTAACTACCATGTACTGTGACCACAGCTGATGTCTTTTCATGATTGTAGATTAAACACCTTTGGTGCCAGGTCTGCTGTCCTTTCTGGAGCCGCAGTTGGCAGTAGTGGGAAGACTGGCTCTGTGGGGATCCCCACACGCCTGACAGAAGCCCTTTGTGGAGATGGGGACAAGATCTCCCACTGTGTCCTGAGAGAAATGGCATGGGCTTTGGAGTTTAAATTCCAGCTCGAGCACTTCCTAGCTCTGTGACTTGGAGCTGCGTTTCTGATTTCCCAGAGCCTCAGTGTTTTCATGTGTAAGATGGGCAGTGGGATTTTGTGACATTTAAAAGAATGAGGGTGTGTGAAGTACCTGGTGTGAGGGTGGCTGTTCAGTTTCTTATTCCCCCGTAGATCAGCGTCCTGATGGATGGTGTTTCGATGGTTGCTATAGGATCATGTGTATGTGTTTGTTGCGCTTCCTTCCTGGGTCACCTCATAGACACCCTGGCATCAAGTGGGCTAATTGCCCCTGTCTTTTAAATGGGAAGAGCAGAGGGGCAGGGGACACAGCAGCTTCTGTAGGGCTGCACTGAGTTACACGGGAGCTGCAGTGTGCTAGTGGTTTGTTTTACATGGGCTGCCTCCATGCCGTCGAACTTTGACTCCTCAATTTGGGGAGCCAGTTAGGGTGGAAGTTCAATGTGATCACCCAGCTTTCTTCTGACTTCTGAGCCTGCCAGCTTCTGAGCCGGAAAACCAGCCCAGAATTAGCAGGTGGCTCTGCATCTGCCTCTGGATGGAAACAGCCCGCTCCCGTTGGTGACATGGCTCTGTGGAAGGGCATGCTTATCCCTGTGGGTAGCTCTGTGGCCTCAGTGAGTCACCAAGCCAAGCTCAGTGAGCGGAAGGGCGCCTGGCTCAGACCCTGAGACCTGTGCTCCATCTGCTGAGGCCGGTGGCCATCGATGGCAGGTGATGTGGCCATGTGGGAGAGACCGCCGTACATCGGTGCTTGTTCATGGAATGGCTTTGGCCATTTTCCTTTCTCTTTCACGGGCGGTCAAATGCCACCAACTTGTTGTGTACCTTTGAGCAGTTGCTTTCCTCTCAGGGCCTCTGCTTTCTTGCCTAAATGCACAATAGCATGAAGAAATTGGATGATATTTATGAGCGTTCACCCCAAGGCAGTTCTTATTCTTGGCCCTGTCCCGTGGTGCTGAAGGGTGAGTCTGAGGCCCTGCCGCTACGCCAGGACCCCGAGTGCGCCTGCCTCCCCACCTGTCTCTAAGCCTGTGACTGCCTTCCCCACCTTCCCTCCACCCCTCCTGCCTTTAATCAGTCAACTTTGAACAGTGTTTGGCAGTCAACACACCAGGTCTTTTTAAAAGAGTTTATCCTTTGCTCAGTATAGATAAGTTAAAAGAGAGGGAGAAAGAGTTGCCCCATAGTCTTACCATCCTGCGTTAATTGGGTGTACTTATTTTTTAAGCTATATTTTCCTGATTATTAAAATAGTATACATATTCATCATGGGTGATTTAGAAAAGTATAAGGGATAAATTTAAAAGAAAAGTAAAATCGCTATCTCTAGTTTTACCTGAGAACCACTGCTAACCTTGTTTCTACGTATTTGTATATGCATCTTTTAAAATGATGATCATACTGCAGACATAGATCCTGTTTGCTTAACTTACTATATGTTTGTGAACTTTTCTCATGTCATTAAAAATGCTTTGAGAACTTAAGCTTTTGTCATGACTGCATAGTATTATGTTTTATAGTTGTGTTACTTATCCAGTTTCAGTTTCCAGTTGTCTTTGTGTGAAATGTAGATTTTTAAATTTATTTTTAGAATAAATACCTTAGAAGTAGAGTTACTGGATCAAAGGGTTTGAGTGAAGCTTTTGAGATATTTACCAAATTGCCTTCTCAGCAGAATCTCATCAATTTAGGTGCTGGCCAGCAGGGTACATTTCACTGTCTATTTCCTAATATTGGATGTTGTCATTTTTCATCTGATTAGTGAAACATAGAATTTAATCTTAAACTAGCATTTCTATCATTGCTAGTAAGGCTGAATATTTTAAAAAATGTTTATTGATCTTTTTTATTTCTCCATCAATTATATTTATAACCTTCGCACAATTTCCTATTGGGATGTTTATATCCTATTGATTATAATAGCATACCCTATATGAAGAATATTAGCCTTTTAACTGCCATACATTACAAACATTTCCCCCTGTTGGTTGCTGGCCATTAGCTATATTTATTGTATGGTAACTATATTTATGGTGTGGGATATATGTCATGATTTGTTTTTCTGTGTAGAAATTTATTTTAAATGTCTGTTGTCAAACCTTTGTCTTTTAAAATGGTTTTTCTTTTATGCTTAGAATGCCTGCCCACCCTAAAATCAGCTAAGTGGTTACCTAAATTTCATTTAATTGTTTTTAAATTTTAACTTTGAAATGCATTTGGAATTTTTTAACTGAATAATTCATCATTTGAAGATGGTTTGGATTATGACTATTATATATATATATATATCAGCTTTATACTATCATGTTTAATTTGGAATTTATGATGTGATATAAAGGTCTAAGTTTGTTTATTTTTCTAAATAGCTAACCTACTAGTTATTGCCTAGTTTATCATTTTCTCACTGGTTTAAAATGCCACTTTTGAAACATTTAAAAAACCATATTAGTCCAGAAACAGACCCTTCTATAGGTATTTGTCCTGTACCCCTGAGATTCAGTGATTCTCACCTCGTTTCTCATTCAGCTATTTCTTGTAGCTTAGAAATATGTTTCCCTATTTGGGAGTAGAAGTTCCTTTCATCATTTTTCTTAGCCATTCTCAATTATTTATTCTTTTAGATGGATTTTACAACCATTAAATTTTCCTTCTATACCTTTTTTTTAACATTGATGAGATTATATGCTTTGGAAAATTGTTTGTTGCTTTTATTAACTACTATTCTTGTGATAAAATGTTCTGTCATAATTAAAGTCTCTTAAACATCATTTAATATGTCTGAATATTATTTCACACTTTCCACTTGTTATTTAGGACAGTATATTGTTATAACTGCTGGAAAAAAATACACAGTGTAATTATTTTAGTGCCTGTTTCCCATAATAGAATGGAAGCTTGGTTAGGGCAGAGCTGTGTGTGTGTGTGTGTGTGTGTGTGTGTGTGTGTGTGTGTGTGTGTGTGTGTGGTGTGTGTGAGTGTATTTCACATTGTATCCGCAGCATTAATTAAACTTGGTGCCATGATATGGGTGCTCTGTGAAGAATCAGAAAATTAAAAATTAGGCATGATTTATTTTATTCCATTTTATTTTTTTCTCTCTCTTTTTGTTGCTATTATCAGCATGTTGTACTGGATATCTTTTTTGGCATATCTTATTTAAAGTAGCCTGTACTTCGATGACAAATAGGCATTGATTCAATTAAAAGTAGTTTTGACACATCAGTCAAAACCCTTTTGGTTAATTGAAAAGTTTGCTATTAAGTATTTAATATTTATTGTATTGTTCTATGATGTCGCACTCGTTCTATGAGGCCATCCCATGTCTCCTTCCTTGCAATGATGTATTTACAGTTCTCTGAAAATATGGAAGGATGCTGTATCTATAAATCAATAAGTCATTTCAGCCATTGAGTGCGCATTTCTCAGTGCAGTGTCTAACCAGTGCCTGCCATCACATGGCTTGGGCAAGGTGTATTACTTATGGCTTCCTATCACCAAGCTCCATGGCCAGTTTTGGGTATGGTGAAAATGGTTTGAAAAACAAAGCATGTCCTCTTCCTCTGAAATGGAGTCCGAAGGAAAAGGGGTGGACAGCTGCTGAATGGAGGTCTGAAAACTTACAGATCAACCTCTGTCAGTGGCCAAAGGTCACAGTGGACAGATCTTTCCGGAAGGCGGGCTGGAGCCAGAGGGGAGAAGGGGGTAAAGTGGGTGGTGGAGGGGAGGGGTCATGGAGAACAGAGGAAAGAGAACCCCAGGTCATCTGTGTAGTGAGTTCTGGCTTTGAGATAAGAAACAACTTTGTAAGAATGGCTCCTTATGGAGAAAGCTTTTGTATTTCCTACAAAGTAACTTTTTAATCTTAAATATAGTAATGAATT
The DNA here is from genome assembly GCF_001890085.2 of Hipposideros armiger. NCBI lineage: Eukaryota > Metazoa > Chordata > Mammalia > Chiroptera > Hipposideridae > Hipposideros > Hipposideros armiger. The sequence goes on from NW_017731841.1 coordinate 969,854, forward strand.
TTCATAGGACTCTTACTTTCATTGATTCATGGAGTAAAATTGCCTGTCCATTGGAAGGAGAGGGCGGTTCAGTGAGAAGAGAGAAAAGCCATGTGCAAAGGCAAGAATGGGTTGTGGGGTGGTGGTGGTGGTGCTGCAGTTAAGCACACTGCCTATCCAGAGAATCCTAAGTGGTCGAGGATGATTAGGGTTTGGAACATAAGGAGTGTGAATGATATGGATGGACAGGTAGACCAGATGGCCAAAATTTCAAACTGCCTTGCCAAAGCTGCGCCATTGGGCAGTCACCTGGGCAAGTCACTTAACCTCTCAGTGCCTCCAACTCCTCATCTGTAAAATGGAGGAAATAAAATTCCACATAGGTGCTACTATGTGGATAAAATGAGTCAATAAATGCACAGCACTGAAAACAGTGTCTGGCACATTGTAAGCATTCACATATTAGTCATTATTAATAATAAAGTGGACACACATGTTTTCCCTAATCCTATTTTGGAAGTTAACAAGGTCATCAAATTGGGACTTTGAAAATTTTCCCTGTTTTTATCCTTTCTTTTCCTAATTTGAAGATTAAGAATTGCACCTCTTAGAATCAAAATGTGGTAGTTTTGGAACAGATGGAAGGCAGGAAGGCCTGTTGAGCTTTTCTATTCTTCATTCATTGTACAACCTGATAATAGACATAATGTGAAGGAGACATGTCCTATGCAGGGTGTTAAAATACCATCTTTAAAATTGTGATTACAAAAAGCAATGGACTTCTAAATCATGTGAGCTTTTGTGTCAAGGATTACTTGACATGGGGACCACAGCCTTTAGGATGATACTTTGTTTAGCACTTTAGAATTTACAAAATGCTTTCTGATATTCTCTTTTGAGTTATTCTCCCCAACTATATATGTATTCCCACTTTACATATGGCAGGCTGAAAGAGGTGGAATCAGGTCCCCTTGCCCATATCACATAATCAGGCAGACCTGGGGAGTGGTTGAGCTGTGATGTATTAATGAATGGAGTTCTGGAAGGGGAGGCACGCGTTCTCTGGCCACTTTTCCTGGGACTTCCTTTGGGCAGGATTCTAGGCTTACACTTCTGTGAGTGACCTAGCTCTGAGGGAAGGTGTAACAAACTTGTAGAGGAAAGGACCATGAGGAATGGAAGGGGGAGAAAATGCCTCCTTGAACAAAAAATCATAATCAGTTGTTTCTACTCTACTCTCACCCTTCAGCTGCTCCACCCAGAGTGACCTAAGGGAATGGCCAGGGAAATAAGAGCTCTAGGTGGGGAAGTCCTGTGTTTTCTGCTCCTAGAACCCAGACCGAAGGGCTACTATGTTTTTTGTTGTTGTTTTTTTTATTTAAACCAGCTTCCACTCTGGGGAAATCGCTTCATGTCTAGGAACCTTGGTTTCCTCATCTCCAATTGGGACGGTTTAATTTTTTTGTTGCCTTGAGAATTAAGTGAATAATAAAGGTCTGGCAAATACTAAGTACACAGTTATATTTTCCCTTCTCCCAATTATATCAGTGACTTTGAATTTAAGGAATGAGGCAAAGGATTATTTACTTTGTTATCCTTTCTTCGTAGCTTAAGTTTTCTTTCCAGATTAATTTTTAGCCTGAAGTTTGGGGCTATAAATTGAGTAAACCAAGTGACACTTAAATGCATTACTTTTTTTAATGCTTTCTCCTTTATTGTTTTTTTCCCCAGAGTATAAAAATAGCATGTACTTACTATAAAATAGAACAGCCAAACAGTATAGAAATTTGTACTCCAGAAAGCTTCCACCAACCCCACTTCCTGGATTTTCTTTAGTCATATATTAACCCATATATGTCTAATTGTGTAGTCATACATTAACCTACATATATCTAATTTTATATAGACACACATACATACATACTTGTAGAAATGTATGTGCCTGTTTTTAAGAGAAATGGGATTGTATTATACATACTGTTCAGCAACTTGCTTTTATTCCCCTCAAAATATCCTCAAAGTCTTTCCATATAGGTACATTAAAAAATATAAACCAAAGCTGATCCTTACTGGTTACGTTATTACCCATTTCATGGATGTTGCATAACTTGTTCTCTTGAGGAACATGGGACTTTTTTCGTAATTATACTGAGCACTCCAGTGAGCATCTATGTCCACATATCTTTGTGCTTTAGCAGGAGTGAAAATATCTTTAGGATAAATATCTAGAAATAGAATTAATTGCCAGCACATTTTGATAGATACTGCCATACTGCCCTGCAATGAAGTTGTACAGCTTTGTACTTCTACGAACAGTAACTATCTGAATACTTGTTTATTCCCTCCTCCCTTATTATCTATCCCCTATCTCTACCACACTTGGAATGTTAACTCCTTGCAGGCAGAGACCTTGAATATCTTGTTGACTGCTTGTCCTAGCACAGTGCTAGGTGTACATAATTTCTTTGAATGAATGGAGAATGTCTATTTTTCTATATCATTGTCAACACTTTTTAACCTTTGGTTATTAATGGGGAAAATATAGGGTATTCCTGTTTTAATTTTCATTTCCTCAATTATGTTGAATATATTTCACATTTTACTTGGTTATTTTTACACCTTTTGCCTTTCATGTGGTTTACCCATTTTTCAAGTGGGATTTTCACCCGTTTCTTATTTATTTGTAATGGCTCTTTCCGTATTTGGGATAATATGTTAGACATATTTTTTCACATTTTCATGTATTTCATTCATTTTTCATTTGTTTGCTTGCCCTTCCTTTTACATAATAGAAGTTTTTATAAATTTCTATGTGATCAGGTTTATTGGATATTACCTTAATTTTTTGTGTGTGTTAGGAAAGACTTTTTCACTTTAAGATTTTAATAATGTTCACCTGTTTTTTAAAGGTTTTTTTCCCTAGTCTTCGACACTTTGGCATTCATTTTTGTGTGGAAGGAATGAGGTAGGAATCCAACTCTATTACTTTCCACATTATCCCACAATAACTTACTGAATGTGGAGCCTTCACATAGCAGAATACTGCACAGCCATAAAAAGCATGAGGAGATCCTTATGTGTATACACAAAAGATATCCAACCTGTGTTGTTAACTTAAAACAAAACAAAACAAAACATCTTTCTCCTTGTTGGTAACACTAGTTTGGATGACAGTATTAATTATTCTTTCTTAGAAACTGGGTGGCAGACCAACAGCTAGGGGTTTTGGAGCTGGATACACCCAGGTTCCAATTCTTTCCAAGTTATTGAAACTGTCAACCTGTGTGTTTTGTAAAATAGACATAACACCCACTTCAGGTCTTGTCTTGAGAATGAAATGAGACATTTGTTGTTGTTGTTTGTTTTGTTTGTGCCATGCAAGGATACTTTATTTTGGCTACATAAAATTTAGAAATGTTTACTCAGTAAAGAATTTTATAAACCACAGCACAAAGGTTAAAGGAAAAACCAAATAAGGAACAAATGTTTTCCCAAATGTCAGCTCTCCATAATTAACCTATGAGTTAAACTAATAAAAATAACTAAGACTTTAACTGGGGGTGTCATTGTCATTGATTGGGTTTTTGGTTTCTTTGTTGTTTTAAAAACCAGTCAACATTTATTGAAATAAATATGAGGTTACTTGTACAGACTGCCTACTACAGCTCGTAGCATATAGAAATGAGTTTTAATGTTTCAAAGGTCTCTTCTTGGTCATGTCAAACTTCAATTATCTTTTAAAAGTTGACAAATTGAGTTAAAATATAATATTCACACTATCTAACTCTGGAGGGCCCAATGAACTGGGAATGATATATTCTTAAGAATTATGTTAAAACCATCTATATTCTAGAAACACTACATTAGAAATTATAATTATTAAAACTTGAATGAGAACAAGGCAGCACAATTAAATACCATGTTGAATGAAATACGTGGTCTGACAATTTAGTTCGTGAACTTGTTGCAACGATGTTGCTACCTTTTTTGTTATCAGAGGGATTATTCATTATGAATTTGTACCAACTGGACAAACAGTTAACCATATTAACTATTTGGAAGTGCTGAAAAAGCTGCGTGAAAAAGACGACTTGAACTTTTCACCAATTCATGGCTCTTGCATAACGACAATGCACAGCTCACACAGCACTGTCTGTGAGGGAGTCTTTAGCCAGTAAACAAATAACTGTATTGGAACACCCTCCCTACTCACCTGATCTGGCCCCCAATGACTCTTTACCTGAAGACAAAGGAAATACTGGAAGGAAGACACTTTGATGACATTCAGGACATCAAGGGTAATACAATGACAGCTCTGAAGGCCATTCCAGAAAAAGAGTTACAAAATTTCTTTGAAGGGTGGGCTAGGTGCTGGCATCGGTGCACAGTTTCCCAAGCGGAGTAGTTCAAGGGTAACCATAGTGATATTCAGCAATGAGGTATGTAGCACTTTTTCTAGGATGAGTTTACAAACTTAATTGGCAGAACTTGTAGGCTTTAAATTAATGAAAATTAATTTAAAGAGAGAAGACACATCAGATGTCCTGCTGTGCTTATCCATGTTTAGAGGTTGGCTATTGTAAATCTGAATCAAACCTGCCCATCACCCTGTTTACCTGAGCCCTCACAGCTCACCTCTCCTGCTTTGCTGGGGACCTGATGATACAGGGGGTATCCAGATATGTTTTCAATGTAGGTTTTGTTATTTTTCAGGTACTGTGCGGGCAACAGATAAAGAGACGATTACCATTGAAAAGATAGTTTGTTAAGTTCCCAAGTGGAGGGGCACACCGCACAATGCAGGGCCGCCTGGAGAAGCACCAGGCAGTCACAGGGCAGAGGCAGAGGGAGGAGCATCAGAGTCTCCTGGAGTATGTGGTTCCTGCTGTGTTCGAGCTGGGAGGGGCAGGACTCTGTTTTCACTGAGCACCCCAGGGATGGACACTTGGGTGTACCTGAGGCTTGTTAGCCACTGAGGATACTGCTCTGCTTCACCTTTTTCTTTCCAGAAAGAGGGGACTAAAACTTGCAAACAAAATGTCGGTCCTGCTTCACTCATGGCTCTGTGCTTTGCAGGTTGAGGACCTCACCAGGGGCTCTGTGCTCAGGTAGATTTGGGGGGGTGTTTGGCCTTCCTTTGCCACTCTGCAGCCAGTGACCATGCCCTGGAAGCTTCTCTCTGGGTGGTTAGAGGACTCTTTGAGTCCTGAATGGGAAGGAGAGCCCACATGTGCTCTGGGAATTCACAGAGGTAGATAAGAGTAGATTCCTTAAGTATTAGAGGAGGGGGCCTAAGATATCTCTGATCCCTTGCTATTGAAAATGTGGTCCACAGACCAGCGTTACCTGAAAGCTTGTTAGAAATGCAGAATCTTGGGTCTGCTGCAAGATAACTGAATCAGAATCTGTGTTTTAATAGTTACTGGTGATTTATGAGCATATTAAAGTTTGAGAAGCACTGATCCAGCCTATACACTCCCTGCCCCACTCCCTTGTATTATAGGTGGATAAGCTGAAGCCTAGAAAGGCTGTGTGATTTGCCCCAGGTCACAGAGTGGTACTTTAATCTGGTTGCTCTTTCTTTTATTTAAAACAGTTTTATTGGGACACAGTTCACACACCATACAACCCATCCATTTAAAGTACACAGTTCATGTTTTTTAGTGTACTCAGATAAATATGTTCAACTATCACAACTAATTATAGAACATTTTTGTATCTCCTGAAAGAAGTCTGCACCCATTAGTAATCAATCCCTATCCTCTCTCCCCTCCCCCCAGCCCTAGGCAACCATGAATCTACTTTCTATGTCTATAAATTCGCCTATTCTAGACATTTCATATAAATGGTGTTATACAAGTCTTTTGTGATTGACTTCTGTCACTTAGCGTAACGTTTTCAAGGGCCATCCACATTGTAGCATGTATCAGAACTTCGCTCCTGTTCATTGCCCAGTAACACTCCATTATATGGATGTACCTCATTTTATTTATTCATTCTTTAGTTGATGGACATTTGGATTGTTTCCAGTTTTTGGCTACTGTGAACATATTGCTATGAACATTCATTTACAAGTTTTTGCACAGACCTGTGTTTCCATTTCCACACTCCTAGGGAGGGTCTGGCTAGGTGGCGTGCTCACCTGGACCAATATGGCCCAAGAGCTGGGCCCTATGTAAGCATGGCTGCTCCCACCCTCTCCCTTTCTCCACTCTGTAAGCAGAGGTTGATGGTGGAGCAGTGCTCTGAGATGGTCCGTAGGAGGCCGCTCTTCTGGAGGGCCTGGGGGAAAGGGAGAAGAGGAGGCTTTGGCTGTCTCAGGGCTGTGCTGACAAGCCCTGTTGACCCTGACAGTGACTGTCCCAGAAAGTCTTCCTCTATCTTACCAGATGCTAAGACAGAAAAAGGGACTGCCCGGGGCCAGACAGTGGTGGGTGGAATCTGAGCAACCAGGCTGTCAGGTTCCCACCTCCAAGATCTTGGCCAACCAAGGCATGTAAATACCCTCAGCCCCAGCATTGATGTGGTTTGGGCTGGCAGGGCTTGGAGGGGAGGTGCCTGAGTGAGTCACAGTTCTGATCTGATCTTAGAGATTTGTTTTTCTACTCTTCACTCTCCTTTTTCCTATCAACTTACATGTTCATACCCCTACCACCTGTGCAGCATGGTACCTGTTTCTCCACATCCTTGCCTGGACTCTGTATTGTCAACCTTTTGAATCTTTTTTTAATATGTACACGGAAAATTAGCACTTTATTCAATTTCTAATAACTATTACGAGTGAAATTGAGCATCTTCTCATATATTTATTAAAAACTGGCAGTTTGTCTCCATTACCTTTTTTCCCCCCTGTTTTCCTTTTGCTTATTCACCTGCAAGAACCATTGCATTAGGTGGAACCACATGCAGTTGCCATTTTATAAATCAAAATGGGTTGATGATCTGCAGATTTTCATAGATTAAGGTTTTAGTTCAGCAGTGTGGCTGGATATAAGTTCAGCATGAAAAATGAGTGAATTTCCTATGAACCAACAATAATCAAGTATAACATAAAATAGGAAAAAGAGATACCATTCCCAGTATCAAGAGCAAATCAAACAGCTTTTTAAAATGCTGATCAAGTGTCCAGGGGTCCCTAGGCCCCTGATTCAGAACAGCCAGCAGTGCTTCTAAGAATGCCAACTCCTGGGTCCCACCCAGGCTTGCTATGCATAGTTCTGGGTGGGGCTTGGGATTCCACAGCATTTTGAGCAAGCACCAAAGAGTAACTTTAGCTTTAAAGAAAAATGTTAAAAATAGTACCAAGAATTCCTGTATACTGTTTACCCAGCTTCCGATAATGTTACCATATAGCCGTGGTACAATTATGGAAACCAGGCAGTGACACTGGAGTGATTCTATTAACTCTACTGCAATCTTTATTTGAATTTTACCAGTTCCTTCACTATTGACCCCTTTTGGTTCCAGGTTCCTATCCAGAATCCCACATGGTATTTCATTGTCACATCTCTTCAGTCTCCAATCTATGACAGTCCCTTAGTCTTTATTTTCTTCCATGAACTTCACACTTCCAGAGGGCTCCCTGGTCAGTTTTGTATGTGCCCCTCAGTTTGGGTTTTTGTGATGTATTTTAATGATGAGATTGAGGTTGTGCAGTTTTGGAAAGAATGCCACAGAAGTGACATTATGTCCTTCCCAGTGCATCATATTGAGGGGTCGTGATGCTAATTTGTCTTATTGCCAGTGGTGGTAACCTTCATGATTTAGTAGTGTCTGCCAGGTTCCTGTGCTATCAAGTTATTATTTCCCACTATGTAATTCATAAGTATTTGGAGGTGGGGGAGATACTTGGAGACTAGGTTGATATCTTGATTATCCTTAAACTTGCACTCACTAATGGTAGCATCCATTGCTGGATCTTGTCTGCACCAATTTTTATTTATTTCCCTCTCCTTTCTACATTTAGTAATTGGAATGCTACTGTAAGAAAGAGCTTTCTCTCCTCTACCATTAGTTTATTTCCTTATTATGTCAGTATAGACTCATGGATATTTATTTTATTCTGTGGGTTAAAATTCAACACTATTGTTACCCAGTTTGTTGCTCAAATTGTTCCAGCTGTGGCCGGTGGGAGCTCCTGCAGGTTGGCTCCTGTGTGTCTCTGACATGCCTCCATCCTTTTCCTGAGCATTCCCTCACTTTCGACACTACGAGATGCTTAAGTCAAGAGGAGCATCTTGTATTTTCCCTGTCCCAGCCCTCAAAATAATCCTTCTCTCAGAAGTCTCCAGAACATGACTGACTCTCTTTCTTTTGTGCATAGACACATATACTTATTATCCGCCAAGTATGTATTAGGGATCCGCTGAGTGCCAGGCATGGTGCCTAGTTCCCGACATTCATAATGGCTCCGAGGAAGTTAAGTGCCTTGACCAAGGTCACCCAGGTGAGAGGCCATCAGGATTGGGATTGTGTCTGCTGGTGGCGGAGCTTGTTCCCTGAAGCATGACTGTGTGTGAGCGCTCTGTCAACATACTTGCGTAATACTGAATGTATGCAGGTGACAAGAAAAACCACACGTGCAGGACACGATGTAGGCAGCATTATGCTTTCTCTGTCGGTCATTAGTACAGGACTACGGGTGCCCAGCCCTCCTTTCTCTGAGGTAATGATGGCCTTCATTATGTTTTATGCGGCATTAATTACCCAAAGCAGTAGCTGTTGGAAAGTAAACAACCTGTAAATCTTGGCTGGCCGGGGAGGGCAGTTGCCTCCTGTTCTTGGGAACACCGTGATCCGGGCAGGAGGCCCTGCTCTGGGTTCCGCTCGCTGGGCAGAGCCGCTCTGCAGGAGAGCCTGGTGGGCATGGCCCCGGGGGAGGCAAGCAGGGGTAGGCCTGCTGGGGCAGCGCCTGTGTCACAGCAGCGGGGTGGGTATTCCCCACTCCGCTACCTGAGACAGTTGGGCGAAAACTCACTTAGTAGCCACACAGCAGCCAGGTGGAGTCATCCCTACTTGGGGGCATGTCCCAGCTTGACTGCCTCCTGGCTTCGTGACCTTGGATGGCCTTGGGCAGCCAGCTCACTCACTGCGTGGAGCCATTGTGAAGGCTGGAGAGAGTTCACTTGCACAGCACCAAATATAGTGGCTGGTGCACGGGTGGAGGTCAGTCCAGGAGGGCGCATTTAACACTTGTTGCTTGGAAATAGTAGTTGGAACTAATACTTGTTGAGTACTTATTACATGCCAGGCTGAAAGTACATTATCTCATGTAATCTTCACAACCGTGCTGCAAGGAGCACTGCAGATGTAGAGAGTGAGATGCAGAGAGGTTCATGAATGTGCCAGGATGTGGGAGGAGCCGACTCAACCACAGGGTGTCTGACCTGACCTTGGATCCCCTGTCCCCTCTGGTCATGGGCCGGGTCACAGGCTGCTGAGCGTTTGCCACTAACGTACAGTGCTGCCTCCACACGTCAGTACCTCTCTGGGCCTTGGTTTCCTCACCTCTAAAATGGGCACAGCCATATTGTACTTGTGGGTCCTCAGGGTGTCCTCCCAGAGAGACACTGGGTTGGAAGGACCTCTGATCTCATTTGCATGTGTTTGGTGTTCTGTTCATTGAATGAGGACTGTTTTCCCCAAGTGCCTGATTGGCTTTTGGGTGCCAGCCTAACACGGGAATAAAAAATACCGATCCTTGTCCCTGTGGACATCTGTTACATGCTTAGAACAGTATGAGGTACCCCCCTCACCTTTGTTTTGTATTTTTTGCAAGTTCACATGTAATATATTCCTAGTTTTTAAAAAAAGTTTATGCTAAAGATGTATATAATTTAGAGGGAAAGGTTCTTCTCTATCCACTGTTAGATGCATATGTTAGACTCACAAATATAGGGGTATGTGTGTAACATTTTAAAATAAAAGTATAATCACACTGTGTACATATTATTTAGCACTTTTTTAATGGGGTAGTTAGATCGCAGGCTGTGTGTATTTGCAGTTTTGATGGGTATTGTCAAAATGCCCAATAGGCTGTGACGTAATATCTCCCACCTCCAGCCGGTGTGAGCGCCTGTTTCCCCATCTTTTATTCTTGTGGGATGTTAGCAATCTTTTAAACTTTTGCCAGTCTGACAGGCGTTATTTTCATTTGGCATTTCTTTGACCATTAGGGAAGTTGAGCATCTTTTCATGCTCTTCTTGGTTTGGCTGACTAGTTCCAGCTCTGTTATTTGCTGTAGGGAATTTATATCAAATTCTGCCACCACTAATTAAAAGCCCATCACGTGCTACTGTGCAGGGGCTGGTGTGTGTGCATGTGCGCAGATTTTTTCAGGTAAACTGGTTGCTGGCCTGTCCTCGAGATTTTCCAGTCCAGTTGGGGAACTACAACTTATTCATCACGGAAGACAGCTGAGGGGCAAAGTTGCAGATGCCCAAAGAAGCTGGAGGAAGGAAGAATGAACATTACATAAAATTTCAAATTTCAGTGTCCATAAATAAAGTTTTATTGGAACACAGCCATGGCGATTCATTCATGTATTGTCTATGGCTGCTTCCTTGTTATAGTTGCAGAGCCCAGTAGTTGCGACAGAGATCTTACGGCCCACAGCTGAAAATAGTCACTGGCTGGCCCATCACAGAGAGTTTGGTGATGCCTGGGCTAGAAGACATGAGCTGTTGTTCCCGCATGAGGGAAGAGGGAGGAAACAAAGGTTTGTTGAGCACCTGCCCGGGGCAGGCACAGTGTAGAGTGCCATACATGTGTATTTCATTTCGTTTTCCTTGGAAAAGTTTTCTCTGCTATCCCTTATTCTCGTTGCTCTCCTTCCCCCATTTCTGTGTGGGGTGCAGGTGAGGCAGGGCAAAGGGATGGACGCTGGGCCCAGTCCGAAGGTTGGGGTAGAGGGAAACTTCCCCAAGTGTGGCTGGGGCTCCCCGCTGAGCCTCAGTCCAGCTGAGGCGCCCCCACCGCTCCCCACGGGCTGTGCTCAGCTGGCCACTGCTGGTGGGTTTGGAGCCTGTGACCACCCCAGGCACTGGCTCCTCTGGCTAGGCTGGTGGCCTCCTGTGGAAGGCTCGTTTATGTCACCAAGTGCTGACCTGGGGCTCCTCCCCTGCTTTAAAAGGCCTTTAACGACTCCAAAGTAGAAGATGGAGCCAGGGGTATTGGAAAGAATTATCTGGAAGGTTTGGGGAGGCTATGGTAAGGCCTACCAGCTGGTAGGACCCCCTGCACGGTCTACCAGCGCTCGCACTGCAGGGAGATTTTGAGGTCCAGCCAAAGACTTACCGTGTGCCATCTTTGCTGGATGCACCTTCAGTCCTCGAGCAACCCTCTGCGTTAAGTACCAGGGTTGTCCACTTTTTGGAGGTGTGGAAACTGATGCTCACAAATGGAGCCATTTACCCAAAAGTAAGCGGTGGGCCTGATGTGTGCCCAGGCTCCAAACCTGGGTGCTGACCAGGTTCCCGAGGTAGTTTTAGGAGTGCATAGAAGAACAGCGGTAGCTGCATATCTAGATAACTTTTACAATCACTGTTTATTTATGGCATAGGATTATGATTTTCTATAGGGATGTATGATATACACTTAAAAAAAATTAAGTTTAAAAAGTGAGTTGGTAAAAATCATTATTATTGAGGGCAGTTTTTAATTTTAGTGGCAAAATTGTGGGGTAGTGTGTGAATGAGTGGGATGAATACTATCCCTGCTCGTGTCTTGGGCTGTCCTGCACCCAGCATGTCACTGGCACAAAGGCGGTAGTGGTGGAAGTGTACAGTCACTGCTGAGCAGTGGACCCCAAGAGTCCTTCCCTCTAAGGTGGGGCTGGAGAGTCAGAAACACACAGCCATAATGCAACACGGAATGACTACCGACTCCAGTAGTCTTTCCCCACTCAATTGTGTGTGCGTGTGTGTGTGTGTAATATTTTAATTTCAAATCGATTGAATATTACAGAATATTCAATATACAAAATATTACAGAAATAAGAGAACAAATACTCATGTGCCCAACATAGTTTTTACAACCTTGCCAAATTTGCTTCTGATTTTACTTTTTTATAGTCCTGTTGCCTTTCCTCCTCCCCAGAAGTAAAACCAGTGTTGTGAAATTGGTGTTGGTTTGAATTCCCAAGCACATTCTTAAATTTTTACTCCTTGCATAGTCAGCCATAAAAATGAACAGTATTATTTTGCATGTCTTCAAACTTTAAGTAGTTTTTTTGTATATATCATCATGTACCTTTTTTATTTAATAATGTTTCTGAGATTTCTCCATGTTGATATGTCTCTAGAGTGTTCATTTTAAGTGTTGTGTGCTATTCCATTGTAGGTGAATTAACAGAATTAACGTATCTCTTCTCCTGTGGCTGGATATGTATGTTGTTGACAGTTTCTCCCTGTAATGAGCAGTTTTTGCCCGCCTCCCAGTGCACATCAAGTGCTTCCTTAGGATATGTTTCTAAAACTGGATTTACTTGACTGAAGGGCTTGTACGTTCTCAGCCTAACTCTTTTTAGCCAAACTCGTCTTCAAAATGGTTACGTCTATATAATAGTTCCATCTCTACATTCTCATAAACACTTGACACTGTCAAACTGTCATTTTTGCCCCTCTGATGGATGTAAGATGGCGCTTTATTTTACTTTGCCTTATTTTGAATACTTATAGAAACCAGCATCTTTTCATGTGTTTGTTGATCATTTTCTGTTTCCATAGGGTGACCACATGTCCCAAGTCAGTCTCCACTTATAGGGACTATATAATTATTATTTTTTAAATTTTTAAATTATTTTTCTAAAGATTTTATTGGGGAATTGGGGAAGGAGAACAGCCAAGTTGTCCTTCAATCTTAGTGGTGGAGGGCACAGCTTGGTCAGCTCCAAGTTCAGTCGCCATCCAGCCACCCATAGGCAGCTCGCGGCCGCTCAGTTCAAGGTACCGTGTTCAATCTTAGTTGCAGGTGGGCATAGCCCACCATCCCATGCAAGAGTCGAACCAGCAGCCTTGTTGTTAGCAGCGCATGCTCTAACCACTGAGCCATCTGGGCAGCAGCTCAGCTCAAGGTGCCATGTTCAGTCTTAGTTGCAGGTGAGCATAGCCCATCATCCCATGTAGGAGTTGAACCGGCAGCCTTGTTGTTAGGAGCACGTGCTCTCACCAGCTAAGCCATCCTGCCACCTATTGGCAACTCAGCAGCAGCTCAGCTTGGGCACAGCTCACTGGCCCATGTGGGAATCGAACCGGCGACCCTCTTGCTCAGAGCTTGCGCTCTTAACCAACTGAGCCACTTGGCCGGCCCAGGACTATATAATTATTAATAGCACTCCTGGCATTTAAAAATGTGTCTCAATATAAATTTTTAACATAGTTTTCCTCTATGATAGAAAGGACATAATTTTTCATTTGTGTATGTGTTTCTAGTTTAAGAAATCCTTTCCTACCCACAGTCCTAAAATTCTCATATTTTCTTTAGAAATGTTAAGGTTTTTCTTTTATTTTATGGCTTTCAGTCACTTAGAATTAATTTATAATATATGGTGTGAAATTTATGGGATTTATTTTTTCTATATGGATAACCAGTCATCCTGCACTCTTAAAAAGCTATCTTTTTTCTCACTGCCATAGATCAAGTTTCCAAGTATCTGAAAATCTGTTTGTGGGCTCCATGTACTTTTCTAGTGGTGTGTTTGTTCCCATGCCAAAAATGACATGGTTTTAATTACTGTAACCTTATAGTTTGTTCAGAGTATTTTAGGAACATGTATTTCATGGAGACTAGTTTATCAGGAGGAAACAAGTATAATACCATATGTCACAGTGTTGTTACATATCCACATGGACCTCTAAGGTCCCCCTTGGTTCAGAGAACTGAGGTTATGGGGCATTAAGGATTTGAGCCTCAAAGGAAGAGTGGGGGGGGGGGTTAGGTGTGTAGAAGAGGATCACAAAATAAAATGAATATCAAGAAATTTAGGAGAAATGTAATAGATGGACTCCTTGAATATTAGAATCAGAAGGACCCTTTGAAGTAACTAGACATTGTGTGGAGTAGTTTGGCTAAGTGATCAGTCCTTGGAGTCAGAGATACCATCCAGGTTTGATCTTCAATAAGATACTTAGTCTCTCTGGATCTTAACTTCTTTATCTATAAAATGGGGGCAGTAATGGGTTTTCCTCATGGATCGTTTTTTGTTTTTTTTTTAAAGATTTTATTGGGGAATTGGGGGAGGGGAACAGACAAGTTGCTGTCCTTTTGTTCTTCAGTCTAGTTGTGAAGGACATCATTTCACTGGCCCATTTTAGTATTATTGCGCTCTTCCTGGGTGAGGCAGTTGCTCACTGGCCATTGGGCGGCCGCTCCTGAAAGCTCACGCCTGCTGCTGGCCAGCTCCACTGCAGCCTAAAACGATGCCGGCAACTCACAGCAGCCCAGCTCCAGGTCGAGCTGTTGTTCAACATTTTAGATGTAGAGGGCACAGCATCGCTGGCCCTCATGTGGGATCCAAACCTGGGCCTTGCTGCTCAGAGCTGGCATCCCAAGCCAACTGGCAACCAACATGCCACTTGGCCGGCCCTCCTCATGGGTTGTTGAGAGGACTAAATGAAATAATGCACATAGTGGGTTTGGTAATGTCCTGATGCATAGCTGGACAATAGCTAACTGGTAGTTATTTGTTACCCTATTTCCTTGATTCTAAGACCAATTTTATTTTCTTTCTCCACATTTCACAATTCTGAAATGAGAGCAGGCTTTACTATCATTTTCTGTAGTGATTTGTTTTTCCTCCCCGGTCATTGTTCAGACTATAGGAAACAGTCACCGACAAGCTAAGTTGGTCATCCTAGAACTCATCTTTATTGCTAGTCCTAAATGGGAGAAGGAAGGAGAAAAACACCATCTTAACTTGGGATGGCCATGGCTGGGTGCTTTTCATGCCATAAGACGCTGTAGGCAAACCTTCTTCAGTGTGCAAAATGGAATCCGATGCCTTCTAGAAAGGAGTTGAAAGGATCATGTAGAGCTACAGGTGTCTTCTGACCAGCAAACAACACCCACCACATAGGATGTGGCAAAGAATGTGGTAGGTTCTGGAAACAGATTTAGTTTTTGCTCCTGGCTCTGCCACTTACCAGCGGTGTGTTTGTCCAAGTCAGGTAACCTCTCTCAGCTGCTGCTTCCTTCTGTCAGTGGGGCTCATAATCTTAAATGATCCCTTTGACATGTTCTGAGATTTGGGTGACTTAATACCCGAAAACACTTTGCCACTGTGTAAGCCCCTAGTAGATGAAAGCTGTTAGTTATTGTTCCCTAGAGGCAAGCCTCTCTCCTACTACCTCCTTGCTATAGTTTTTTTTTTTTTAATTGGGTAACAGTGCGTTTTTTCCTGGACCCATCAGCTCCAAGTCAAGTCATTGTCTTTCAGTCTAGTTGCAGAGGCACAGCTCACTGGCCCATGTGGGAATCGAACCGGCATGCGCTCCAACCAACTGAGCCACCCAGCTGCTCTCCTTGCTGTAGTTTTACTTAGGATTGCTTTCTTATTCGTTATTCCCCTCAACTAGCAAAATCCTGCCCACTCTTCAAAACCCATCTCTAATGTTATCTCCTTGCTCAAACCTTTTTCAGCATTCTTGCTTCCCATTCCTGATGAGTATTGCCTGTCTCTTTGAGGGATTTTTCAAATTCTGCTTATGTTGGTATTTTTGTTGTGCTCTTTGGTGTACCCCAAAAGATTGTTAATCCTTTGAGGGCAGGAGTATGTCGTACTTTTGCAAACCCTGCAGTCCTAGCACAGAGTGGCATTGCAAAGAATTTGAAATCACATTTAAGCTTTTGCTAAATACCTATTATGTGTCAAACAGTACAGTGGTAAGCAAAACAGACAGTCTGTGCCTTCACAGAGCCCACTTTCCATGGCTCCCATGCGTGCCCCAAGATGACCCGGCTTAGCCTGTGTGCCTCAGGTCAATTCAGCTTTCCTGACCTCGCTCATCAGCTAGTGTGTGTCCATGACCAGGGGTCTTCTGGATGGTGCTGTGGTGTGTGAGAGTGGAGGCCAGTGTGTTGTCACTGAGGCAGGCAAGTGGAGGGAGGCTAGACGTCTGTCCTGCCCGAGGCCTGAGAGAGTCAGGGATGTGGGGAGTGGCTGGGATGGTTTCTAGCATATGCCTGCAGGAAGAACAGTTGAGGAAGGGAGATTCTGTGGGGAAGTGCCTGGGTCAGGTCTGTGCTGCTGGTGGAGGAGGCCGTGACCCTGGGCCTAAAGCCCCACTTCATAGAACTGCTCTGTATGGGACAGGAGGTGCTTCCTGCTGGGCATAAGCTGAGGTTGCCCTGCAGAGTCCGGGGTCAGTATTAATTGGGCCCTGGAGTGCCTGAAAACCCACATAATGACCACTTGGGCCTTGGGCTTCATGCCACCACTTGTTACATTCTTCCTTGGGGAGGTGGAGGACACTGGAAAAACCAGTTAGGGTGTGAGAGGCTCCATTTTATGTTGCTGTCAAGAGAGTGTTGGCTCAGGAGCCTGAAAATGTAGGTTAAAAATCTGGCTTTTTCAGAAAGCCAGAAGTGTCAATTAGGTCAGCAAGACCCTTGTATGAGTTGCGTCTTCTGAACCAGCAAGTGGGCAGGACAACAGTTTGGGGTTCACGTGTCTTCCCTGTAATGTGATATGCCCGGAGCCTCATCCTGAGCAGTGCTGGGCCCTGGTATTTTCATGAAGTGCCCGCTGGTCCTGTAAGATGGGCTGGTCAAAGCGGGGTGGAGGGGAGGGGTCCCACCTTGCCGAGAAGGGAGGTTCGCTGAGTGGGTATGTCTGGGCTCGGCCGGCTTCGTTTCCAGGCCTGGGGGGAGCTGTGGTGATGAGCGCGCTGACACACAGCGCGTGTCCATCTGCCATCTCCACGTCCTAGGATTTGCATGGCATTTGGCACGTAGTTGTTGCTCAGCAGATATTTGGGATGAATGATTTAATTTCATGTTCTTTGCCCATTCTGTTATTCATTGTGTGTATGTGTGTGTGTGGAGGTGATGTTTTAGTTTCCTGTGACTGCTTCAACAGATTATTGCAAACATGTTGGTTGAAAACAACTGAAGTTGATTCTCTCACAGTTCTGGGGAGGGGGGGGTGCAAGTCGTAAAGCCACCAGGGCCATGCTCTGTCTGGGGACTTTCAGGGTGAATCTGCTCTTTGTCTCTTCCAGCCTTTGGTGGCTCCAGGCAGTCCTTGGCTCGTGGCGGTATCACTCCCATCTCTGCTCTTATGTTCATGTGACCGCCTCTTCTTTCTGTCTCCTCTGTGTGTCTCTTCCAAGGACATTTGTCATTGGACTTAGAGACATCCAGGACAATCCAGGATGATCTCCTTATCTCAGTATTCTTAACTCAATTGCATCTGCAAAGACTCTTTTTTTTCTAAATATAAGGTAACACTCACAGGTTCTGAAGATTAGGGTATAGACATATTTTGGGGCAGTGGTGGTGGCACCATTCAACTCACTAGAAGGGGTCTTAGTATTTTTCTAATCATTTCCCTTTTAGTTATTTTAAGACTGTTAGCCACTGGGTTATAAAGATTTTAATATAGCTAGATTCACCTTTTCCCTCATGATTTTAGGTTGACAAAGGGCTTCTCTACTGACCAAGAAGTTAAAATAAAACCTTAGGAAATTAACTTTTTAATCAGTGGCAATGTATTTTGATATCTGCTATGAGGTGAGGGTCTTAACTTTGAAAAACATAGCTAATCTCTGTGTGAAAAAAATCATACACCTGTACACATAAATACATATAAAAAGAGAAAAAACCTGTAAAACCCAGGGAAATATGAATAAGGTTCTGGGTTTAGTTAATTATATTGTGCCATTTTCAATTTCCTGGTACCACGACTGGTGGAAGCTGGGGGCTGGGTACTGGGGACCTTTCTTAATTTCTTGTGAGTCTATCATTATTTAAAATTTTTTTTAAATACCTAATCAGATTTACCAATACCAATGACTAAATCATTTGTTCTATTATTTGTGAAACATCCTTTGTTAAATTATGATATATGCTAGGGTGTTTTAAAGTTGTGGTTAAACTTTATTTAACTTGGGAAAAATTGACATCATTGGATATATGGTCTTCCTCTCTAGAAACATAGTATGTCCCATTTATTCAAATTATATTTGATCTTCCAATAAAAGGTGTGTAGTTTTCTTCAGGTGATTCATAGATACTTTCATGTTTGTTGTTATTATGGATGGATATTTTTTCCATTTATATTCTTTAACCAGCTTGTACTGGTTATATGTTACCAAATGGAATCCCCACACCCTTTTAAATACATGAAATTCTTTTAACTTGGGAAAATGCTTTTCATTCTGCAATTAGAGACAATGTTTAACAGGCTTTTATTCATTCCTTTGAACCTGCTCTCAGGAAGGACATGGTCAGTTGTTTACTCTAATGTGGATTTAAGTAGCTGTGTTCTCCATTCAGGTGTATGGTGGACATTCTTTTTAGAGAAATATGAAGTTATGTTCCATAAATTTAATGCTAAATATATTTTGTTAGACTAGATTTCTTTGAAAATTATAGAGGTTCTGTCTCTCACGGGGTCATGTGGTGTGCTACTTGGGGTGCCCTAGGCCCAAAGGCTGGCTGGCCAAATGGGGTTGTCCAGTGCAGAGGGTGCTCGGAGCTTGCCATGGACTTTCTTCTCTGCTTTGCTCCGTGGCCATGAGGCCTGGGCGGGCACTGAGGAGGCTGAGAAGGCTTCTAGCTGCGTGATCCCCAATTTGAAAACACTCAGAAATGGGAAATGGACTATTAATGCTCCAACAGGTCAGTCTTATGAAATCCGACTATTGGAGAACCGGAAGCTAGGAGACTTTCAAGATCTGAACACAAAGTATGTCAAGGTAAGTCTGGCGGGCGCTCTCCCTCCCTGTATGGTTGGTTGGGGCCTCAGGCCCTGGGCGTGCTGTGGGGGGTCAGCAGTAGCCTGGGGTTTTAGGAAGAGCCCCAGAGGGAGAGTGGGTTCCTGTTCTTGGTAAGATGTTGTCCGAGGGGACTAAGGTAGGCCGGCAGCGTAGCAAGCCAGAGTGGTGTGGGCTGATGGACCAGGCTCTGGGTTCCAGCCTGGCTTTGCCACTTACTTAACTTTCATGAGCTTCCATTTGCTCATCTGCACAAAAGGGTTTATAAGGGTTTTAGCCATGTGTGTTAAGCACTTTGTACTTGTGGAAAGAAGGGTAGTTGTAACTATTCTTACTGTTGTTAGTGTCGTTGGGGTTCTGCAGAGGGAGCGGGGTAGCACATGGGGCTGGAGAGCCGGGACAGAAGGCGCCAGGAGGAGTGGCCTTGAAGGGCAGGGGGAGTGCCCCGGCTCAGAAGGTGAGGGCAGCGGTTCCTCTTGGCACTCTCTTGGCCCCCACACTCATCCGTCCCCTGCCGGCCTCCCTTCCCCAGAGCATCATCCGTGTGGTTTTCCACGACCGCCGTCTGCAGTACACAGAGCACCAGCAGCTAGAGGGCTGGCGGTGGAGCCGGCCTGGGGACAGGATCCTGGACATCGGTGAGTCTCCCGGGCCAGGACAGGCCAAAGGCGCCCCGCACGTTGGGGTTCTTCCTGGACATCATGTGGACCTGTATCTGTGAGGGCATCTTAGCATACTTCTGTCTTGTGTGAAGCCCGTGGGAGTGGACCTGCCTCCAGGGGGTGCCGCCAGGGCTTTGCAGAAGGACTTCGCTAAGTGATAAAGGGAAGGCCGAGCACCACAGAGATGCAATAGCAATGGAACCTTGGGGGCTCGGGCACTGGTCCATAGTCCTTTATCCACAGCCCTCCGGGCCAGATGGGTTCTAGGATTCAGAAGTTAGGATGGCAGCAGGGTGCAGTGTGCAAACCCGGAGCACGGGGAAGGCCTCCAGCAGGCAGTCCAGCACAGCTCTTTTTGCAGCAGACTAAAATGACGGTTTACATGAAATGGCGTAAAGATGAAATAGCTTCATGGCAATTCAAGTCAGGCTTTCTGTCAAACAAGTTTCAAAACTATTGGGATTTCAACTTGTGGCTAAGGAATTTGGACCTGTAATGAGAGTCCTTCCCTCAATATTTGGGAGTGGCTGACAATTGCACTTTTGTGTGTGTGTATGTGTGTGCAGATATTCCACTGTCTGTTGGTATCTTGGACCCCAGGGCCAGCCCGACCCAGCTGAATGCAGTCGAGTTTTTGTGGGACCCTTCGAAGAGAGCCTCTGCGTTCATTCAGGTAAGTAGGAGGGAGCTGGCCCTCTGTGGCGGAAGCCAGAGCTTTGGGGCCCATTTTTCAGTCCCTCAAAACCATCCCTTCTGCAGGGCCCTGCCGGGCTCCTGTTTGTTGCAAGGAAGGAGGCCGAAGGGGAGGAAGTGTGGAGTGTTACATAATCAGAGCTAGTTGGTCACAGGGCTGGGAAAAGGACTGGAATATTTTAGAATCCTATGTGGGTTTTGCTTATGAATATGTAAGCTTGTTGTAAAACAAGCATTTCCTGGAATGAATAATTTGAAGTAAAAAATGTTCCATAATAGTTTGTTCTTAAAAATACATAATTATCAAGCCCCTGGTGTGGGTCCACCCTTGGGGTAAACGTGACAGAAGATAGAGTTGGCTAAAAGGCATGGCCACTGCTACATTTCGGGGCTTGCTCCTGGCTCTCTCACTCGCTGGGTATCCCCTTTTTGAGTGTCTTAGTTTCCTCACTGGTCTTACAAATCAGATAATGAACCTAAAGCCATTAATAGTGTCTGGTCCATCATAGTCACTCAGTAGACGTTAGTGAGCATTTTTCCCCCGTAATTGTAGTATTCTCACTGTATTTGAAAATTATTACAGTATTATCATATTATTATAATAACATATTATGTTAGTCCGACAAATTGTATTATAACAATAAATATATATCAAGTACCTTTTATGTAGCAGGTACTTACAGAAATGGTTCCAGCCTTCTGGTCATGCTTCTGGCCTGGCCCGAATAACCTGGACAGCAGGCCGTTAGGGACTGAGCTGTGGTCCCTGCTCTGTAGTCTGTAGGATTTGCCAAGGGAGAGGTCACTGGCTGAGGAACAAGGGTGGGGCTACTGGGGTCAGTGGGCCTAGAGCAATGGTGAGGGTTTAGCTGGTCAGGCAGGGCCTTCGAGGTCAAGGGATACAGGTGGGAGGGCATGTCCTTTGTAGACCGGGCACTGGGGAGGCCATTGGCCCGACAGAGTGGACAGCCTGGGGGCAGCAGGGAGGTTGAGGCAGTCTGCGCCTGACCGGGCAGGATGGGAACCTCCATTTGGGAGGAAGCCCTGGGGAATCCAGAGCCGGCCCTCGCCCCATCGTGCTGTCTGCCCCACGTTTCCCCTTCCAGGTGCACTGTATCAGCACAGAGTTCACGCCAAGGAAGCATGGGGGTGAGAAGGGAGTGCCTTTTCGAGTGCAGATTGATACATTTAAGCAGAACGAGAATGGGGAGTACACCGAGCACTTGCACTCAGCCAGCTGCCAGATCAAGGTGTTCAAGGTAGGACGGCCGCGCTATGCCCTCCTGTGCCCACGTGCCCATGGGTCCGCCTCTGCTCACCCGCTCTGGACAGTGATGCCAACACAGTCTCCTGGTTCCATGTGGAGGCCCAGCAAGGAGCTGGGCGTCCCTTAGCCCGGGTTCCCACCTGTGCTCCTGATAAGCACAGGCTGTGTGTCCAGCCTGACAGGCCTGCCCGCTCAGGGCATCCTTTCCAGGGTGGCACCTCCTCAGCTTTCATCATCACAGATGTCGTGCTCACCTCTCCTTTATAAGAATGATTGGATTTACACAGTTTTAGATTTTCGTTTTCCTTCCAAGGAAGCACTTGGACTTTCCTCACGAGAAAAGACTAGAACTGAGCCATTTATCTCTCTGGTGCCGCCTGCAGAGCCTGGTGCACAGTGAGCACTTGGCAATAACTTGGGGAACATGCCAGTCACAGCATCTGTAGAAGCACAGCCAGAGCTGATGGGTCTGCATGTGGGAGACCACACAGCCAGGCTGCCGGCTCATCCGCAGCGATAGGACCTGGCCACCCGAGGCTGTGGGCAGAGGCTTCCTAGGCCTGGCTGGGCTCTGTGGATGGGATGCTTTGGTTAGTGATGCCACCTGGGTGGGAGGGAGAGGTGGTGGCAGGATTGAGTTTGTCTTTCCTGCAAAAATAGCAGCCCTCAGAAACCTGCTTTAGGATTCTGAAGACTTGAAATCGACCTCCAAGGGAAGCTGAGCCTCTCCACGTTGTCTCTTGTTGCTGCTGTAACCAGTTGCCACACGTTTAGTGGTTTACAATGACACCCATTTGTTGTGCTTCAGTGCTGGAGCTCAGAAGTCTGAAATGGGTCTCACTGGGCTACAGTCAAGGTTTCAGCAGGCTTCTCTCCTTTCTGGAGGCTCAGGGGAGAATGTCCTTCCTGGCCTTTTCCAGCCTCTCCAGGCCTCTGCAGTCCTTGGCTCGTGGCCCCTCCCTCCATCTTCAGAGCCAGCAAGAGAGGGCTGAACCCTGTCGCACTGCGTTACGCTTACTTTTCCCTTCCTCTTCCACTTTAAGGGCCGTGTGATTACAGGGGGCCCACCGGGGTGATCCAGGATAATCTTCCTATTTTAATCTCACACAATTAGCAGTCTTTATTTATTTATTTATTTATTTTAAGCTGAGCCACCCTGCCACCTGTTGGCAGCTTAGAGGCTGCTCAGCTCGGGCTGGGAATCGAACCGCTGTTGCTCAGAGCTCAAACTCTTGAGCGAGCTCTTAACCAACTGAGCCACTCGGCCAGCCCTCAATTAGCAGTCTTAATGCCATGACAGCTTATCCCTTTTGCCACGTAAGGTAACACCCTCACAGGTCCTGGTGATTAGGACTAGTTCTTTGCAGACCACGGTGCAGTGGGCATTGCAGCCTCTGGTCTTACTGCCTGTGCAGGATCTCGTGATTCTGGTTCACCATGGCCATCTCCATAACTGCACTGCTGGGGGTCTTTCTCTGTCCTCCATTTATGTCTGTCTCCTCATCATGTACAGACCACACCCACCCTCAGGTAGTGGTTCATTTCCTCGTCCAGTGGCATCCGGTGTAATCCGCTGTCCTCACAGCGTGTGCCCTGGTGCCCCAACACTGTGCTCAGCAGTGAGAGAGAGGAACAGGGTGGGGTCTCTACAGCCATGGAGCACCTGTCCTTCACGTGGCCCCCACTAGCTCCCCTTCCTGCACCTTGAGGCAGGAGCTCGGTCAGCAGTGAGGGCCCTGCCGCCAGGCTTCTTGACCACACACCACTTTTTATTTGGGGACTAGGGCCAGAAGCTGCCGAGTCTGAGTGACCCAAGGAAGGCCTTAGCACCTCCTGCAGGGGATAGGATCCCCTATCACAGGAAACTGTCTCCTCAGAATGCCTGAGGAAGCGTGACCACCCACCCACCCATGCCTGTTCACAGAAGCAATTCAAACAAAACAAAAAAAGGTATTTGCAAGCACCAGGTATAGTCCAGCCAAACTGACCGTCACTCTTCCACCCCTGGTCTCCTCAGTTCCTGGGAAGCCCCCGGCTTCTTGGAGTTGTGCCCTGGGGCTCTGTGTGGGGTATCAGGGCCTCTGAAAGAGACGGCAGGGCTCCTCTCTGACTGGCTGGCTCCCTGTAGGTGTCACTGTGGCTAAGTGCCATCCTACCCTTGGCTGCCCCCAGGCTCGGCTTGCTAACGAATGCTGCCTTCCTTTGTGGCTTCTGGGCCTCTTTTCAGGAACAGGAGCTATGAGGTGGAGCAGGTGATGGGGTATGGTGGCCGCATACCCGGCTCTCGCACTGAACACTGGATCTGTCATTCATGTCCTCATATGATCCCCTGCAAACATGCCTGTCTAGTGTGGGCATCACTCTGAACACTGTTTCCTAAAATTTCTTGAGCTGGGAGCCAGAAGCTGTACTCTGAGGAAGGTACACACAGGATGAAAATTCTTAAAGGTGTCATTGAGCCCGAGACTGAATTTTGGTCCTGACTGTTCTGCCCACCATGTGTGTATATGTAGTAAAACTGCTCAGTCCTAGAGCTGCTTGAAATCTTGATGTCTGAACTCATCAACCTCACTGTGAACTCCTAGGAGGAGTGAGTCCAGAAGGTTCCCATTGGCCAGCCTAACAGGGCCCGCCTGGCAGTGGTGCGTACCTGGGGTCTCTCACCTGGATGCTTTACCTGGTCTGCACTTGGTTCCTCTACAGTCTCGATGAATCACTTGAGCCTCAGTTTCCTCACGGGTAAATGAGGGGAATAATAGTCCCTGTGAGGTCTGGACACCTGCAAGTTCCTCAGGTTTGCTGGTGCCTAGCATAGGCTCAGTCAGGGTGGAGACCTCACCTTGCATACGGAGTGTGAACTGGGAGCAGCAGGCGTCCTGGGAGTTGGGGGCGTGGAAGCCTTCCTGGGGTATCCAGAATCGCACAGCCTGCAGGCTTCGGCCAAACCCTGGCCAGCAGCCCCTGGCTTCTTCACTTCCTCTGCTCTCCATTGGTAACCTGACGAGTGCATTAGGAGTTGTTGTGGCTCCTATAAGCAAGTGGCCATTGGTAAAGATCATCTTTTCCAGGCAATGCCCTGTGAGCAGTCTGGTTGCAGGACCCTGTAGCAGGCTCTGCGTTCCCTCAGAGGGGGAAGGGTTCCAGGCAGGAAGACCATGTGTTTGATGCCTACAAAGTGAGAGAGATGCTGTCTTGTCTGTGAGATCCTGCCTGGCCTTCTGTGCCTCAGGGGAGGCTGGAGTGTGCAGGCTTTGGGGGCCACCGCTCAGCCCTGATCTTCCACCAATAGCCGCCTCTGCCTACTTTGGACTAATTGGACCTCTGTGCTCTGCATTTGTAGCCAAAGGGAGCTGACCGGAAACAAAAGACGGACCGGGAGAAGATGGAGAAGAGAACCGCCCAAGAGAAGGAGAAGTACCAGCCATCCTATGAAACCACCATTCTCACTGAGGTGAGCCTCCCAGGGCCTTCTGCCAGGAGTGGGCCAGTGGCGCTGTGTGGTTAGATTCTTGGGAAATTGCCCACCTTGGGTGAGTGCTTCTTTTGAGAGCACCCATTAAATTGTGGTGTGTTCCCAGGTCTGGAGCTGTGTTCATCTGATAGGGCCCACTGGCCAGAAACGTGTTTCAGAAATAACTTCTAGCTCTCTGCTGCCATTTGCACTTTTCAAAATCAGGGCATTCATTTTTAAAACAGGTCAGAGGTCTAAAATTCAAAAGGTGGAAGAGTGTACATCAGAAAATATCTCTCCCAACACTGTCCCAGCCTCTCGTCCCAGCATCTCTGGTTTCTCCTGTATCTAGCCCAACTTTCTCTGCAAATGAAGCCAGTTCATACTCATTTTTTTTTACACCAATAGTGTACATAGATGTACTGTTCTGCAGCTTGCTTTCTTTATTTAGTAGTATATGTTGCCGTCTCTGCCTTAACTGCTCATAAAGAGCTTTGTAGTTATTTATCCAGCTGCATCCCCTTCTCTGGTGGATGGCCTGTGGCTGGACATTTGGTTGTTTCCAGGCTCTCACCTTTTCAGAAGGGGTGCCGTGAAGAACCTTGTGCCGGAGACGTTCTGCACATGGAAAGAAGGTCTGCACGCCTCCATTCTTGGAGTGGGAGCTCTGGGTCACATGGTGTGAGCACTTGCTATTTTGTTGTTTGGATAGATATTGGAAGGCATGTTCTCTTAACCCTGATGCCAACGCCAGCCTGGTCCATCCATCCTTCTGTCCAGGGTGCTTCTGAGATGCTTCCATCACAGGTCACTGCTAGTGCCGCCTTTTTTTAACCAAGCTCTGTTTGTTTTTTTTAAAAAAACCAACTATTCCCTCTGTGTTCTGCAATCAGCCAACTCATAGATTTTGGTGTGTGTTCACTGAATAACTTAACTTGCTCAGAAGGCCCTCCACAGATGCGTGAGGCCCAGCAGTGTCCATGGTGGGGTTAAGGCTGTGTGAAGAGTGAGGCCCAAGCACAGAGCATCTAAGAAGACAGTGGCCTGGTCCTGGCTGATGTGCTGTGTGTGCGTGTGCACACACACATATGCAGAAGGGTGTTTGCAATAAGACAGTATGGAAGCTAATTTTGCAGCCTGGACAGATGTGCACTGGAGTTTATTTGAGGATAACAGTGGCCAGAGAGCACAGGTGCATGAAGAACCCTGCCCCCACCCCCACCTCGGCAGCAAAGCAGTGCCCGCACTGTGCTGTGTGGATTAGAGCTCAGACCAGCGCGTTTTTCCCAAGCCTCGTTTCTGCCTGTGCTGGTGACGCTGCCCCCACTGTCCTCCAGGCCCGTCTCTTCCTTTCCACCCCTGCCTCTCCTGTGACTGCCTTGGTGGAGGAGAGGTCTATGTGCGTTATGCCACAGCCATCCAAGTCCTTGCCACAGTGTGGTGTGGTCGGTCGGAATCCCCACCTGGCCCGTGACCTTGGGAAGTGACGGTTCCCCTTTATCAGCTTGTCAGCTTTCCTCCCTTAGCATTTACACCAACAAATTCCAGCCCACCGTCATACCACAGGTAAATGTTTACCAACCCTGTGGTTCTTCCACGGGTGACAGCAGATCTTTAGGAATGCTTCAAATTGGCCCTCTCCAGAGATGTGTCATCACAGGGAAGGGAGGAAATGAATACTTTGTGCACTGGCATTCCCCAACAGGCCAAACCTGTGTGTCTTTGGTTCCTTTAGGACACTCACATATGTTCATTTTTGGCTTCTGCACAAGAAGTTCCTTGAGGTTGTGGATCATCACATCTCTGTGTTTCTCTGTGTCCCTTAGCTCCTAGCAGGGTGCCTGCAGTGTAATAAATACTCAGAGGGTTGTGCTGAAGGGCAGCTGCTCTTGGTCAACGTGAAGGTGCCTCTCCTGTGCACTGAGGACCCTCTGCACATTCAGTTTTCAAATAACGCAAGTTTTAATACTGAACTTCACTGATGATTTTTTGTTTGGGAGTTGTCTGTGGTCCATCCAGTGCACCCTATTTCATGCATTTGTACCCATTTGTCTGCACCAGGAAAAGCTGCTTGCAGGCAGCTGGCCTGTTTTGTTTTTCTCTCTCTTTTCCTGGGGGCCCAGGAATCATGTGTCAGAGGATGTTTCCCTCTTTGGTGTGACGACCAGGAAGCTCACAGAGACACATATAATGCTTTGCTTACTCCCAGATGACCTACTGAGCACTAGGTCTCTGCTGCTATATTTGATTCTTTGGTGTGCCCTAGTAACTCACCTGTCCTGGCTCATGTGGGCACCTGATAAATGCAAATTGCGTGTTGAAGGGGCACTTGCACGCATTGACTTTAGTGGATCTTGCATGGGAGGGCCCAACGTGCCTGGGGTCAGCACTTTGCCAGACCCAGATTCTCTGGAGTCCACTGCGGTCAGGTCACTGCTGCCCTGTGCTCTATTCCCGCAGTGCTCTCCATGGCCTGATGTGCCCTACCAGGTGAACAGCGCCCCATCCCCAAGCTACAACGGCTCTCCAAACAGCTTCGGCCTCGGCGAAGGGTATGTGACTTTTCTCCCTTTGCACTCTCTGGGATGATGATGGGTATGGGCTCCTTTTCTGGTCTTCTTCTCTGTGTCTTCTCTCCTTTTGCAGCCTGGCATCAATTGGGGTTTCAGGGTGGCTAACTGGTGTTGCATTCACACCGTTTTTAGCATTTGTACAGGTTTTTGTGCTTAAACACACTTCATATGAATGTCTGGTAGGGCAGCAACTCAGAACCCACCTTTCCCTCCAGTAAAGGTAGGGCTGGTCAGCGGGGCCGTGGGTCAGTGTCGTGAGAGGGCCTGCCAGGCACCTCTGGAAGAAAGCCATGCCTCCTAGACAGATAGGGCCTTGGCAAGCAAATGTGTGGGTGGCCACAGGGCTGTGAGGTCCTTCTTGGATCTTTGTGCACATTCACTGGATAGTGTGGGTCAGGTCAGGTCAAGTCAGGATGCCCACGTCCCTGGTAACACAGAAGCAGCCTCACCGCAGGTTACCTAGCCCTGCAAATGCATAGGTTGTGCTGACAGCAAGGTGACAGTAGTGCAGGGGCTGGCGGGCAGCTGTCCAGCCGGTTCCAGGCTGAATGGCACAGGGCCCACCACGTTACCATGGCAGGTCTGCACATCCCGCTCCTGGGGGCGGAGGAGGCAGGGAGAACGCCAGGTGGGTTTAACAGGTTAGTGTGCAGGTTCCTCAAAGCCCAGCTTGGCAGGCCGAGAACTTTGCTAACGGGAAAGCAAGACGTGCTCTTGATTTCCAAGGTGAGGCGAGTCCTTCCTAAGGCGGGGAGACAGAAGAGGTGTCACATTATATTTAGATTCAGGCAGACCCAGTTTTAGATCTGCACCTTTCTGAGGTGTAAGTTCCTTAACTACCTTTCGCCTCGGTCTTGCCACTGTAAAGGGGGTAAGAATTCCACGCAGGGTCAGGGGACATATGTGAAATACCCAGAGCTCCGCAGGCACTTGAAGCGCAGCCGTAGTTACTGACGACTGGTCTAAGGATCATCCCCGTGAGGGTCTTTTTATTTTTTTTCTAATTGTGGTAAACTATGCATAAAGTAAAATTTACTACTGTAACATTTTTAAGTGTATAGTTCAGGCACACGAAGTATGTTCATATTGTAGCATCACCTCTCTCCATGTGGGAAGGTCATCTTTAAATGTATCTTTCTCTCAACTTAAAAACCTAGGTGCTCGAGTCTGTACCTCCCAATGAGGGAGCCCTTGAGGAAGGTTGGCGGGGCGGGCCTCCCTGTGGGGAAAAACCATGAGAATGTTTTTCTCATGGAGGGTGCCAAACTGGGTGCTTGCTCGCTGCACAGTAATTCCCTGAGGGCTACCACTGCCCTTTCCTGTTGCCACGGAGAAAAGGGTTCAGCTGCTTCTGTGGCTACTTCTGTCCATCTCTGAGTCACTGTGGGCACTGCCGGGGTCTCCCTGGCCCAATGCCCCTCCCTCAGGCTGAGGCTGGGCTGGGAGCTCTGAGTAGGAGGGAATTCTGACCAAAACAAACCCAGAACCCTGGGTAGAGGGGTCACACTGGCTGGGAGAACTTCCTGTCCACACCGAAGAGTTAACTAGGGATTTGGAGGGATTGGGTGGTGGCTCCGGCCCTCATTCCTGTGACTCGGGAAATTCTCATTTAAAACAAGCCCCAGAGCTGAGGGAAGGAGAAGTGGCAGGCAGGTGAGGAGACCTTCCCCAGCCCAGAACGCACTCGCTCTAACCACCTTGCCCTCTTCCTTTGCAGCAACAGCTCGCCAACCCATCCCCACCTGGCAGAGGCCCTGACCGTGAGCAGTGATGTAAGTGTGGGGCTCCCTGGCTGCCTCTCTCTGTGCAGACCCTGAGTTGCCATTTCATGGCCTCCTCTCTCTGCCTGCAGCACCTGCTCCCGTCAGCCTCGATCCAGGACGCCCAGCAGTGGCTTCACCGCAACAGGTTCTCGCAGTTCTGCCGGCTGTTCTCCAGCTTCTCAGGTGAGCGCCTCTAGGTTGTGTTTATAACCCACAGGGACCTTGGAAACACTGAGCAAGGCCGGTTACCTTCCAGCATTTGGCCTCAGGGCCTGGGGCTGTGGTTTGTCCTGGGCACCCGGAATGGTGTGGGTCACTTACTCACACTTGCTGACCTGGGCCAAGTGCTACGAGTAGAGGTCCTGCCCCTAGACATTTCCAGTTGAGTGCGGCTTGAAGGGAGGCCCTTCATCAAGATGCCCTCACTTCCGGGTGGGCTCCTGTATGCCCAGGTAGGGCCTCTTAGCCAAGTGGGCCAGCACATACTCAGCAAGCCTCCCTGGCACTTGTCCTACCTAAATGCTGTCCGTCACGTTGTCTCCAGAGCCATGGCTTGGAAGAGGGAAGTGAAGCCACAGGTGAGAGGGAAAGCTGGTTCTTCCTTCTTTAAAAGGTTTTTGAAGCCCTCACTGATGGGTCCGACAGGCAGAAGCCTGAGGCAGGGGCTGTGAGGTACAAAGGTAAACCTTGCCACCAAGTAGAGTCAATCCAGAGCAACATGGGGTAAAGATTTGACCAAAACTAGAAAAGTGGCTCTCAAGGACCTCTGTGATAGTGGGCAGAGAGCACCTAGACCTCTTTCAGCACAGCTGTTCTGAAAACTTCCTGTGTGTTAGGGCTGGAAAGGACAGGGAGGGCCAGACAGGGACCCTGTCCTCTGGGAGCTTGCAGCTTTGAGTCAGCGCAGACACAGGAGCCACCCATTTCAATATAGTGTGATGGGCGGGCTCAGAGGAGGGACCGGACCTGTCCTGGACAGGGGAGGCGACGGGAGGGCTGGCCATCATCTCAAGTAGGGTAGTCAATGTGGGCCTTACTGAGAAGGTGCCGTGAGCAGAGGCTGGAACCAGGCAAGGGGACAAGGCAAGTGGGTACTGGCGGTGGGGGTGGGAGTATTGGCTTTCCAAGCAGAGGGAAAGTGCAGAGGCTGCAAGGTGGGCGCCTGCCAGGTGTGGCCATGGAGCAGAGGACCCAGGGCATTGGGGTTGAGTGGACCGGGGGAGGAGGGGAGGTCAGAGAGGCACTGAGGGGCCCTGGTGGGAAGGTGGAAGGACTTCAGCTTTTACTTGAAGGGAAAATTCTGTGCCTACAGAATTGTACCTAAAACAATGTATTAACTGTGGTAGGAAAGAAGGGATGGAAAAATTTTGACTCAAGGCCAGGTGGCTATTGGCAAGTTTTCAGCAGAAGGCTGACATCATCCTTGTACCTTTAGAAGACTCCACATGGTCACAAGCCTCTAAGGGACTCCCTGGTCTTTGAGGAAGGGACTGCACCCATGTACGAGGATGTTCATAGAGACTTATTCATCATAGTCCCAAACTGGGAGCACCCTGATGCCCTTCAGCAGAGTGGATAAATGAACTGTGGTATATTCGTGCAGTGAATAATACCTAATAATGGGCATGAACAGTCTATAACTCCATACAATAGGAATAAGCCCTTAAACAGAACTTGGGGGGAGGGAGCCAGACATAGAAGAAGAGTATGTACTGTTCAACTCCATTTACATAAAATTCAAAAAACAAGCAAAACTCATCTATACTGTAAGAAGTCAGAACAGTGGTTCCCCAGAGCTGGGGGCGTGGCTGGTGCCAGGGGCCTGAGGGATGCTGGGAATGCTCTGCCTCTTGATCTGTGTGCTAGGTGCACAGGTGCACTTAGGACGGCTGCATCCAGCGAGCTGTGTAGCCTGTATACAGACAAGTGCACATGAAATCAATGCCACACATCCATAAGAGATATGTGCATACACCCTCTGCCAATAAAAAGTGCAGAGGAAGGTGCGGGCAGGCACAGGCTTCTGTAAACGCCTGTCTGTTGTGCTGAGTTTCGTGAATGCCCGTCGTTTAGCTTCTGACATTTCTCGGGCTGTGATCTGATGTTGTTTGGCTCTTTGCTGCTTCTCTCTCCATGGGATGTCTGCTGCCCACTGAAGGTGAGGCTAGCTCTTCCCTGTCCCCTGTCCCTGACCCCCAGTCCCCAGTGCAGGGTCTGCAGTGCTCGGGCATGGAGCCTTTTCTTGATGTCTCATATAACAGGCAGCCCTGCTTATCTACCTGTCCAGGTGCTGACTTGCTAAAGATGTCTCGAGATGATTTGGTCCAGATCTGTGGCCCTGCAGATGGGATCCGGCTCTTCAACGCCATCAAAGGCAGGTGGGTATCAGTTTCCAGTGGAGGCAGGGTGTGGTGGGAAGCTGACAGGGTCTCCGCTGGGGTGCAGGACTCGCGGTGAGAGAGGCGTGGGCCCGGCTCTAGCAGGTGAGTGACATGCTGAGACTGCGATGCAGCCGCCTGCAGCATGCCTGCCTGAAGGCCCCTCCCTCGGCCCCTTAGCCACTTCTCCAGGTTGCCAGACACTTGCACGGTCCTGGGCTTCAAGCTACCTGTAGGGAACCATAGGCTAGTGAGGCTGCTCAGCCTCATTAGTAGGTTTCAGGACGACTGTAGAACAGTGGTGTGTCTAATGTAACTTCCTGCCACCGTGGAAATGTTCTGTGGGGTGCTGCTCAGTCCAGTAACCCTGCTACATGCGGCCGCTGGAGCACTTCATCTGAGGCTACTGTGACTGACAAACTGAGTTTTAAACTTTAATTAATTTTAATGAATTTAGATTCTAATAACACACGGACAGCACAGTTTTAGAGTAAGAGAAAGGGCCTGGGTTTGAGTCCCAGATTTGCCTCTTAGGAGCTTTGCAACTGGGCGAAAGCCCTTCACCCCATGAACCTGTTTCCTCATCAGTAGAATAAGGGTGATGGTCCTCCCTCCCTCATAGGTGGTGTGAGGATGAAACAAGTGATGGGTGTGACGTTCTGAGAATGGTGCCTGGTGCAGAGTAAATCAGAAAAAGTATTTGCTTGTATCACCCTGAAAAGTGCATCATGTCTTGAGATTCGTGTTCTGGGCAGGGCCCCCTCTTGGCCTGGCTGGAATTTTGCTCCTGCCGCCACCATGAAAGGCACTGTGCATCATCACAACCTTCTTTTTTTCCCCTCCTAGTCCTTCCCGTTACTGTATCTACCCCGTGTTCAGGAACATCCTTGAACACCAGATCTTTGTCCCCCATACCTGCTATTTATATTTTCTCCTCCTGCCAGGAATGTGAGGCCAAAGATGACCATTTATGTCTGTCAGGAGCTGGAGCAGAACCGGGTGCCTCTGCAGCAGAAGCGGGATGGCAGTGGGGACAACGGTCTGTGTGGTGAGTCGTGCCGGGCCCTCCCCACCAGCCCAGTCACAGGGGCGGCAAAGGAATGGAAGAAACAACCCAAGTCTGACTGAGGACGTTTCCCCTGATCTGCCTCACTCCAGTTTCTTGCAGGATATGTTTTTGCTAAACTTCATCCTGGGATTGAAATGTTTAAGGTGGAAGGGATCCCCCAGGATATTTGGTCCAATTTACTTATTTTACACCCAGGGAAACAGGCCCAGAGAGGGGATGTGTCCTCCAAAAAGCCACTGAGCTACTCGTGGTGAAATTGGAAGTTGGGCCTTCTGGCGCCCAGGCAGGTGACAAGTGGCACTTGATGTTTGTAATCCCAGGAGCGCTATCTCCTGTGATAGTTCATGGCCGGATGAGTCTGTCATTTGGGTGAGTTGCTGCACAGGGCTGAGGAGCTCAGCTGAGGGGTCCTGGAGTACCTCCGGGGCATGGGACTTCTTTGGGTTTGCAGTTCTTGGGGCAGTTTGAGGAGAGAGGACACAGCTTTGAGGTCAGCTGTCCTTGAATACCAGTGCTGACCATAGCACCTAGTGGCCCTGTGGCCTTGGGCAGGGTACCAGGGCCTGTGCGTCAGCTTCCTCGTGTGTAAAATGAAGATAGCAGCACCTACCCCGTAGAGGTGGGAGGTTTCAGTCAGACACGCATATGGAGCTGCTTACTTCTGAGCACTCGTGAGTGCTGAGAGATTGGCGAGCTGCCCACCTTGACCTGCGCAGCCAGTGCTCTGTGTGCCATCTGCAGAGGGAACACCCTGTCTGCCTCTCTGCAGGTCCCTCCACATCAGCAAGAATGCTCAACAAGTCCCTGTCTAAGGGCTTTTCACACACTTATTTGCTTCTCATAGTAGGAAGTGCTGCTAATATTGTTTCACTGTGGGGAAAACTGAGGTACAGAGCAGTTGACTGGTCCAAGATGACAGTGTCATAAGTGGCCGAACCAGGATCCAAACATTTGGACTTAGGCAGCGGGCTTCTGAGCCCTCAGTCTGGCTTCTGTACATTTCGGGTGGAGGTCCAGGTCTGCTCCAGCTTTTCAGCTGTTAGCCAGTGAAGCACAGACCCCAGGTGCCCTGGTTTCCCACACAACGTGGAAAGGGCCGCTGAATGTACGCATTTGCTCAGGGCAGGTGCTCCATGCACAGTGCGTGATTTAACCTTGTGGTGGCCCTGCCATGTGGGTGCTGGCAGTGCCCAACCCAGGCTCCGGGAGCTGTGGAGACACGGGGTCTTGCTTCCAGTGAGTGCAGAGTCAGGATTTGAACCCAGGATTGCCTGATCTAGACCCTCTTGTTTCCCCAA
The DNA here is from genome assembly GCF_001890085.2 of Hipposideros armiger. Classification (NCBI taxonomy): domain Eukaryota; kingdom Metazoa; phylum Chordata; class Mammalia; order Chiroptera; family Hipposideridae; genus Hipposideros; species Hipposideros armiger. Next base: position 1,003,920 of record NW_017731841.1, read on the forward strand.
ACTGCCCCCCTATGGCCCCTGATGAGCAGAGTTAAAGGAGTGGCCGGTCCACCCTTCTAGCTCCAAGCACTCTTGGTGGCCATGCTTATCTGGGGGCAGGGAAAGGCCAGGGACAAAAGGTTACAACGAAAGGTGCCAGCCCATAATCCTTCTAGTTCTTTTGTGCCAGCAGTCTGATTTGTTTGAGGAGTGAAGGTAGAAAAAGGGGAACAGGCTGTCTAAAGAGTTGGGGGATAAAAAGTACAATGAGAATTCTGTTATAAAAAGGAATCTTAGGAGAGTGGCCTGGTATTGTCCTGAACAAAATCTAACAGTGGGTCAGCCTGTTAGAAATCATGGGAAGGCGATCCTGGCTGTTACGTGGCTGGAACCCTGTGGCCTCTGCCACCCGCTGCAGCGGGAGCCACTGTGTGTGTGTGTCTACAGACGCACGCTTTTAAAGTTGGGCCTCTGATCAGATTTTTGGGGGTGAAATTTTTCTTAGTTGAGGGAAGAGTTAGGGAACCTGTAATTTAACCCAGCTCTATTTTAGCTTTGAGGAACTTGAGGCCCAGAACATAGAGTAACCCACTCAGGTCCGTGGAGTTTGCTCCTCCCTGGCTAGTTTGGGTTTGGTATACGGAAGCGTTTCCAACCTCGGGGACATTGTTATCTTCTGACAGGCTGATGACAGCCTAGTGCTCCCCTTCTCCCTTTGGGGTCACAGTGCTTGAGCAGACTACAATTTGTGCTCTGGAAAAGGGCAGGGACTAGACCCTCTCTCTTCTGCTGTCAAGTAGCAATTACCTTTAAATCGCACTCTTTGTCCCCTGAAACCACCCAATAATTCCTTTAAAAAGTAGAAAGGAAGGAAAGGGGACACAGGGTTTCCTCCTCCCTCCTGCAGTGAAGTGCACGTCTGGCAGCACCTCACTGGAATCTTGTTAGAAATACAGATTTCTGCCAGCCATTCTCCCTCCAGCTTCTACCCCTAAGTGGGTGTCACTGGGTCTGGATGGATCAAGCAAGACTACTTTTTATGTAAGTCCCCCCAGAGAGACTGAAACCGGAAAAAAAACCACAGCCTGGCATCTTTTCACCTGTTGAGGGGTTGCACAGAGGCCATGGCTTCTAGACATCTCCATCACAGCCAGACCCCAAGGGATCAGTCTGGGCATGAACATCCTTACCAGCAAGTTACTGATTTCTCGCGGTGGGGGTGGGGGATGGGCAGGCTTCATACAAAGCAGGCGCTTGTGCTCTAGAAGGACCTGTTCCTTCCCCAGTGTACCACGCCATCTTCTTGGAAGAGCTGACCACCTTGGAGCTGATTGAGAAAATCGCCAGCCTGTATAGCATCTCCCCGCAGCACATCCACCGAGTCTACCGGCAGGGGCCCACGGGCATCCACGTGGTGGTCAGCAACGAGGTGAGCCGGGGTGTTGGGCTCCTGGGCGGGGCAGCAGCAGCTGCACCACAGATGCTCCCTGTGGGTTCGGGGATGACTAGCCTAACGGTGGCAAACAGGTTTCATCTGAAAGCCGTCTTCTCTCAGCTACAGCGGCTGCCTGGAGAGAGTGCTGAGGCCAGGACTGGGCTCTGAATAGCTATTGAGTGTCCACTCCATACGCCATCCTCGGCCAGGTGCCCTGCAGGAACCAGGAGCACACACTGCACCTCTGCACTCAGGGTGCTTATGGTGAGGGTTGGAAGGAGTCAGGAGAGGGTGCTTGCCCAGGGCAGGCAGCAGGCCCAGGGAGGAGTGAAATGGACCCGAGGTTGGGCGCTGGAGAGGATTGGCTCCCCAGAGAGAACAGGCCTTCTCTGCTGAATGGCGAAGGTGCCATAGCCTTCCTGAGCTTGTCACTGCCACCCAAGACCTGTGCAGGGCACAAGCGGCCACTGGCCGAGGGCACAGATAGTGAGCAGGGGCCTGCTGGAGCTGGTCCCACTCATGGCTATGGAGGGGGATATTAATAGGTTTGCCGACACATTGAGGCATTCCTGCAAGTTGTAGAACAGAGGCTTGTTCTGTCCTGGACCTGTCCTCCTAATAATAATAGTAAGGAGTGTGAACATTTACTGAGTGCTTACTATGTCTGCACTACTGCTCTGAGTGCACACATAGTGACTCAGTTTATCCTGACAGCCTCCCATGAGGTGGGGGCTATGAACATCCAACCTCACAGGTAGGAAACTGAGGCACAGAGAGACTAAGTGAGGCTGACCAGGTCACACAGCTGGTAAAGGGTGGAGCTCTGGTGGGAACCCTGGTCATCCAGATGCAGAGCCCAAGCTCTGAGCTAGCAGGCTGTCCAACCTCTCCTGAAATGAAGCCTTTAAAATAAACAGCTGGGCTGATGGGAGCCCTCTGCTCAGCCCCCAGCAGACCCTAAGCCCATTGTGGGAACTCTGAAAGCCTCTGTGTGGAGGATTATAAAGGAAATGGTACAGGAATGGTGGCTGGGGAAGTAGAGAAAATGTGGGTTTGAGAATTGGACTGGTGTGTTCCTACCTGGAACTGACTCGTAGTAGCTGAGCTACCTTGAGCAAATTTACTTAACCTCTTTGAGCCTCAGTTTCCACATCTGCAAAACGTGGATAATTATACCCATCGAGCAAGTTGTAGTAAGGGTAAAATGAGAAAATGGTGTTAGGTACCAGGAGATGCTAAATAAGCAGCTGATGTTACAATTGACAGTGCTAGGCACTTGTTATTTTTGGGAGCAAGTGATAGATCTTTAAATTTGGCAATGTATAAAATGTAAGGCTTTTAATGGTATGCTTATTTCATAATTTGTCATTATTAGTAATAATTCTATTGCCCCGTCTCATTACAAATGCCGGAGCCCCTTAAATGAGGTTTTCCAGTTCGTGGACGGTTCATCCGGGAGGTGGGAAAGCTGGTATTTCCCTTCCTGTTAAATTAAGAAGTAATTCACAGTTAGAGCAAGAAGTCAAGCAGTGTAGAACAGCAGAAGGCAAATTGTAAAAGGCCCTTGTCTTCCCCACTCTCTTTTCTTGCAAGAGTTTATATTAAGTTTGATGAGGTTCTGCCAGGTAAATTTTTGTACACGTGTCCGTTGTGTGCCTGAGTGTGTGTGGGTGCAGCTTTTTAAAACACACAACAGAGAGGGATATACATGTCTAATTATTACATTGTTTTGTACACCTGAAACTAATAAACACACAACAGAGATCCAGCTGTACATTTATTGCAACTTGCTATTTTTGTCACCGGTTCAGAATTCTTTCCATATCATTATGTTCAAGTCTAATGCAGCTTTTTTATTTTAGCCCCATTTCACAGATAAAGAAAATCAAGCCCAGAGCTCCAGACCTGAGAACTTACTTTAGAGTAGCCAGGAAGGTAAAACCGCCCTGAGCAGTGGGTTGTTGTTATGGCATGGAAAACTTGTCACTTTGCAATTCAGAATGACTTTCTTCTATGAAGACAAAAGCCAAGAATGTGTGGAACCCTTGCAATTTCATGGGTCCCTGAAGGAAGTTCCTTCCCCAGCTTGCCCTGTGCCCTCCAGAGTAGGCAGTTAAGCAAGTGAAGCAGAGAACAGAACTCAAATGCCACCTCAGCTAAGTAGGCGATTCTTATTCCCTGTAGTCTCCTTGCCTCTTAACCCCAAATCGATTGGAAACCTTTGGGTCTTAATTGCCCGGAGCACTGGAGGCAGCCCGGCCAGCCGCGGAGCGGCCCCTGGGGTACAAGGGCACTTAATTAAACAAGGGAGTTACTGATTAAGCCCGTGTGGGCTCTGCTTAGGGCTTTGCATGCCCAAGTGGCTGGGCTGCCAAGAGTCTAGAGGGAGCAGGCCAGCAGTATAGGATAAATGTACTTCACGCATCATTAGGTCCTGCAGGGGGGGACAGGGGTCCACAGGGGGATGGATTTGCAGGATTTGGGACAATAACCCAGAGCAGGCAATAAAATGTGTGGTGCATTTTTTCAAAAATTGGAAACGGGTTTTGCTGTCATGTTGGCTAGTGTGTGTGAGTGAGTGTGTGTGTGTATGTGTGTGTGTGTGTGTGTGTGTGGTGTGTATGTTTATATGTTTGTATTTTTATTCTTTCCATTTATATTGTGAAATACAACATACATATGCGGAGAGTATGTAAAACTTATTTGTACAGTTTAAAGACTATTTAAAGTACCCAATATCTGCACTCAGGTTAATACAGTGTTACGTTAGAAGCCCCTTTGCAGGCTAATTTCATATTCCACCCTCCCCTCTCCACCTGCTGGTCTGAATTTTGTATTATTCATACTTTAGTTCCTCCTTAATATATTGGTTAGTTTTGCCTATTTTAAAACTTCGTGTAAGTGGAACAATAGTGTACTCTTCTGTTACTTTTTTCTTTTGTTCCATGTGATATTTTTGAGATTTACGCATGTTGAGGTGTGCCGCTGGAGGTCGTTGGCACTGCTGAAAGCAAAGTGTGGTTAGGTTACAGTTTGTTCATGCTCCTACTATTGATTGACATGGGGGCTGTTGCTGGTTTTCAGTCTTACAGACAGTGCTGCTCTAGACATTTTTAGGTATGCTTTGTGTGGGCATGTGTAGGTGTTTATCGAGGGTATCTGCCTATGCAACAGATGGACCTGGACGTTTACAGGACCCATGGACAGTTCTGTAAAGTGATTATACAGCTTCCCGCCCCACTAGTAGCATTGCTCTACATCCAGGTTATATTTTTAATTATCGAAACAGTCCCATTTTACAGATAGGGCATGGAGACAGGGAGAAAACAGGTTGACTTGTCCAAGGTCACTGAGTACTTAATCAAAATGGGAACTCCAGAGAGGTGGCTGACGAGTAATCCTGATTCCTGCCATATTTGTAGATGCAGGGAGTGATACTCTTTTTGTATTTGGTCCTCCTAGGACTTTGATAGGCAGAGCCTACTAATTACCCAGTTTTTTATAAGCACTTTACTTTTTTATCTGTTGCTACTATACACATACACGCTCCTGTTATGTGTCTGTCATGGGATCTGGAAGACCCAGATACTAGGAAAAAGCAAACATAAATTTAGTCCCATATTAAATGTTAACATCTTGATTCCTTTCTAGGCTTCTTTTCGTCGTTTACATTTAGTTTTTGTTACTTAAAATTGTAGTCATTTTGTACGTTTATTTTGTATCACACATTTTCTCAGTGAAAGTTAAGCTTCATCGTTTTCCTGCATTTGTGTAAACATGGACTCACTTCTGGCGGCTGCGAGTGGCTGGCTCTGTGTCGCTGAGCCTTTTCTTATTACGAACTGATTGTTGAAAGGACATGGTCTCTCTTTTGCCTTTCAGATGGTGCAGAATTTCCAAGATGAATCCTGTTTTACCCTCAGTACCTTAAAAGGTAAAGCCCTCTCCCTCTTTCTTGTTTAATTGAAGTATGTTGGCTGCGCCCCCCCAGGATAACGTAGTGAGGGGAGTGGGGCCTACTTGTATGGTGTTCCCTCTCGAGAATGTTACCTGGGAACATCCCCTGGAAAAGAGAAACACAAACTTCCTGTGAAACTTAGCCCTGGAATGTGAGAATTAGATTGGCCCCAACGTCACTTCTGAAACAGAAATCCTGGCCGGACTGTATTCTCCATGAACTCAGTGCCAAGTAGACGTATGATGCATTTGAGTTTTACTAAAATGTGGGTCTCCAGGAAGAGCAGGCATGGAATACAGCAGCCGAGTCTGCAGGCCTAGTGGACTGGGGACCTGGGAAGGGGATGTGTGGGGGTGGGACTCCAAGGGCCCTCCTGAAGGAGTCTGAGAAAGAACTCATGGGCCAGGAGAAAGGAGAGGTCGGTGGAGACCTTCCTTAGGGCCAGGCAGGTGAGCGTACGGAGTCTGTCAGAGTGAACACCCTCTGACAGACCCCACACTGTGATGGGGCCGTGTCCAGATCCTCCTTGGGCGTAGGTCCTTTAGTCCTTGGGCCCAGGGCTGTGGTGGAAAGGGCTGTTGTCAGAAAGAAACTCCACAAGGCAGATGCAAAAGCATGTGTTGACATCTCTGCTTTTGTTGGCATTCTGGCTCAGCGCAGCCTTATTTTGGTGGTCGCTGCCAGTATTCATGGCAGGGCTTCTGTGGTACCCTCCTACCAGGCCTTCTGTGACTCCCAATGCTGTGGCACCATGCCCTTCTTCCTGGAACATGCCCAGTGTTTCTCTCTTGCAGCCGAGAGCAGCGATGGCTACCACATCATCCTGAAATGTGGCCTCTGAGCAGAAGTAGAGTGAACCGCCGCCTCCACCTCCCAGACCCTTGGATGTAGAAATTGCACTGCTGTGAGCTGGAACCTCCCCAGCAAGCTGCGGCGAGGAATGCCCTTCCGCTATGAAAACCACACACCAACAACCAGCAGAAACCCACGGATGCAGAAAGCCACTGGCTCCTCCCTTCCTTCCTCTCAGCCTCCCGTTTTTGAGTGATTCCTTGGTCTTTTCCCCAGCCATGCCATTCTAAAGGGGCAAACAGTGGGGACATATTCTCTGATACTCCCTTCTCCCTTAGTTGGAGGCTAGTTCACAGGTATCCTGGTGCCACCTGTATTGGTTCCTTCTGACCACTCTCCCACCTCAGACAAAGCTCTGCCTTACCCCAAACCTTCACCTTCTCTGGTAACTGGCTTCGTGACCACGACTACTGACTAGATAGGGGTGATTTGCCACCATCTCCTGTCTTTGTGTTGGTTCCCCTTCCCGATGACCCCGCTGATGAGCATCTGTCTGTTCTGTTCTCAGGTTGATGGGGGTGGTGTTTATTCTGTGTCTTCAGCTTCCTTCACCTTTACTTTGTTTCTAAGGATCTGCTACTGCAAAGCCTGAAAATGGGATCATCTTAATGCATTGGTGTGGTGGACACCACAATGTGTGTGTAGGACCCGCCACACAGACCTGTTCCAAGGCCCTTGGGAGAGAGAGGAGGAGGACAGAAAGACTCATTTTTGGCACATTCTCATGAGTATAAAAGGGATGAGAACAAAATGATTCCTTTTGAGCTCCTTTGGTATAATTGTATTTCCTAGCAGTCATGGGTAAGGAGGACCAGGAAATGACCGTTACACTGTATGATCAGATGACCTTGACTGTCATACCTGGCCCTCTTGGATGGGCTCACCAAATCCCATTTAAAGAAGACCTTGGTTAACCACTGCCAAATCTGCCAGGTTTCCTAAGATACTGTGTTTTCTGTGAGGGCCCCCATTTAAGTGTTCATCTTTTTTCCTCTGTAGGGGGTGTGGTTAGAGCATTTTGCCCGCATTGGCATGATTGGATCACCTTTCCTAGTGGCCTAAATATGAGGGAATTTGAATATCAGTAACTGGTAGATTCAGGAATTACTCACAGCCTTTCTTGCCTGTGTTTCCCAGAACTCAGTGATCTATGCTGGCCCAGGGTTTCAATTCTCTGCTAATTTAGGTTCATCTTCCGAAGCATGGTGGGTGACCAACTCAACCCTGTGACCAACTGAGCAGGATGCTGTTGCTTTTAAAGTGGAGCCTTTGGGGAGTCGAGCGCCAGGGTCAGAGATGTCCAGAACTGGGTAGACCTTGTTTTTCCGTTTGGGAAACTGAAGCCCTGAGGGGCAAAGCCACTTCCCTGATAACGCATAGTGATAGGGTAATAACACGAATTTATTATACAAACCAGGGCACTTTTGAGAGTGAACAGGCTCTTTTCATACTTACATTGGGACAACAGGTGTGGCATTCCTACAGAGAAAGACAGGCTCCTGATTCCTTTTCCTTTTTTGGAGGGAAAGGAGGAGCCGATGAGAGCTTTATGGAGCTACAATTTACATACCATACAGTTTACCCAGTTCTATTGTACAATTCAGTGAGTTTTAGTAAATTCACAGAATGGTCATGATCAATTTTAGAACATTTTCATTACCCCCAAAGAAACCCTGTGCCCTTTAGCAATTACTCTCCCACTTTGCCCTCAACTCCCCTAATCCTAGGCAGACATGAATTTATTTTTTTATACAGATTTACTTATTTTGGACATTTCATATATATGGGATCATACAATATGTGTGGTCTTTTATGACTGCCTTCTTGGACTTGGCATAATGTTCTCTGCGGCCATCCATGGTGAACAAATATCAGTACTTCAGTCTTTTTCATTTCTGAGTAATAGTTCATTCTGTAGACACACCACCTCTTGTTTATCCATTCATCATGTGATGGATATTTGAGTTGTTTCTACTTTTTGACTATTATGAGTAATGCTGCTATAAACATATGTGTACACATTTTTGTGTACACATATGTTTTCATTTCTCCTGGGCATATGCATAGGAATTGCTGGGTCATACAGTAACTGTATGTTTAACTCTTTCAGTAATTCCAGAGTGTTTTCCAAAGCAGCTGCACCATTTTACATTCCAATCAACAGTGTATGAGGCTTCCAATTTCTCCACATCCTTACCAATACTTGCTATTATTTGTCTTTTTTATTATAGCATCCTAGTGGGTGTGAAGTGGTATCTCATTGTGGTTTTGATTTGCATTTTATTGATGGCTAATGATGTTGAGTATTTTTTTTCATGCGCTTATTGGCCATTTGTATGTCTTCTTTGGAGAAATGTCTATCCAGATCTTTTGCCCATTCTAAATTGGGTTATTTGCCTTTTTATTATTGAGTTGTATGAGTTCTTTGTATATTCTAGATACAGGTCCTTTATCAGATACATGATTTGTAAAAATTTTCTCCCATCCTATGGGTTTTTACTTTCTTAATGATGTCCTTTGAAACACAAAAGTTTTTATTGTGATCATGTCCAAAATTACCTATTTTTTCTTTCGTTGCTTGTACTTTTTGATGTCATATCTAAGAAACCATTGCCTAATTCAAGGTCAAGAAGATTTATGTCTGTGTTTTCTTCCAAGAATTCTTATAGTTCAGCTTTCACAATGGTCTCTGCTTCATTTTGAGTTACTTTTGTATGGCATACCTTGTTTTATTGCACCCCACTTTATTGCACTTCACAGCTGTCACCCTCCACCAGCAAAAAGATTATGATTCATTTTATTGTGATACTCCATGTAGCTTTATTGTGGTCGTCTGGAACTAAACTCGCAATATCTCTGAAGCATGCCTATATATTATATGGTGTGAGGTAGGGGTCCAACATCGTTCTTTTGCATATGTGGCTATCCAGTTTTCTCAGCACCAGTTATTGAAAAGACTGTTGGAATCCCTATGGAATTAATTGCCTTGGCATCCTTGCTAAAAGCCCCTGATTCTTACTGGACTTTTTAATTTTTTTTTAGGACACAGGGTTGTCATTAGAAAGCTCACCTTATCTTTTTTGTTGTTGTTGTTTAACTCAGCCTATGTTTGGCTGCACTGTTTTTACAGATGGCTTTCTGTTCTCCTGCTGTCCCCCTCTTTACCTGTCTCAGCAATACTGGGTCATATCACTCTCTGGTGTTCTGCAGTCTTTCTTGGTGCATGTTCTAGCTTCACACACTATTCCTTGGGGAAGGTCAATACCAGTCATTTTCTTTTAAGGAAACTGAGTCACATAGACATGGAGTAAGGTTATATAGAAACAGGACTAAACCTTTGTTCTTCTGACTTCCAGCTTTTCAGGGTTTCTTCAGTCATTATACTTAAGTGATGTTACTACCCAGGCCAAGTGATGGCAGGCTAAATTTTAATTCTAAAAATATAGTAGGCTAATAGTTTTATTTCTTAATTCCGAAAGAGGGCCTAATAAAGATGTTACCTTAACTTCGCTGTTAATAGAGCCTTTCATTTTCTGAAATGCCCACTGCTCACTGTTTTCCTTGCATTCTCCTAATGATTATAGTTAAATCTTATAGCTTATAAAGAAGTAGAAAATAATAAATACCCAAATAAGAATACACACAGTAATTTGATACCAAAATGATTTAGCTGCCTAATTCAGCTGCTTGTCCCTTCCACGGGAGTCAGATGAGCTAGAGCTGTAGGTTTGTTTTCATTTTGTTAAGTACAGAAAAGCTGGAAGCTGGAACACTTCCTCCTCCCATCCACTGTCTTTCCTGTGAGCTCTGAGTGCAGAGCCTGTGCCTGCTGGGCAGGGTAGCCCTCTCAGGGCTGTACCCTCTACCCCGCATGTTCGCGGCTGTGACTTCTATTTGGCAGCAACAGTTTTTAAAAGTCATCTCCAGAGGGAAAGAAGATATATCCATGTACTCAGGCCACCATCTTGAACCAGAAGCCCAAAGCTGTGTTCTTTATTCTTAGGCCATGGCACTGATTTTTTTTTTTTTGCTAGGCAGGTGTCTGTTTGCAAGGTTGATTGTGAGAACCGTTTCCTGTTTACCAGGTTGCACCTTAACAGTAAAGACACAGGTTTTAAATTGGGGAAACAATAAGATTTGCTGGGGGAAGGAGATTTGTGCCTTTGGGAAAAGGATGGGGTGGGGAGTGCGAAATCTTGGCTTGGAGTTCCAAGCAAACGTCAGACATTGCCCTGGTAACCTCCTGCCCACGCAGCCACAGGCCCCTTAGAAAGAGCTGTTCATGGAGGGGGTGCTTTTCAGGGAGCAGATTTGGAGCTGGTTGAGCAGAAGTTTCCAAATCTAGTGTGGCTTCAGGGGATGGCCTGAATAACTTAAGGTCTGAAAATCATTAACAAGTTGGTGAAAAACATGGAAAAGCCTCTTTGCTGTTGTCAGTGGAGCAGAGGGAGGAAGCCCTGAGGCTCTCAGAGGAGGTGGAAAAGCAGAGGATGAGAGGGGGTGGGGCGGGGGTGGACAGAGCTGGCAGGACAGGGGGCCAAGGCCCTCTCTTCCATGAGTCCCTTTGCTTCTCTGGGTCTCTGTGCCCTCCCCTTAGAAATAAGGGCTGGGAGCCCTCTGGAGCTGCAGATGGCTCAGTCACATGGTGAATCCCTGAGTGGCGGTGGTCCTTCCCCATTTTTCTCCCCATCAAAGTCATACAGTGAGCAGGTGACGAGATTGTGCACACATTCTGGTTGTGCACAGTGCCACATGCTCCCGCTCAGACTGGTGTGTGCACTGCAAAGTTGCTTGCACCTCGACACGAGGCATAGTGTGTCGGTCGTGTCTTTAAGAATCAAGTCTGGCTCCCAACTGGGCTGAGTGTTCCATCGGCGCTTAGAGTGGCTGCCAGGGAGCCTGTGTTACAGATGTTATGTGTACATGTGGCTCCCTTTCCCCGCTCCAGTGTCTGGCAGGAGCGCGGCCCTGAATATTCTCAGCTAGACGTGGTGATTACTGCTGTTCCCTTTAGGTCTTAAGGACACTCCTGGTTCAGGCTCAGTTGCTGAAGCTGGTTAGGGCGATGTTGTTCTACTTGGGGGGAATCCACAGCCCAAATCCAGCTCTTCTGGGGAGGGGAGCAGTGCTGGCAGCTGCCATCTGACAAGGCCCATGGAGTCAGGCGTCCACACCCTGCCTCTTGTCATTTTTTCTCTTTGGTTTTGTACTCTGGGTGTGACACCAGTCAGGCTGGTCCTTAGGAAATGTTCATATATCCTTTCTGATCGCCTCCCCGCCCCCTTCCCTTTATTTTGTGGGATCAGGGCAGGGACCCTTTCAGGACGGCCCGGCCTGGACACGGAGGGTTCAGTGCCATCCTCGGTCGTCCTGAGGCGGTGAGGTGCTGGTCAGGCCACCCAGGCCTCCTCCTTAGGAACCCACCCAAGGGCACCCAGAGAATTCCTTGAAACCTGTGCTAAGCGCTCCAGACCTCCGCAAAGCCGCCTGGGCTTTCTTCCTCTACCTCTGTGGGGGCAAAGAAATCCCCAGAGGAGGAAGGAAGTAGGTCTGAGTGCCGGCTCCCTTGCCAATGGCCAAGGGCTGGATCTGCCATCCCCTACTCAATTATATTTTGAATTTCATCAACAAAAGAATTGTGGAAATTTATTTTCTCTTATGCCAACATAATATTGATTTGCTTTTTGGCCCTCAAAGCTGAAAATATTTACTGTTTAACCCTAGACAGAAAAGGTTTGACAACCACTGATCTAGGCCTCCACTACTGTCTATCCCCACTGGATTATTTTACAGAAAATCCCAGAAAATAAGACTTTTTTAAACAATAAAAAGTATTTTGTTTTGAGCTTTGAAGCCAGAGAAACATTCATCTGAGTAGCCTTTGACGCTCCCCTGCCTGGTGGTCTTACTTCCCGAGTGGTCGTCGAGCCCTCTTGCCCTTGTGGGGTTCACCCCGGCCTCTCGGTGGAAACGTCCGAGTCCTTCGCTTTCCCCCCTCTTCCTGCCTGCTGTCCCATTCCTGGAGACCTGATGGGCCTGGGTCAGGGTGCTAGGAGCTGGTGTCAGAAGGCTGTGTGTGGGGGAAGGGTTTTGTGCTGGCATTAATGGGTTGCTGAGCCATGCGGGGTGGCGGCCTCCTGGCTGAGGTCTCTGGAACTTTCCCATCCCGGGCGGATTCAGCCTGACCTTTACTTCCAGATAGCGCCTTGCGGACCGTGGACCTCTTGGCTTCTCTGGGTTCCCTGAAAATCCCTCCCTATACGTCCTGCTGTTCTTCCTCCTACAAAGGGAACCACTTGTGGCAGCCTCAGCTTGGTGATGGACAGGGGCTCCTGGCCCTCTGTAAGGGTTTCATGGGCCCAGGTTTCCAGTTCTGCCCTTGGGAGAGGCTGGAGTGAGCGCAGATGCCGGCCCTGCAGGGAGTGATGCCCATATGCCGCTGTCCACCTCTCAGCTGGGGTGCCCCCTACTCCCTGTGGCTTGGCCAGCCTTTTGGGCCTTTGACTTCTCCCCTCCATGTGCAGATGGCCCTGCACTGCATCCGGTCCTCCCTTAGTACCAACGCCAGCAGGAGCAGCTGCTGCTCACTGGCCTCTCCTGGCTCAGGCTTTGTGCTCAGTACTTTTGCCATCATCTCATTTGATTCTCCGCACAGCGCTGTGAGGCCCCTTAGCCCGGTTTTCCAGGGGAGGAAATCAAGACTGAGAGCATCGGTCGGGCCCAGGGTCCCACAGCTCCAGGCCACATGTCTTGTCCCGAGCTCCTTCCTACGCAGCACTGGCTTTCACCCCGACTTCATCACTGGGCTCGGTATACCTGGTGGGGAAATGGTGAGGCTTGTTAAAGACAGAAGAGGAGGGACTGTTTTTGTGCTCACCCTGCCCTTCCCTTGCTGGGTAAAAACGTGGTTACTGTGTTCTGTAATGTTCATGTATTTAAAGTGATTTCGTTCTTAAAATGTAACTTACTTGCCTTTTTTTTCAAATTGGGTGACTTTTCTAAAGGTGGTGGGAGCCGCTCTTGGCGTGGTGTGGCCCTCAGATGGGTCAGGCAGGCGTGGTGGTCATGGGGAGGTGGGCATCAAGATAGACGTCGTCACACTGCCACATTGTTTTTGTACCTGAAATAAAGCCTATTTTGCACTTGTTACTGTGCCATCGTGCAGATGAGAAATCTGTATGTGGGATCTGTGCTCGGGTCAGAATGCAAATACAACTCATTTGTAAAAAACCCTGTGGCTCAGACCTCCAGGCTTTTTATGTTTTAAATTGTACTAAGATACATTTAATGTGAAATTGACCATCTTAACCATTTCTTGGTGTACATACAGTTCAGTGGCTTCAAGCATATTCACATAGTTGTACAACCATCCATCTCCAGGACTTTCACATCCTCCCCAACTGAAACCCTGTCCCCATTAAACACTAACTCCCCATCTCCCTCCCCCAGCCCCTGGCAGCCACCGTTCTCCTTTCTGTTCATATGAATGTGACCACTCAGGTGCCTCATGTAAGAGGAATCATCAAGTATTTGTTCTTTTGCAACTGGCTTCTTTCACTTAGACTGAAGTCCTCAAGGTTCATCCTTATTGTAGTTTGTGTCAGAATTTCCTTTATTTTTTTTTGGAAAAAAGAAAGATTTTATTGGAGCATTGGGGGAGAGGGGAGCGTTGGGGAATCAGAGAAGGGGAACAGACAAGTTGCCATCTTGTCATCACTAGGGCCAGAGCTGCAGTCTTGCCAGCCACCCACCAGCCTTCCTAAACCAGCTTGTGTTCTCTCCCTGCCCCTGCCCTGCTCAGAAATCTTCCCAGACCACACCTCTTCCAAGCTGTCTTCCCCCAATGCTCCATTTCAGTCAAATGTGTGTGCTGTGCCCAGGGCCGCTCCTGTCTTCCACCCATGTTCTCCCTGTCCTTCGGAGCCCAGTGGACTCCCCTCCCTCACCCCACACACACACTCTGGTAAAGTACCCCTCGCCCCTTAACTTGCTGTGCTGCCATGCAGGGGTGTGCACAGGAGTGAGGGGCCAGGTCTGAGGTCGAATTCCTGGCACCACATGGATTTAGAGCAATCTCAACCTCCCCAAACCTCAGTCTTCTCACCTGTGAAGTAGGAATGCCCCTGCCTTGCAAGGTTGTGAGACTGCCATGAGGGCGTGCATGCGAAGCAGTGAGTTGGGCTGGGAACAGGAGCCACTTTGGGTGGGGCTCTGAGGTGGGAAATAGTGTGGTGTTTTCCAGGATTCAAAAGAGTGACGCCAGTGGAGGTCGGGTCAGATGAGTAGTGACTCTCGGAGTTGTCAGTGTTACACATTCACATATTAAGTCTCACAAAACCAGGCTTGAACGATTCCATTTCATGTTTTCTTTAGAAATGTCGGCTTTGACCTGCCAAGTTGACTTCTCTGCCCACTGGTGGGCTGTGCTCTGCATTCTGACCACACTGACACAGGGTCTCCCCAACTGTGGTGATGAGGGGGTTCCTAAATGCAGTGGGAAACAGCACTGGAGCTCCTTAAACTAAGAAGGGACAAGATGGGGCAGGGTTCAAAAGCTCAAGGAGCTGGTCAAGGCTGCAGAGCCATTAGGGGCTGCAGCCTGGGAGTCGCCCCGCGTCACCCTGCCTTCCGTTCCGGCTGGGCTTTCGGCTACCCAGTCTGCCTGTGTAGCCTCTGTCAACAGGGAAGTCAGCCATGAGCAGAAGGACACACGAGCCTGGCGGCGTTGCCCTGCAAGCGCTCTGGGCCCACCTTGGGCAGACCCTCCCAGCAGGGGCCCTGCAGCAGCCACTCCTGTCCATCATTCCACAGGAGACCTGCGCCACCGGGCAGGCGAGCCCCAACTGAGGCAGGAGCAGTGCCACATTGCAAGGTGGTCTACTGCCAGCCACAATGTAGGCACGCAGCTTTCAGGATGAATTCATGCCATGCCACATTTTCAGGAAGCAGGAGTGAGGTGGGGTGGCCCTCAAACTGCCTCAGGATCACTAGAGGGCTTGCCCCACACCCAGAGTTTCTGACTCAGTAAGTCTGAGCTGGGGACTGCGAATTTATACATCTAAACTTTTCCCAGGTGGTGGTGATGCCACTAGTCCAGGGACCTTACTTGGAGAAGCCCTGGTGAAATGGACGACAGTGCCTTGTTCCAAATTCCCATTCCAGCTTTGTGACCTGGGCAAGGTTACGTAACTTCTCAGTGCCGGGGTTGCCTCATCCATATGGGACTAATATTTATGCCTGCTTCATAGGATTGCTATATGAATTAAATAGGTTTGATTTAGAGTTTTGAATGGACCTGGCACACAGTAAGCCTGTGGGTGAGAGGTTTCCATTCATGGTTGTAGTTCACTGAGGAGTGGTAACTTCGTAGCCCCTGCTGAAAACCAGTCCTAGAGTGTCAGAGTCACCAGGAGGGCTGGTGAGACACAGGGTTGCGCCCCCACACAGTCTCCCATTCAGTAGGGGGCCGAGAAGGTGCATTTTTAACCAGTTCTGTTTGCTGGTGAGGACCACATTTTGAGAGCCACTGGCCTGGAGGAACTTGCTCTCTTTCTTGAAGAAGCATCCAAGAGGGAAAGGAGCCCCTCAAGATGCAGACCTGGATGTGAGCTAAGGGGTGGGGGTGGGGGCACTGGAGAGTTAGGTCTGCTGATACAAAGGTCACCTACACCTGAGCAGTGGGGCCACAGCTGTGGGCTCCTTCCACCCTCACTTTAGGGGAAGCTGATTTCAGTTGTGAGACCTGTTGATGTGGCCCTCTGGGGAGGCCTGGAGCCCACCTGCTCTCCACCCACTGGTCTGGGCCAGGCACAGCAGCCACACTCGGCATCTCTGAGTCTTGGGAAGTCCTGGGCTGCAGCAGCTCCCACATCACTGCTGTGATAGTCCATGTGGGAGACCAGAGAAAGTCACCAGTGGTGGTGGTGGTGGTGAGGGGCACTGCCTGGGCCTCTGTCCTACAGGCTCGAGATTCCACTGGGAGTATGCCCATCAGGATGGGCCCTAGGGGGCTGACTCAGGAGGACTGACTCCTTAGAAGCTGGAAAGAATCAGCCGAGGGCTTGCAAAGCAGAGTCCCCGCAGGAGAGGAATGTGGGCATGTTCTCCCAACTGAGAGCAGAGCCAGCTTTCCCTCTGCGTCCTTCCCTGGCCAGAGCAGTGCACACTTCCCAAAGCGTCCTGTCCTATGTCATCGCCTGGTCCTTGCACTGGGAAAGGCAGGTGCCAGGGCTTCCATGCAGCAGGGACAGACACTGAGGCTCAGCCTGGAGAGAGTTCTTGGAATGGCCAGGGGGACCCAGCCTGTCCTGGGGAGAACCAGGACTAGACAGCACCCAGCCCAAGCCCCCAGGTGAACACGCTTTCCAACGAAGGTTGCACACCCAGGGCTGCCCTTTTCTAAGCCCCCTGTCTTGTCACTCTAGCAAAGGGAGCCTGGTGGCTTCCAGAGCTCAGCAGGGTTGAATATTAACCTGCCTTGATTGGGTGGATCAATATTTAAACTCAATTACAAGGGAAAGGGGTTATCTGAAGAGAGCTTATCGGGCAGGAGCAATTTATTGGAAGATCTGATAATCTGAGAGGCTGACATGGAATGGGAGAAGTGGCCAGGCCCTAAACACATCCAGAGTGGAGAAAGGGGATGGAGAGAAACCAGCCAACTTCCCCCTTCTCTTCCTCCCTCCCTCCCTCCCTCCTCCCGCCCCTCCCCACTCCCTCCATTCCCTTTGTGGACCCAACTCTTTCTTTCCTCCAACAACTCACAGAACTTGCCAGCCTACTCTTCCTCTGAGCTCCTGTGGCTCCTGTACATAGTCTGAACTGTCAGTTTTTCTGTCTGCCTCTTGAACGAGGCAGAGGTCCTAGAGCATAGAAATTGGTCTGCTTGATCACTGCCACTCTGGAGTTCAGCCTGGCCGGGAGAAGCCTCTACAAGAGTGTTTGCTGAATGAAAAAAAAAAAAGAACTTAAACTTCGATACATTTTTAGGGCCGGCTGAGTGGCTCAGTTGGTTAAGAGCTCGCTCAAGAGTTTCAGCTCTGAGCAACAGCGGTTCGAGTCCCGGCCCGAGCTGAGCAGCCGCTGAGCTGCCAACAGGTGGCAGGATGGCTCAGCTTAAAAAAACAAACAAAAAACAAAAGAACTTGAAGAGTGTTTGCTGAATGAATAAATGATAGCATGTGGTGATTGGCAAGTGAGGGAATGGAATCCGAAGGCCCTGGTGAAAGAGTGCCTGTACCAGGCCAAACCAGCCGGTGTGCCTTAACAAGACTTGAGGTGAGTTTATTAGCTTCAGGCACCAAGAACAGGGCTATGGTAGTAGGGGAGAGGGGACAGGCAAATTCAGATGGGAGAGTAGGGATCTGGGAAAAGTACCAAGCAGGGGGCAAAGGAGCATTGGGTTGATCAGCATGGAGAGGGCCTGGGAAGGGCTCTCCATCTACCCCCCAACCTGTCAGGTACCTACCGTGTGCCGAGGCTCTTACAGACTCGAAGGGACCCAGAATATACTACTATGAGGAGGATTTTTGTTTGTTTGTTTTGAACTCTCCTTATCTGCCTAAAAGCATAGCCTCCCCAAAGAATTCGCCTGTCATAAATTCTCTCCCCAGCAGTTTCACAACCAGGGAAGATTGCCTCCTATCTCCAGAGAGGCGATGTCCGGAAGTCGGCATCAGGATAAGAAATCACCTAACAGACATTGTCACAGAACTATCATCTCTCTCATCTGTTCTCCTAGGGGCCCACTTATCTGTCCTAAAATCCTTTGTTTTCCCATAAGTGCCCTTGTCCCCATCCACTTCCCTTATTAAAATGTATGTCCCAAATTCTAACCACTTCCTTGAGTCATATATTTTCTGTGAACTCCTGCATACAGAGGTGAATAAAAATGCCATTTCTTTTGCTGATGCGCCTTCTGTCAGTTTAATTCTCTGGCCCCTAGATGATGAACATAGTGGGTAGAGAAGAAGTTTCCCCTTCCTGACATTTCACTGTCTCATCCAGTGCTCGAAGCACCTTTTGAAGCAGATGTTTGAGTCTCCACATTGTCCTGAGGACGCTGAGACACGGAGAGGCTGGGTAGCCCACTCGAGAGCACACAACTAGCTGGTCATGAAGCAGAGCCGGGCTTCTGACTTGGGTCTGTCAGCTCCAAGGACTGTGCCCCGAGGCTCCGGGGAGAAGGTGGTGGGGCCAGCGGTAGGGAGCAGCGCATCCTGGGTAAGGCGCTGCTCCGAGCTGGAAGGAGGATCAGAATGGTCCAGGTGGGTTATGGAATGCCTCTCCTCCTAGTTCTTCATACCATCGGGGCCGTGTGCCTTTGAGGCAGGCTGCATACCATGGTCATCCCCCCTCCAGCCCAGCCATGTCCCAACTGTGGCCTGGGGGCTGTGCAGAGGGCGAGCCAGGACCTCCTCCCCTCTCCCAGCACATCCCCACCTGCAGCTTGCCTCCCTGGGACAGCGAAGGTGGTGGCAGGGGTGGGGTGCAGCCACAGTGCTAGCTTGGTAAGTCTTTAGTTCAGAGCCCAGCTCTAGCCAGACTCATCCACAGTCACTGAGTGGACATCTTCCCCACAACTGCAGATGTCCCTCTGCTGCCCTCTGGAATGTGTCCTCAGGTCCCTGCATATGCAGCTCTTCCTCTGGGCCCCAGGGGTCCTAATCTCCAGAGTTTATCTCAGCGCTCCCAGCTGCCCAGCGTGTCTCCTATGCAGCTCTATGCAGTTGAGTAATTTCAGTGTTCACATAAACTGATAAGTATTGAAGGATGTTTGAGTCAGGATGTCTGGGAATCCCCTGTTTGAGGAGCCTTTGGGCCTGGCATGCGCTGTTATGCAACCATCACTCTGGCAAATCACTGCTGCTGGCCTGCTGGAGATGAACTTCAGGGGGAATTGTGTGTTTCCTTTTGTCTGTAAGAGCATCCTGGCTATGTCCTAACCGAGGGAGTGGAGGCCCAAACCCACCCTC
>NW_017731841.1:1023222-1071434 GCF_001890085.2 Hipposideros armiger
TCTTTCGTTTGGAAGCTTGCCCTCCTCTGCCCATGATGTCCCCAATGTCAGTGGCCTCTGTGCTCTGAAGTTAACCTGACTCTAGGAAAGAGGTCATGAGGGCCCTGGGCAGAGCCCTGTGCTTTAAGTAGTGTTTTGGGTGCCATTTTCTTTGTTGTTGTTAGTGACTTAAGAGTTGGAAGAATGGGTCTGTAGACCCATTAAACTGTTTGTAAGACACCCAGAAGATAACATTGAAAACAAAACTCTCAAGAATGTAAAAGAGTACCACTATGCTAACAACTACTAGGAAAAAATATTAAAACATTTTTAATATTGGAAATACCCTGAGAAGAATTCATTCAAATAGTCTCACATTATGGCCATGTTAAATAAATAATGCTAAGTACTACAAAAACAACCCCTAAACTTTAGTGGCTTACCACAATAAAGGTTTATTTCTTCTTCGTGTCTCAGGTTGATCTGGGTTGCCAGGGCTGCACCCCATATGGGCGTTCAGGGACCCAGGTTCCCGCCATTGAGTGTATCTGCCATTTTCTAGGGCCTCAGAGTCCTTCACTTGACACTTTGCTGCCGGCAGAGGAAGAAATGAGGGAGAACCTGGAAGATAGAAGGAGAGATTTCAGAGACCAGGTCTGAAAGTGGCACCCATCAGATTCCTTTCATGTGATAGTGGGCAGAACGCAGTCACACGGCCCCACTCAGCGGCTTAGGAAATTCAGTCTAGATATAGGTTCAGCATTCACTGCCACCGTGGTGTTTGATAAATAGAAATTTTAAACCCACCAGAATGAATGAAAAAGAAATTGCCAACATGTATGGTGTCAGCCTACGCCAGGCTCTGTTTGGAGTCTGTAGATACCAGTGCTCCTAATAGTCTTGTTCAGGCTACATTATCAAGCCTATTTTAGGAAGGAGGTGACTAAAGCCAGGAGAGGTTCATTAACTTGCCCAAGAAATAATTTGAACCCAGATGTTTTGGCTCAAACCTGTGCACTAAATCACTACTTGAATCTCTCTTAAAAGAGACACAAGTTAAAAAAAAAAGGTGGGGGAGGAGAGGGGTCAAAAGTGGGGCAATTTTGGGGGGCCCTGTGGGGGTCCCCACCCAGTGTAGCAGGGGAGATGCAGGAGTTGAGAGAAAGTGACAGTAGTCTCCTACCTCCTCCAGACTCCTCTAATGGCCTCTATGTGCTTCCCATTCCTCACCCAAGGGAGTGCACCGGTGCCTTTAAGAAAAAATGGCATTGTTGCTGGGAAGACAAAATCAGCCTGCAAGTTTGTAATGCCCCATCATGGGTGTTTGTGTACAAAACAGAGGGCAGGCCTGGGGGTGGGAGGGCAGGGCGGTGCCCATGGGGCCCACCGTGAGGCTCTGGGCTTGTTTCAGGCCAGGATGTCTCTGGCACAAAAGATGATGGAGGAGATGTGGGAGGGAGAAAACTGCTGCTGCCTGACACGGCTGTGGCACTGTGGGGCTGAATTCCAGCCAGATGCCCAGTAACACAGTCCTAGAGTCAACACTGCAAGGACCCTAGCTACCACCCAGGCCAGGGGTCTTCACACTTGTTCCCCAAACCCTTCATTAAAGGAAACAGCATGTGGCTGTGCATTTCAAACCATGAGCCAAACTGAGGGTCCAGGTGGGGTGAGAGGAGGCGATGGATTTACCACAGGGGCTCTGAGGACACCAGGGCTGTGTGCAGCAGGGTGTCAAAACTCTGAGCTCCTCTAAATTTTTCTTGTGCTGCTGCTGGGGAAATGGGGGTCCATAGAAAGGAAGTAACATGTGAGAGCCCCAGTGACTTGTGGCCCATTCAGGTTGAGAAGGCATGTAGGTGGTGCCCATGTCCTCAGCCAGGGCTCTGTCCTCAAATTCAGGCCCTTCTTACACTAGCTACATGAGAAATGTGCCTGGGCAGTGGATGGCTCCCAGGATGGAGAGGCCACCGAGAGTGCTGAGCTGGCATGGGGAGGAGGAGGGGTACTGGACCCGTAGAACTGGGGGAAAGCTGCCTTCCGGAAACAAGGGTGCAGGAAGACGCTGGAGCTGGGAGAAGATGGCGGATCTAGCAGTTGACCAGCATAGGGGCCTCTAAATAACCAGTGCACCTGCCCAGGTGGATATTGGCTGCCTGGCTTGGAGGGGCCAAGCTCCCAACTTCCCTCTGCCAGGTGACACCTGAGCTCCTAACTCCTATGAGGGGTGACAAGAGTATTGGGGTTGGGGGAGTCTGTGCTGCAGACGTTTGTCACCACTACTTACTGAATGCATACACCGTGGTTTAGGCTGGGCTGATGATAGACATGGGCCATTTAACACTTGCAACACCCTTTGAGTTGGGGCTGCTGTCCTTGTTTTCCAAGGAAACGCCTCAGGCTTAAAACACATTGAATTGCTTGTGGTAAGACACTTGGTCAGAAAGTGTGGGCCAGGGCTCTCACCTTTTCACACCATTTCTCCATCAGGGACACCACCTGTGCTCAAGACCAGTGGCCTGATTAGCTACGTGATGACCAGTAAGTGATTTGGGTAGAAAATCCTGCTGCGGAGGTTAATTTGCACTGTCCAGGGCTCGTGTTGCCTGTCTCCAGTTTAAAGAAAGTAACACAAGCCCTGTTTCTCCAGCTTGTCCTTTTTGGGGTTCAAGAGGAACATTAATTGTAAACAGGCTCAACAATGCAATTATACAGCGTTCATGTGTAAATGCGTATGTTCAATTTCTTTCATTTATTTATTTATGTATTTATTTATTTATTTATGCCACTGTCCTCTTTACTTTAAAATTAATTTCCACCTGGCCATGACTCTGGACACTTTGATGTCAAAGGGACATTATGGCCAGGACAGCCTCAGGAGCAGGGTTGGGCCTGGGAGTGGGGACGCAGCCATCCCTAGATGGCCTGGCATCCAGACCAGGAGGGGCCTTGGTCTTGGCAGGGCAACCTGATGGGGAAGGGAGGCCTCCTAGAGGAGCCTGAAAGAGACTCAAAGGTCACACCCACACCCCTCCAGCCAGCTGCTGCCCTCAACTCCTGGTGCGCCAGACATGTCCAGGGATGTTGCCTTCTCTCTGCCTTTCTTTCTAACACTGGTGCATTTGCTTATGGAGAGATGCCCTCCCTGATCTTGCTGGGACAGTCTGGAATGGCAAAACTTGCAGAGCACAAAGGGTCTGTCACATTTTCAGTGGAAGCCCTTGTGCTCTGGGGTAGAGGTAGAGGAATCCAGAGGTAAAGGCAGTCCCCATTCCCAGGGGGCCCTGGAGGCTCTTCCAGTGACAGGACCTGGGACAGCTGCTGGGGTCCAAGGCTCTCCGAGGGCAGCAGGACTTTCCCTCCCATTTCCTTCCAGCCCCACCAGTGGGCTGGGGGCAGACAGCACTTTTGCATAGGGTGTCCTCTGAGTTAGGTGCTGTGGTGGCATTTCATAGATACTGTCACACTTCCAAATGTAAAGGAGGAAAGGTGCCCCCTTCCAGGTGATTGCCTTATAAGTAACATGTTATATGTAACAGCAGGTTGGGGATGTTAATAGCTTATAGGAAATGATGTCTGATATGCACCTGCATGTACCCAAACATTCGTAATTCTTCAAACCGTCCTTCAAGGTGAATATTATTATCACTGTTTTGCAAGGAGAAAACAGTCTCAGAGAAAATGAGTACTTTGTTCAAAACCACACAGTTAGAAAGTGGTGGAGCCTGGATTCCAACTCAGTTCTGGACATCTTCAGTTGAGTGGCATGTTCCCGTGTCAAGCTCATACTTGGGAGAGCTCGAGTGTGTTCATGACATTCACAGACAGGCGTGAGGAGGCAGGAACCTGCTTGGGGCCCTGAAATGGGGACGCAGTGGGGCTGGGGCCAGAAGCCAGCCAGTGGGCCCCAGGGACAAGACTGGGGCAGAGCTCTGGGTGTGAAGGCCAGTAAGGAGCGCTCAGTGGCCAGTATGTGACCACACCAATGTATGTGTCTCTGACAGTGAGTGAAAGAAGCCAGAAAGGTGAGCTGCTTGATTTCATAGCTTGATCAAACAGGCACACTGAAGCAGTGTTTAGGGACATTAAAGTTATACAGAAAGGCAAGGGAGCAATTGCCCAGTGTGTCAGGCTAGTGGTTGGCTTTGGGAGGAAGGGAAGGGCACTGGGGGAGGATTCAAGGTTGAGAGTGGTTCTGGGGGACCGCAAAGTTCCATTTCCTGCCCAGAGGGTGTGAGTTAATGAGTGTTTGCTTTGTGATAAGTCACTGAGCTGTGTGTCTGTTTTGTGCCCTTTTCTATATGCATATCGCATTTCACAATAAAATTGGTTTAAAAGAGAGGCTAAATGAAACATGTCATTCTGCAAAAGAAAGACCCAGCCCTGGAGTGATACCAGCTGGAGTGGGCAGTTTCTGTGGCTCCGGGGAACCTTCTCTGTATGCACCTCTCTTTCCTCCAGTTTCTTCCACAAACTGGTGTTGGCCGCACTCGGTTTCGGGTCTACGAGATGCAGGGCCCTCTCTTGCAGAGGCCCCGCCCGAGGGCCAAGCCCATCTCCACCTCATGCTCTAGTAATCAGGCCAGGCAAAGGCCAGCGTGGTTCTACATTGTCCTTCCTCATCGAAGCTGCTCTGACTGAGAATTCCAAAGAAAGAGGAGGCCTCTCAGTGGGTGGGGGCAGAAAAGGCCCTTTGCTTTCCCTGGCCACCTGCTGGCACCTGCATCAGAAGCCCAGTCCTCAGGAGCAAGTCCTCGGCTGCCCGCCACAAGGTATTTCAGCCCACACCTGGCCAGATGGTGCATGGAAGGACTCGGGCAGATCCGCCCCTGACCGCTTCTCTGGGCCTTGGCTTCTGGGTCCATAGAATAATCACACCTCCCTCTCATGGGCTGTTGCCTGGTTTCAATGCAATGACGCGGGAAAAGCACATGGCACCGTGCTTGCATGGAGAGGGTACAACCACGTGGCTTCATTGTTCAGGACTGCCTTCCTTTTGTAGGGGCCTAGAAATTGCCCGAACCCCAATCTGACCATGATGCTCTCTGGTGAAACATTCTTCAGATGTTCTCCAAATCTAGGTAGGGTCAGATACCCCTCCTCCAGTTCCCACGGCTCCAGGTCTTGCCCCAGCAATGGTGCTAAACCCTGCCTTGTCCTCCCACTGGGCTGAGAGCCCCTGGACCACTGGGACCTGTCTTATTCAGCTCCACATTCCAGGTCGTCTAGCACCAGCCAAGGCCTGGACACCACAGGAGAATGATCCGTGGGTGTCTATAAGGGAGCCCTGGAGCCCTAGAAGCCACAGTGAGTTCAAGGCAGCGGACGAGCTGTCCAGAGCCTCCCCAACCCTCAGTTCAATGTCTGCTTCTGCAGATTATCTGGATACAGCTCACTTCAAACAGTAGCCGCATGACTGAGGTCAAATGGAATACCAGTCAATCAAGAGCTAGGTGAAATGCACCAGCAGAATCCACCACTTAAGGAACGCCTATAATGAGTTAGTTCTTCAGGAGAGTGAAGTGCTCTTTTGTAATGCAACAAAGGCCACCTAGTTGTTTTTTCTTACATAGATTCAGATTTTGGACTTTGGGGGCCTGATTTCCCCCGGAAGTGGACTCTGGTCAGTGACTATAATAGCATGGGGACATTTCATTGAATGCTCTTGAGGTCAACATGGGGAGGGGAGGGGAGGAAGCCGGAGTGGGCAGATGCAGAAGCTGGGCTGCGATGCCGTCTCTGAGGCCCACGGGGAGCTCGCAGCTGGACCACATTTCGGAGTTGATCCCACATGAGGTGAGGCCTTTATACCACTGCCAGTCAGTGGCTGAAGGCCCACCACCCCGGGAGGGGTGTGACCTTGAAGGAGGCAACCTTGTAGGGAGGGACATGGAAGGCTGCCTGCCAGCACCTCTCCCAGCAGCCTGGGGAGTAAGTCCTTCATTTCCAAAGGGGACTGCACTCCATAGTATATAGCATACCCCATCCCATGAAACTTTTACAAAGAAAATAAGGGAACTGCAGCAGGGCGTCAGCTCCAGGAGAGGTGGGCTTTGTTTCGCTCATTGCTGTATCACCTGTATCTGGATCAAAGCCCAGACAAGTGAGTACTCAATGAAGAGCAAGGACTGTGTGAAATGGTGACAAGGCTGGGCCTGTCCACATGTTCCCACCACTCACTCTCTCCACCTGCCAGCCTCCTGTGTCACATACACCCACTGTGACTCCTCCACGTTACAGACACCCTGCCCTGACCCTCCCTGGCCCTCAGCTGCCTGGACTTTCCTTGTCTGCATCTTTTCTTTCCAAATCCGCAGAGGGACATCGGGCTCTCGGAGATCCTGGCCTCAGCCTCATGGGAGTCAGCTGCAAGTGGGTCAGGTGGCAGGTGAGAGTGGCCGGGTGGCTCAGGGCCGTGGCCCTGGCCGGGCGAGTGAGCAGCCACGTGCTAAGTTGACACTGCTCATGGGCTCATGAGTCAACGTGCTCTCACCTCCTTTTCCTAGTTGGTGTGAGCTCGGTCTCATCTTCTGTGGTATTTTCAGAGCACTGAGCCTAGAGCTGGAGACATACATCATTGGGATCGCAGATCTGACTTAGTCATCGCAGATCACTCACTGTCAATGTGGGAAACAGGCCATGAAAATGAAGTGTGACAGGAGACAGAAGAGGGAGGGAAGGGACCGGGCTGCTGCTGCCTGGAAGGGGCTCTACTCCCGGCCTTGTGGGTCGGGGTGCTTTCTAGAGATGAGGCTTCAGGTTACCGAGCTTTTAAACTTATTTCCTCTTTATTTTCTGCATTTTTTAAAATAAATAATTTCAAACTTAGAGAAAAGTTGCAAAAACAGTACAAAGAATTTCTGATATCCTTCACTCAGATTCCTTAAAATGTTAATATTTGATCACATTTGCTTTTCTTCTTCTCTCTTCCCAATATCTATCTATCTATCTATCTATCTATCTATGTATCTATCTATCTATCTATCATCTATCTATCTATCTATCGCCTATCCATCCATCCATTCATCCATTCATCTATCCATCCATCCAGCCATCTCTATACCTAGCAATAATTTTTTTTCTTAAATGTTTCAGAGTAAGTTGCAGATATGATGTCTTTTCACCTCTAAATATTTTAGTGAGTATTTTCCAAAAGCAAGGGCATTCTTTGACGTGATCAACCCTAGGAAACGGGGGGAGCAGCATGGGCAGGCCCGGAGATTGGGGCTGGGTGGTATGTACAGAATGTGCAGCGTTTCTGTGCTGAGCGCCTGTGCTGAGTGGAGGGGTAGCGGACCCCAGGCTGCAGGGCAGGTAACCACGATTGTTTCAACAGGCCTAGGAGGGTTGAACTTGACCCAGAAAGCACTGGGGTGCCCTGGAGATTTGCAGTCTGGGTGGTGGGCTGTGGTGAGCACTTCAGCTCCTCTCTCTTGGGTCCTGCATGAGGTCTAGGCCTGGAGCTGATGCCCTTAATCCATGGGAGAATCAAGTTTCCCTGCTCAGTAAGAAGTTCAGTAAGAACAGAATGTACTCAAGGAGCCCAAGGAACAGTGAGTGTAAGGACAGGGAAGGGAGGGGAAAAATTGAGTGTCTGGCATGAGCCGGGTCTATTTTGTAACCTGCGACAATGTCTTCTGGTGAGTCATCACTCTTTTCAAAGGACCTACTCCTTCTGTGTCTGCTTCCTTGCCTCGTTTCCAGCTCTAGCTAGTGGTGCTGTCCCCCTCTCAGGCCTCTGTGTTCCCAGGCTGAGCACATGGACTTGGAGTTATTCAGAACCATGTTCAAATCCCACCGTGGCTGCTGTGTGAGCTCAGGCAAGTTGCTAGAACTCTCTGAGCCTAAGTTTTGCTTCTTTAGAGTGGGAACGACAGTCCATACCTGCAGGTTGTGGTGGAATTTCATGGGGATGATAGGTGTTTTGTACAAAGCGGGTTCTCCTGCAAGCCTGGCTCAATCACTTACGGTCATATAAAGTCTCTTTGTGGCTAAGGCTGTGTGACTCCCAGGTGCTTTTCTTCCCCTGGTTGTAAAGTGAGCCCTCATTTGCCAGGGAGTGCCTTGAGAGCAAACCTGTTTCTGACTCACCTGGACACTCTTGCAGGATGCATGGCACTTAGTAGGTGTTCAGTAGATGTTTGTGGAAGCCATGAGATAGATAAATCCCTGAGACAGCACCTAGCATGTGGCAGGTGCTTGGGAAGTATTGGTTGTCCTCATGCGAGGCCTTTAAGCCAACCACAGCTATGACCTATAGCATTTGCTCAGTGGCAAACTGGTCAATGAGCCCACCGTGGGAAGCAGATGGGTGCTCATGGCAGGTCAGGCCATGCCAACCTCCCCTCCTGAGGGTGTGCTCCCTTTGGGTGGAGAAGGCCCCTGCACATGGAATTACTGAGGCTGAGGAGGGGAGGGCGGAGCTGCAGCCAGAGCACCAGCTTAGAGTGCTGAAGGAGCTGGTAGACAGGCCACTGAGGCCGCCATGCTGGACACTGTGCACCCAGATGTGGGGCCTGGGCAATGCACTGCATGGGGGCGGATGTGGGAGGGCTCGGGCTACAGCCCTCAGTCCTGCTGGGGCCTTTCCTCTGCCCTGGTGACCAGACACCTGGCCTGCAGGTCTGTGTACCGCCTGCCCCTCTTGGCTGCTCCACAAGGTTTGTTAAGGTATTGCAAATTGCTCTGTGATGATCTGGAGCCAAACCATGTCCCTGGCCTGTGGCCCACCCCCTGGGGCTTGACGTCAGCTGCGTTGTCCCTGGAAGACACTTTGCCTTTGAAGGTTTGGAGTTTTGAGGGCTTTGGTTTGGAGGGTGAGCAGCATCTCCACCTGACTGGCACTGGGGAGGTACCTGCCTGAGGGTCAGAGCACACAGCCTCGGGCTGCTCACATCCAGGCCCTGACCACCCAGAGGAGCTTCTGTGATGAGCAGTGTAGAGATTAGTTAGGAGCATGTGCTCTGGGGCCAGACAGCCTGGGTGCCACTTACGAGCTGGGTGACCTTGGATAAGCAGGCCTCTCTGTATCTCAGCTTTCTCATCTGTAAAAGGGGGGGGGGTGTTGTGACGGTTAAGGAGCTAACACGGGTACTCTGCTCAGAGCAGCCTCAGCTCACTGTGAGCACTCTACCTACATACATGAACCATTTCAACCAGGGTACAGAAACAAGCCAGCTCCCTTCCTAGGGGTGGAACAAGGCCAGCCTCCCCTCTTCTGGCCCTCCAGCCCTCCGTGATCCAGCCCCCATCCACCGTGCAGTCTCACTTCTAGCCTCTCCCCTCCATCCCCTGCAGCCGTACTTCCTTGAGCCTGCTCAGGCCTCCCGCGACCACAGGTTGCCTCCTCCTCCTGGAGCAGCTTTTCCCACCCAGTCAGGCCAACCCTTAACCCCCCACTTCCCTCACTGCTCGGCTCAGGCATCCCCTCCTCCAGGAAGCCTTCCATGTAATGCCATGACATGTTAACTCACCGAAACCTGTAGGTTTGAAGAAACTAAGGCTCATAGATGGGGGATGCTTGCCCAGGTTAAGCTGCTGGAATGGAGAGCTGGGGCCTGGCCTCAGGCCTGGCCAGCTCCAAAGCGGGTGCTCTGCCCTCTCACCACCCTGCTTCTCACCATCAGGGTTTGTGGGAAATGTTGGCAGGAGACACCCCAGTCCTGCCTCAAGACTGAGGGGCTTGGATCCTGGCTACTAGGAGGTGGCCTGCCAGCCTCTCCTGGCATTGCCTTGGCAGAGGAGACCCCTGAGCTGCCCATGGGACTGGCTGAGGCTCCACTGAGACTGTCACAAGCCAACTTCTCCCTCCGCCCATCCCGTTTTCTTCCCTCTCCCACCCTATACTGATCCTCACAGGGCTTCCTGATAAATGCCCTGCATACTAACCCTGTCCTAGAGGCCGCTTCAGGGAGCCTAGCCTACAGCAGGGTCTTGGTGGCAAGCATCGAAATCCTGGTTATGTGGATGAGGGTGATGGAACTCCCAGAGACCTAGAGGGCCAGGCTTGGGGCTAAATGGCAGCAGACACTGCCAGGCTACCCTGGTGCCTGCAAACACTCCCTCACCACTGTGGATAGGCCCAAGGCCGGACGCCAGAGCTCTACCACATGGTCCCCAGACCAGTGCGACAGCTTCAGCACGTGGGGGGGGGGCTCAAGTAGTAGGTGAGGATGGGCTAACCCAGGAATGATGGGAGAGGATGTGGGGGTGGCTTGGATTTGGGCAAAAGACTTGCAGCATCCTTTGCAAAAAACCATGCCTCCTCTACTTAACATCAGGGAGAGGGTCTCTTAGATCAGTTAATCACAACGCTCCTTAGGGCACCAATCACTGGCTGATTTGTTCCCGTGTCCAGGGTCTGGCACTGAGTTGAGACTTATATGTATTAAGTGAGTAAATGAATGAAAGAAAGAGGAGTTAGGTCTGTCCCCACTGGACCATGAGGGCAGAGCCACATCACCCTTGTTCCTGGCCCCATCCAGGACACACTTGACCTTAGTATTTCAGCCAGTGTCCAAATAAGTTTGGGAAATACAGCACATGGTACCTTCCTGTCAGAGAGTCACTCCACACTACAGTCCATTAAAGGCTCTGAGAAGGTCTACAGTGAAGAGACTCTTTCACCTTGTTTTATCCAACATTTCCCAAATCTATTTTCTCCTCATTGGCAACCCATGGACACCAGTGCACCAAGGAGAACGTTTTGAGAATTGCTGCTTGAATCTGAGAATCTGAGTTAGAAGCCATGCGATCAGGAAAGTCAGACATCTGCTTGGAAAGAATGGAGGGGAATCATAGCTTCTGAGCAGAGGCGGGAGAGAGGCTGCTCTGCAAGGGCCTGGACTGCCTCCTTGGACGGGGGATATCACTCCGTGGGCAGGGTGCCCGGTGGGGGCATCTGTGGGACGCTCTGAGGAGGGCAGAGCAACAAACTGCTGCTGGGGGGGACCAAAAACAGGGTTTACAAAGCTGTCTTGATCAGTGGGAGACACCCGTCCCAGCTTTTCTGAGACCTGGTCCTCTTCTCTCCTGGTGACTTCACTGTATCACTGTGGCTCCCTTAAACACTTCTCCACATGCCCTCTGTGCTCTGGGTTAGCACATGTGCAAGCAGGTTTTTCTCACTGACGAAAGGAGGATGGAAGGGAAGAGAGGAGAGTGGGCCCAGGCCAGGCCTTGGGCAGCATTCCTGGTCCCTCGGGGTTGTCAGCAGGGGCTAGCTGTGGTCACCCAGTCTGAGGGATGGCTGGCCCTGCATTGTGGTATCATAGGTGGGGCCTCCCAGGACCTGAGGAAGAGGAGAAAGTCTGAAGACTTAGGATGATTTTCTGACCTCACCCTGAGGGAGGGCCCCAGGCTGCATGGGGACAGGCACCAGGGAGCTGGTTAGGGGCTGCGTTGCCCAGCTTGGTCTGCACCAAGGGAGACTTTGAAGGAAACACCAGCTGATCAGTGCAGGTGACATGTTGGGGAAGGAGCAGGGTCTACTGTGGGGCCTTGAGTTCTGCCCATTATCCACAGTCCACTTAGGGAGGCCTGTGAAAGTGAGACTCAGGGCAGTGGGGGTGGATGGGCTGTCTGTGTCTTGAGAAGAGGTGGAGCTGTGAGGGATCATGAGGAGTTTGGAGAAGGAAGCGAGCCATCCTGGAAGGCTTCGTGGAAGAAGAGGGCCTGGGTGAGTGGAGAAGGGTGGGTGGATGTGCCTAGGCAGGATGGGGGCAGGGCCACTGCAGACCAAAGACTGGCCTTAGGACCAGACACGCCCATTCCCTGGAGCCAGCTCTGAGAGGACAGAGACTGCGACCTGGAGAGCACGGGACGTGCACAGAGGAGAGGTCTTAAGTATCTAGGATCCTTAATGAGGTACCCACAAAAAAGACTGTCCTCTGAGCACTTAAACAAAGGTCAACAGCATTGGTCAGAGAAGAGAGTGCCATCTTTTGAAGAGGACACACGGCTCCCAGACCAGCCAGGCTCTGCTGCACTCTGACCAAAAGTTACCACTCATCCAGGACTGCTTATTATAAACAAATACATCAGCCTGAAGGTTTACATGTGTGAGCCCACCTGAGGGATGGAGCTGCAACTGGAGTGTCCCTTCAGTCAGATTTCCCCACCCTTGGACTGTGGGATGCTCACCCTGTGAGCTTGGGAACTACAGATGTGCAATACTATGGAATGAATGAATGAATGAATGAATGAGGGACTAAATCTTACCTCCCCCACTGGAGCTGGGCCCCCGAAGGCAAGGTCTGCATGTGCTTCATCCCTGAGTGCCCAGCATAGGGCCTAGCACTTGCAGCAGGTTCTCAAGTGCGTGTCCAGGATCAGTGGCTGAGGGAGGTGGACAGTGAGGTGTACGGGGTGGAGGAGAGTGGGCCTGGAGGACAGAAGTCCAGCTCTTCCTCTCTGCCACTCCTAGGCACTTGGCTGACCCCAGGTTCCAAGGGGACCCTCAGCCCACTCCCAGAGGCACAGAAGGCACACATCTCTCCCAGATGGCCGAGTCTCTGGGCAGGCCTGGGGCTGTGGTCAGTGGCTGCAGGTGGGTTTTCTACACTGGAGCTGCTCTTTGAATTGGCTTTGCCTCTGCCAGTCTTTCTCTTAAGAGGGTTCCTGAGTTCAGTTTGGTTGCTTGTCATTCAAAGGTTTCTTGAGCCCTCCATGTGGGTACGATTGAGGGCTGGGTTCAGATCTGATCTCGTTAGTGTTTGGGTCCAGGTTCGGGTCAGGACCAGATTTGGCCTCCCAGATAAGGTTAAGGTTCAGATTCAGGTTAATATTAGAGCCAGAGCTGGAGGGTCAGATACAAAGTTTTGGGTCATGTTTTTGTCCATTTCATGGGATGTGGAGTTTGGAGTCAGAATTTCACAGGACTCCAGTGCTCACCAGAGAGAAGCTCTGCAGTGACACTCTGACCCCCTTTGACTTGCCCCATTCCTCCCCTCCCCTCGGTACTCACCCCACCTGCTCAGTTAGAGGCTGATGGTCTCTTGTGAGCTAGTCCCAGATATGTCCGGTCTGTTCTGTGATTGCACCAGCTTCCTGCAGGCAGGGCCTTGGCCTTCCACTGACTGGGCTTTCTTTCTCCTTTGGGCCCCCAGGAGGCTTGCAGTAAATGCTGACTACATGAATAAAGGGAATGAAGTCAGCAACTCTAGGGCAAAACTCTCCCACTCTTGGGAACTTTTCAATTCAGTTTAATCTAGTTATTTTCAAAGTTTTTATTGATTGTGGTGGATGTTAGGAAATTCAGGATCTCTTTGCTGCTTATAGGTATCCATCCTTCATCCATCTATCTATCTACCTCATAAACATTTTCTGATGCCTACTGTGTTGTGGGACTTTGCTGAGCCTACAGGAGATGAGAGAGACATTGAGACTGTCTTCAAAGAACTCGGCTGATAGATGGAATCAGAACAGTGGGCAGGAGCTCGAGTTCTGTGGGGCCTGGAGGAAGACACCCATCCCAGCTGGAGGCATTAGGAAGGTTTCCTCAGGATGAAGCTTGAGTCTTGAAAGATGAGCAGGTGGTCATCTGTCAAAGAAGAAGAGACGAGCATCCCAGTGAGAAGAAACAAAACATGCTGAGGCCCATGGAGAGAGAGCATGGGACAGCCTTTGTTAAAGTCTGCAGAGTGGGCACAAGAGGTCAAGGGGGGAAGCCAAGAGGCCTTGGAGGACTTTCTCCTGAAATCCTGGGGAGCCACAGAAAGATTTTGAGCAAAGGATCAACCTGACGTGAGTTACGTTCTGGAACCATCATCCTGGAGACTTGTAGAGGATGGGTGGGCTTGGGCCTTGGCACTCCTGTGGAAAGACCAGGGCCAGCCAGAGAAGGGCGCCCCTGCGGATCCAATGAACAGCAGCGCCAACCCCAAAGCCCTGCAGGATGCGAGGTCCTCGAGCACGGGGCAGTCAGCCTGGAGAGCCAGGAGGGCTGGGGGCCACCTGTCCGGGCGGAGCAGGACTGCAGCTGACTCAGGGACCCATCTGGTCAATAGTCCTAGAGGGTTGTGTTGGGCAAACCTGCAGCTCCACCCAGATGGCCGGGAACAGTGCCGGCGCATGACAACCTGGCCGGGGCCACCTGCCTCCTGTGGGCCAAGCAGGCCAGCAGGCCCTGATTCTCCTTGGCTGCCAGCCTCTCACCATCTAGCCCGGCCTTGACCTGCAGAGCAGCCACAGATGAATGCGGATGCTGTCACAGGTCCTGTCAGAGCCAAGTCCCTGTACCGTACTCCTTTGTTTAGGTAGGTGGCTGAGGCAGCTGAGGGGAAACCGAGGGCAGGGGGTGACAGACAAGCCTGAGGGCTGGGTTCTGGGGCTTCTCCCACCTTCTTGAAAGAGGGAACATGTTGTACGTGCATGACTTCAACCAGGAAACCTGAAGCATGTTGATCTTGAGCGCCTGCTGGAATCTTGGCCCCGGTTCTGGGCTCACACCCCAGGGTGTGCATTATCCCGCTGGCAAGCCCTGGGTCCTGGGGCTGGGGTGTGTGTGGGACTCTGGGTAATGTGGGTCCCTCTGCAGGGATGCACTGTGGTGATAGAAATGGTGAGAGACAAGAGGTAGCCTGGCCCTGTGGGTATATGTAGAATCCGTGTGTGCACGTGTGCGTGTGTGTTAGAGTATTTGGAGTGATGTGTAGGTGGCCAGAAAATGGAGCATGGACACAGAACTCTCTAGAAAGTTCTCAGGCATGTGTTTCCGAGTATAAAGAAGGATGCATCCCACCCCTACCCCCACCTCCATCACTGGGAGGTCCCAGATCAGAGCATCCTAGCCCCTGTCTCAGTCTTCAGAGGGATGTCAGGCCAGCCCAGGCCCAGCCAGTGCAGTAACACCAGTCACTCCCAGGAGGAGAGGGGACTGTGGGACAACACACGTCCTGGGCTATGGAACTGTTCCCACTGGGCCTCGGGCAACCCAGAGGCCCCAGGTAGAGCAAGGATGATGAGTAACTGGGCTTTGACATCCAAGTAAAACCCACCCCAAACCCCAAACCAAACCACCACCTGTGTCTGCCAGCTGCAGTTGCCAGAGTAATCAATACCCATTGTTCTAGACAAACGTTCCTGTTGCACTTTCGACCACTGTGTTCCGGAGACTGGCTAGGTGTGGGTTTATAGCATGTGGATGGACACAGCTTAATGGGATCCGTTCCCCAAATTGCTCCACCCCACAGCCTCCCACAACAGTGTCACGGGGATGAAGGCAGCTGCTGGCTGGATCTGGGTAGAGAGCTGGCACCGCCCAAGCAGACTCCAGTCCTTGAAAGCTGGCTGACCTTAGCCTTGGGTTCCTCGACTACTCAAAGGGATATCTTACATGGCCCTCACTGTCTCATAGGGTTGGCAGGAAGGCTACAACAACTCCTGGTAAAAACATTCAGTAGGAGTGAAATGCAGTGTTCCCGCTATTTCTCCAGTCGTGTGGGCAGCATCAGGTGTAGGGCAGGGAGTGTAGGCATCATAGTCGACAGGCCTGGGTTCCCAAACTGGCCTCCCCCGTACCAGGCATGTCATCTCGCTAAGCTTCAGTTTCCTCATCTGTAAGATGGAGAGTGAAGGTAGCCTCCAAGGTTGGAGGGTTGGAGGGTGAGCACGCACACCTGCTCTCAGCACAGTACTGGATGGCTGTGGGGATTGTGATGTTGACGCAGCAACACAGACACTAGCTGCTCTCAGAGGACCACCGGCAAGGCGGCTGACCCCAGGCCAAGCGTCATGGACAGAGGAGGGATCATATTCTCTCTGTGCTTAATGGCCAATGTCAAGGCACACCTCTTCCACGAAGCCCTCTTGAGTTCTTCCAGCCCTCATTTTGGACCCTCCTCTAGGCTTCTAGATCCCATGTCATCAATTCCCCTTTTTAGCTTTTAAACACCGCAGGGGGTACTTTTATTGGGGTGGGGAGAGGACTGTCCAGTACACCACCTCTTTATTTGAGAGTAAGGCCCCTTTATGTGGCTATTCACAGGAGATAAGCCACCCACTGTGGAAGCTGAAAGGGGCAGAAGTTCCCTCACCCAGTTCTTGGTCAAATGGATCCAGGCTTGGCCAAAAGATCACTCCCACTGAGGGCTCAGAATCTTCAATGGTGACGTCATACAAAGGGAGAGTTGGACTCCGATACCTATGGCAGTGTCCATAGGTAGCAGCAGCAGTCTTAGGGTCCAACCATCATGGGGTGGACCTTCCCCAGAGGACTTGGGGGCATGACTTGGCTATGCTGTTTGCTCCTGGCATCCCTTGGCTCCTGCTCATTTTCTGAGCCTTGTTCTCCTGACTTCCTGTTGATTCTGAGCTCTCCGGCAGCCAGTTGGGTTTCTGTTGTTTGCACTCACAACACACATTTGTCCTTGCATGATACCAAATGTTCCAGGTGAGTAAATAATCTTTCCCTAACTGGACACCCCCTAGGGGCCAGGAATGATGCTTCACATTCTGGTGTAAATCCCATCGAATGCATCCTGGTGCAGACAGATTGTATGTGTGGGGATGCTAAATGCTAACTTCTCTACATGCATTATCTCATTTAATTTTCACAAGACTCTTAGGAGGTAGGTGTTATAAACCTGATTTTATAAATGTGGAATTTGAAGCTTAGGGACCTGTCCAAGGTCATATAGCAAGTAAATGGAGTTAGGATTTGAACCCAGGTGTGTCTGATCCCCAAATCCACGGACATAATCACTGTTTTGTGCTGTTTTGAGAAACACAGACTCACAAACCCAGAGGAGGGACAGGACACTTAAATTGGCTAAGGAAGTCAAGGAAGGCTTCCTGGAAGAGGTGGTGCTTGAACTAAAAAAATTAAAAAAAAATTTTTTTTTTAAGCTGAGCCATCCTGCTACCTGTTGGCAGCTCAGCGGCTGCTCAGCTCGGGCTGGACTCAAACCGCTGTTGCTCAGAGCTCAAACTCTTGAGTGAGCTCTTAACCAACTGAGCCACTCGGCCGGCCCAAAAAATTTTATTCTTAAACTCAACTTTTTAATGGACATTTTCAAACCACCACAAAAGTAAAGAAAATATGAACTAAATCTTTAAGGAGTGAGGTAGAGTGGAGGGAGAGACACCTGGTAGAGCCTGGGACTGTCAAGCCATGTGGTGCTTTGGGGTACCACAGATAGCAGGTCTTGTAAAGTGTTAAGTGTGGTAAGAGGCAGCATGGGAGGAGGTGAGGCTGGAGTAGTGAGCACCCCACAAGAGCTGGGTTATTTAAGATAGAAGATGATGTTTCCCTATCTTTGTATTTCCAACCCCTAATTTAGGACAAAAAAGAAAACATCTGCACGTGGCAGATGAAGAAATTTGGTATTTTTGGATTTCCCCAGCACCAGGTAGGTAAATCATTATTTTCAGTTTGGCACACTTGGGTTCAAGAATGAGGACTTGAATCTCTCAGCACTGATAGTTTTAGGCAAGAGAGGGGAATCTGAGTTATTACTGTACAGTCTTGGTACATGACAAAGCCAGAGGACTACACAGGAGCTGAGGCAGGCGACAGAACTGGGTAAACCTGGGTGTGCCCTGGACTTTACAGCCAGGATCCCTGGGCAGTCATTTTCCTTCCTGGCATATTTATACAACAGAGGTGGATATTGCTTGGGTTTAAAAAATTTTTTATGGTTGGTTATAATTTCTGACATTGGAAATGTCCCACGTGCCACAGAGCAGTCAAACTTCCTAAAGAACAGAGGAGAAAATTTCCTGGTAGGTCCATAACAACAGGAGTTGTCACTACACCAGGCCACAGCCAGCAACACTGTGGACTTGGACTACGGACAGTTTTGCAATGTCTAGACTAATTGTCCATTCATTTATTCACCTATTTATTTGCTCTGCTCATTTGCTTCTGATTTATGACCCTATCTTGCTTCTGGTCACTCTTCTGCTCTGACATCCAGGTCAACCTGGATGAAGAGAAAAGATGAGTAGCCAAGATGGGAAGTTCTCGGACATGCCTTAATTTCCTTGCCAGCTTGTCTTTCTCAGGCCATTCTCTAAACAACGGTGAGCAAGGAAATGCAAACGACAATGGAAAGGAAAAGTCTTTTGGATTCCCAGGACAAAAGATCAAGTCAATCTAAGGCTGCACTGTCCACTATGGCAGTCGCTAGACACATATAGCTTTTAAATTAAATAAAATTAAAACTTTAATTCCTGTCACATTTTATGTGCTCAGCAACCGTATTAGACAGCACAGATATAGAACCGTATAAAACAATAGCATCAGCACAGAAAGTTCTGTAGGACAGCTCTTCTCTAAGGAAAAGAGACCAAGTTGGCCTCAGACATTTTGTCAGAAGCATTTCATGCCAGAAGACAATAGATGAACATATTTAAGATATTGAAGGGAAGATTGTGTGAGCTAAGGATTTTATTTTTTGCCAAACTTGACCTTGAAGCGTAAAGACCGAAAACTTTTAGGAATTTGTAAGAACTCCAGGCATCTAATTCACATGAGACCTGCCTGAGAAATCCACTAGGGAATGAGTTTCAGACAACTAAAATGACTGGGAATAAATCTATACAAGGACTAATGGTGAGGATTAAATGTATGTTTACCTGTAGATTTAAGACCAAACCATAGTTATAAGGGATATGGTATAGTATGTAACGGCTACATGCTCTAACAATGGAGATACAGTACAAATACCCAAACAAGCCTTTTTTCATGCTAGGTATGCCATGAGTCTGGCCCAGCCAGCCAGACCCACCAGCCCCTGTAGGCGAACAGGCCAGTGATGCAGAGAGGCAGAACCGTGATGCCTTCCGCCTGGCAGCTGGGGCAGCTGCAGCGAGTTACACTGCTGACGCAGAGGGGCAGGGCCTGGTATCAAGTGTCCAGTGGTGGCACCAGCAAAGCCAAGGTGGAGACTGCAGTGTTGTTACTGGCGACGTTTGTCCTCACGGAGCAGTTCTATGGTGAGACATAATTCTCCAGCCTGCCTGGTGGGTCCATAGTTACACAGTGTGTCCCCCAGTTTTATTATGTTTTAACCCTTTTTCTCATGGCCATTTTCAAATATATACCAAAGTCATAAGAAAAGTAAAATGAACCTGGTTGACCCACTTTCAACAATTACCAGTCTTGATTTATTTTTCTTCACTTTCTACAACCCCTGGATTATTTGGAAGCAAATCTCAGACTTTTCATTTCAACTGTATTTCAGTATATATTTGTAAAAGATGAGGACCCGCCAGATTATTACCACACCTAAAAAAACTAACATCAGTTTTTCAGTGTCATCTGATATCTGGTGTTTACGTTTGCTCTCTTATTTTAAATACAAACGATTACCTGAATAGGAATGCAAATAAGTCTATCCATTGTAATGGATTGATGTGTTTCATAGGTCTTCTTTAATGTATAGTTTACCCTGTTATTTTTAATTTTACTTGTATTTGTTGAAGAAACAGGGTTGTTTGTCCTGTAGAGTTTTCCTTTGTCCAAATTCCACATATTTTATGTCTTTATGTGTAAGTTAACTTTTGTGCCTTTCAGGGGTGTTTCATAATTTTTTTCATCTAGATTTGGCCATGTACTCC
Organism: Hipposideros armiger; assembly: GCF_001890085.2. Lineage (NCBI taxonomy): Eukaryota > Metazoa > Chordata > Mammalia > Chiroptera > Hipposideridae > Hipposideros > Hipposideros armiger. Next base: position 1,042,762 of record NW_017731841.1, read on the forward strand.
TAGGAATTTCCTTTCCCTTGTTGTAAATGAGATTTTAATTCTATTATAGCTTCTTATTGATTTGTGTGTGTGAGAGTGTATTATCAACTTTTGTATGTTTATTTTTTAACTGCAACTTTACTACATTTTTAAATTATTTGTAGTAGTTTTTCCACTGTTTTTTTTTCCTTATATGTACAAATGACTTGCAAATAGAGATCTTCCTTTTGAATCCTTTGTTTCTCTATTGCTTTTCTCTTATTTAATTGGATTGGTTAATGTCTCCAGAGTTAAACAGCTGTGGAGAGAAAGGACCTTCTGATCTTGTATCTAACTTTATTGGAAAACATTCTAGTGTTTCCCCACTAAGTAAGATGCTGGCCTTTAGGTTAAGGTATACACATACATACAGACATATACATTTAAGGAAGTATCCCTCACTTCGTCAGTCTTAATATCGTCTTCAAAACCATGAACATGCTTTATCTCTCCACTTATTTAGGTCTTCTTTCACTTTTTTTAGTAAAGTTTTGTAGTTTTTAGTTTACAGTCATATATCTTTTGTCATATCTATCCCTAAGTATTTCATGTTTTTGTTGCTATTGTAAACAGTATTTTTTAAAATTCAGTTTTGGATTGTTCATTCCTAGTATATAGAAACACAAACCATTTTTGTGTATTGACTGTGTATCATGCAACCTTGCTAATTCACTTATTAGTCTTAATAGTTTTTTGGTATCGTCCTCAGGATGTTCTACATAGATAATAAAGTGTTTAAAGAGATAATAGCACAGTTTTTCCTTCATAGTCTTTTAGTATGTCATTTTAAATTGATTTATTTTAAACCAATCTTGCATTTCTGCGATAAACTCCACTTGGTTGTGCTGTATTGTCATATATATGTATATATGTATATATATACATATATATATATTCAATTTGCTAAAATTTTGTGAAGAATGTTTGCACTTATATTCATAAGTGATATTAGTCTGTAGTTTTCTTTTCTTGTGATTCCTTTGTTTGGTTTTGGTATCAGTAAAATAGAAAGTGTTGTCTCCTCTTTAATACTCTGTAATTCTTTGTGCAGAGCTAGTATTAATTTCTCATTAACTGTTTCATAGAATTTATCAGTTAAGCTATCTGAGTCTGGAGTGTTCTTTGTGGGAGGATTTTTAACTACAAATTCAATTTCTTTAATAGACACAGGGCTTTGGTAGTTTGTGTCTTTCAAGGAATTTGGCCATTCAATCTAGGCTGTTTAATGTATTGGCATGGAGTTGTTCCTAATATTCTTTTATTATCTTTTTAATATGTGTAGAACCTACTTGATGCCATCTCTCTCATCCTGATATTAATTTGTCTTCATTCTTTTTTTCTCTAATTGACCTAGCTAGAGGTTTATCAGTTTTATTGATTTTTGTAAAGAACCAGTTTTGATTTCATTATTTTTCTCTATTGCTTTTCTGTTCTATTTTATTGAATTCTGTTCTGATCTTTATTATTTCTTGCATTTTCTTACTTTAGGCTTAAGTTGTTATTTCTTTTCTGGTTTCTTAAGTTAGAAGGTCATTGATTTGCCACTTTGTTTTCTAATACAGGCATTTAGAGCTATAATTTCTTTCTAACCATTATTTTAGCTGCATCTCACAAATTTTGATATTCTGTGTTTTCATTTTCATTTTCATAAAATACTTTCTAATATGAATTGTGATTTCTTTCTTGCCCATGGGTTTGAATTATGTTGTTTAGCTTCTAAATACTTGAAAAATTTCCAGAAAACTTTGTTAAAGATTTCTAATTTAATTAAATTCTTGATTTATTATGGTGAGAGAATACATCTTGTCTGATCTGAACATTTTTAATTTATTGAAACTTTTTTATAGATCAGAATATGGCCAATTTTGGTAAATTCTTGTGTACTTAAAAAAAGTGTAATTTGTAGTTGTTGGATGGTGTTCAATTAGGTGACGTTGGTTGATAGTGTTTTCAAGTTATCTGTATACTTATTGATTTTCTGTCTACTTGTTCTACCAATTGTTGAGAGAGAGGGGTGTTGAAGTTATCCAACTGTAATTGTGGATTTGTCTATTTATTCTTTCAGTTCTATCAGTTTTTGTTCATGTATTTTTTTAAAAAATTTATTTAAAAGTATAAGTTTCATGAATTACTCTGGGAAGCTTTTGTTCAAGAACTCTCCAATCCTTGTCAACTTGCACCGCTTGCCCTCCACTGCTTCATATATTTTTAAACTCTGTTGTTAGGTACACAAACATTGAGGATAATAATGCCATCTTGATGTATCGGACCCTTTATCATTAACAAATGACTTTCACGTTATTATAATCGTATTATAATCATGTTTTAAAATTGATTTTGTCTGATATTAATATAGCATTCCAGCTTTCTTTTGATTAGTGTTAGCATGATATATCTTCTCCCATGCTTTTACTTCTAACCTATTTGTGTCTTTATATTTAGAGAGTATATTTACAGACAGATACAGTTAAGTCTTGCTTTTTTTTTTGATAGAAAAATACACAGAGCATAAAATGCACATTTTAACCACTTGAAGTGTACAATTCAGTGCCATTTAGTATATATGCATGTAGTAATCTACCTGAAGATTGGAAGAGAACCCTCAGCAGATCTCTGCAGTGCTCTCTTCTTGGAATTCTCACCTCCTCCGTACTCTGCCCTGCTAAGTTTAGCCAGCTTGTCCTGCCTGAATTCTTAGCTCTTTCTCCTCAGTTCATGCAGAAAGCTCCATTATTGCTTCCATCCTCTTGGGGGGTCACTGTCCTATGTTGTCTGTTGTCCAATGTCTGAAAAACCACAGTTTCATACGCATTATTTTATATTTGGTTGCTTAAGGTAGAAGGGTAAATTTGCTTTGTTACTCCATGATGCCTTTCCAGTCTTTTTGAGAGCTTATTCTTTAAATGGTCCCTCAGGAGGGCTTGTGGAATAATAATCTCCGAGTTATCACCTTCTTAACAATATATCTATGGTCTTTTTACATGCAAGTCAATTTAGCTTGATATAAAACCTGTGACTCACATTTTTTGAATATTTTAAATATGTTACTACATTGTCATCTGGCACAAAGTGTTGCTATCAAAGTTTGGTGACAATGTGGTTATATTTCCCTTTCAAGTAATGTGGTCTTCTTGCCAGGATTCCAAAATAATTTTTTTTTTTCATACAGCCTAATAATTTTACTAGGCTATATCTTGAGATTGGCCATATGGGTTACTTTCCCTAGAATTGTGGTATGCCTTTTCAATTTGTAGTCACAAATTCTTTTATTTCAAGAATGTTTTCTTAAATTATACATCTTAGTTTTTGTACTTTTTCATTGCTTTCATGTGCTTCTTGAAAAGTCACTTATACATACATTGAAATTTCTTTGACTATATTTTATATCTATCACATTTCTTTAAATCCTTTTTTATCTTTAAAAATAATTTTTTTAAAGATTTTTTTTTTATTGGGGAATTGAGGAAGGGGAACAGTGTTGGGGAATTGGGAAGGGAAACAGCCAAGTTGTTGTCTTTCAATCTTAGTTGTGGAGGGCACAGCTAGCTCTGTAAATATATTTTTAAACCATGTCTTTTTAGTTTTTGTTTATCTTAAGGCATTGTTGTGTTTGTTCTTTCTTGTGTTTCTTCTATTGTAGTCTTAATTTTTTTAAATAATTTTTTCTTTTTTTCTAATTACATCCTGAGTTCTGTCATTTCTCTTTTCAAGCCTTCCTATTTATTCTTCAATCACCTCATTTATAAGATCTTTTCCTTTTAATTGATATTGTTCTTTAATAATTTTAAATCATTTTTATGATACATTTTAGCTTTTTCTTAATATTAAATTATGATTTCTCTCTTCTATATGTCTTTTTGGTATGTGTCATTTTCTATAAGGATATTTGTTCTCTGATTCTTATATATTATTAATATCATATATTCTTATAATACTCCTTATCACCTTCTTTCCTTAGAATAAGCTTCCTGTGGGATTTAACTGATTTTTTTTCTATTGCTCACTTTTTAATACAATGCATTTCTTGTTTTTAGCGTGGAAATGTGTGCTAGAATAGCTTTTTCAGCTTCATTTCTGTAGCGCTCCCTCTTATGTTGTTTTCACAGTGATTAAAAACATGGCCTTCTACTTTCTGAGATCTGTCTGCTCTGTTCCTCTCCTCTATTTTTATCTGGACCTTCATTTTCCTTTGCTTCTATTGTCCCTGTCCTCTTCAATTTGTATTCTACTCCAGCCTTTCTTCTCAGTGTGGACTCTTGTTTTGGAAAAAAGGCTTTGGTTTGTTAAATGTCGTGAGTTTATAGGGCCCATTCTGTTCCAGTGCCATCAGCTCTATTATATCATGATCTTACTGCGTTCAGCCCTATGAATGATCCAGAGGTCCTTCAAAGCTTTCCCGCTTTTGATTGCTCTTCTCAGATTGGCCCAGAGTGCTTTCCAGTTAGTTCACACTGTTGACTCTGGGTTATTCTGTCCATATGGGCATCAGAAGCCCAGTTACCTGCCTATACTTTCTTCTGTACAGATGTAGATACTATGCAGTTCTTGTAGCTACCAGTGGGTTGTTCCCAGCCACTCATATTAGAAGATTCTTGGGGAGACCTTATCATCTAGTTTTGTTGTAGATGCTGTCTATGGGTCTTTAGTTTTGGTATCTTGGTTGTTCTGTTTATGTGGGACAATTTGGGAAGAATAAAAAATGTCACTACCATCTTCTAAGAATTCCCGGTGCGTTTCCTATTTTTGTTTATTTGCATAAGTCAGCTACAGATATTTTCTGTTGCTCACCAATAATAGCCTGGACTGATATAGAAGTTTTAATTGACTGGAAGTGCAAAAGAAGTGGGGCATGGCTCCCTAAAAAAGGGTTAGAAGATTGTGATTTTAGTCCACATCAAAGAGAGCAGAGCACTTTGACCATAGGAGGTGATGATCCTTTCCCCTCTACTCTGGTCAGCCCTGGGTGCAGCATTGCGTCAGCTCTGGACACCAGGGTTTTAACAGACACTCATCTGTGAAGTGTGTTTAGGAAGGAGAGGCGTGTCAAAATCATGCTTTCCAAGTAATGGTTGAAGTAACTACCAGAAACATTTAAGAGGGAGAAGAGAAGCTTTAGGGACAATATGGCTATCCCCTTCAGATACCTGATCATGAGAAAGGAAATAAATAGACTTGTCTGTGTGACCCCAAAAGATGGACCTTCGGTTAAGGGGACATTATAGAGAGATAGATAGTTCTACTTAAAGAAGAACATTTTTCCAGTTGGAGCCTGTACATACATTTGGTGGTTACATTGTAAAGATGGTACAACAGCTACCAGAGTTACACTAAATGATGTCTAAAATCCCTTTGCAACTCTAAGATGAGCTTTCCCCAACTCTAAATGCCTGTAATATGTGCCTAACATTGTAATAGGTATTGTTGAGGCTTAAGGTTGGTTGTGGAATTATAGAAAACTAAGTGACAGAACTTATTCTCAAACAACTGATGATTTAGTTGATAAGATTTGATTGATGTGTCCATGAAATAATAAACAAATAAAAGAGTTCACAGCTATAATTTTCTGAGTGCTGCTGTATGCCACTGTCTGCAAACATTACCTCATATAATCCTTACAGCAACCCTATAAGATAAGTGCTGTTATTATCAATTCCACTTGATAGATGAGGCGTCAAGAAGTGAAGAAAGTTGTCCAAGGCTCTATGGCTAATAAGTAGCAGACCTGGGATTCAAACGGCTTTATTTATCTCCAAACCTGTGCTCTTGAACATTTCAGTAGGAAAAAAAAAAAAAGTAAGATTTTAAAAAATAAATTGGCATCATATGACTCTAAGAGTGTTGCAGAGCCAAGGGAAAGAATAATATGAATTGAAGACTTCTTATATTCCAGGTACCATGTAAAAACCATCTAATCTCATCCTCAAAATGCAATAAGAACAATAATATTTTCACTAGCCTAATGGATCAGCCAGGACCTTATCAGGATATAGAAACCATGTCCCATCATTTTCACAAAGAGAAATTAACATAAAAAATGTTAACCAGGTTATAAAGCTGTTAGTTAGGTAACTGAAAAAGCAAGAAGAAAACTAAGTTATTGCGGAGATAATGACTGCTGGAAGCAGCTACTATCCTAGGGCTAGGGGAAGGAGGGAAGTGATTAGAATTATTAAAATGTAAGAGCTTGGAGGAGAGGACCCGTGGAACTGAAGCTCAGACCTCTGGAGCCTGGGAGGAAGAGAGGTTTCTCGTCTGGGGTTTGTCCTGAGATGCAGCACCAAGAGGCTGCTGGTTCTGTGAAGGTGGAAAAACTGTAGACTGGATTCCGCTGCTGCTGCAGGAAGCAACTGCTGAGGCAGGGTTGAAGAAGAGTTGCTGGAGGCGGTTGCTTACAGAATGGAGCAGCAGACACGGTGAAGCAAGTCTTGTCCTCCTCCCCGAGCTCTGCAGCCTCCCTCTAGCGCCTCCTATTGGCTGAACCTAATATAGACCCCCCTGGCAACACAGGAAAGTGGCTGCACTCTCAGCCACGACATCACAAGGCAGAGGAGAGAAGGGTGGCGTTTTAGCGTTGAGGAAATGGAGGCTCAGAGAGCTAAAGGCACCTGCCTCAAGTCTCAGGGCTGGGAACCACGCACACTCCATGCCACCACCCAGCCTTTTGCATGTGCTGGTGGCTTTTATGACCACTTTGCTTGTTTCCGAGGTGGCACTGGGGCCCGCCTAGCCTCCTTCTGCCACTTCTCTGCCCTTGGCAGGAGCTCTCACCTTGATGGGCAGCACAGCCTGACATGTGGACTTGGAGCTCAGCACGCTCCCAGGAGCCATGGGGTGCTCTCTTTGTGTGCCTATCTCCCCCACCCCAGAACCCTGTAATCTCTCCTGACATATTCCTTGGCTTGGCCTTGGCCCCTTGTTCTAGCAAACCTGGCCTGGCCATGGTGACTGCCAAGTGTCTGCTTAGCCTGCCTTGATGTTGGGAACGAAGAGAAAAGCTGACCCAAGCTGTCTCCTGCGTCTCAGAGGCCTCAGGCACCATAGCCGGGGCAAACCCCTGTGGCAGCTTCCCAGGAAACAGGCCTGGAGAGGGGTTTGGACATGCCTTGGCCCATGTTGGAGGGAAGGGATACTTCCCAAGGGACAAGGAAATCTGCTCAGGGTGGTAGACATGCAGAGGGGGGAGCCTATTGCTGTTTATCCATCCCATGTAGCCACACACACACAAACCCCAAAAACAAACATGTATTAAGTACATACTATGTGCCAGGCATGGTGCTTGCCCAGAAATGCAGTGCTTATGATCAGAGCAACTTCCCTGCCCTTATGGTCAAGTGCAGGATATAGATCATAGCCGAATAAGGAATTGAGATAGGCATGAATTTCAAGCTCTCAATCCCAGGTGTGCAAAAAATGTAACTTTAATTTTGTATAATTCACATTAATTTCTATTTTGAAACTTCATTTCATTGGAAGGGCAAATCCTGAATGGATCGAGTTAGTTTGGAATTCTCTTTCTTTTTCTAGGCTATGTCTATGTGCTGGGAGGCTTATGCAGCTCCATGGACAACCAACCTATGCTGCGGGGTCCCTGGGTGCAACCCACCACCCTGCAGGCCCAGCTGCTCTCTGGGGTTCTGTTCAGAGTCCCTCCTTGAGCCCTATGTCTCCTCAGCTCTGTTTAAGAAGGCGGGCAGCAGGTTGTCTCCCTGAGACCTGCCCTGGACCTGTTCTTCACTGGGCCTTGGTGAATATCCCAGAAGTACAATCCCCCCAAAGCAGATGAATCCCTAACTACAAATTATATCGGAGCCATGAAGAAGAGGAAGAAGGTACTTTGGTGGGAGAGGAAGCTTGTTTCAGATGGGAGGAACCAGAAAGTTCTCTCTGAGGAGGTGACATGTGAGCCAAGGAGAAGCCCAAGAAAGACCTGGAAGGATCAAGAGGAAACAAGAGCAGGTGTGAAGGCTCCGAGGTGGGAGTGAGTGACGTGATCCGAAGGGTCCAGGGCAGCTGGTGTTCAGGAAGCCTGGCCAACAGCCCTCTGAGTTCACTGGGGCCCATGAGAGAGGCTCCGACTCACAGGGAGCAGGTGTGTGCTCTGTGGCTCTCCTGTGACTGCTCACACCATAGAAATGCTAGAAGTTTAGAGAACAGTGCACAGTTTACACACAGCTTCAAGCCATCTGCTGGCGCTAATTTTTCTGACTCTGGGGTGGGGTATTTTCTCCTTCGAAACCCTTCCTGACCACCTTCCTAGGAAAAAAAGATCCCGGATTCTCACCCCCGCACCTGAGTACCACCCTGTAAGATTGGTCCAGCTTGTCTTCTGCACCCCATCTCCCTCTCACCTTGAACTTTTCCTTCCCTGACCCTAAACTTAATGTTCCCCTGTCCTTCCCCAAACCCACTTTCATCACTCTTAGGGTGATGAAACAGTGAAAAACAATGAAAACGTTCACACTAAAACTGAGGAGCTTGATTTGTCAGCACTCCCAGGAACATTTGCATTTTAAAGATGGCTTAAGTCAGAAGAACTCAAAAGAATGGTGGAATCTGGGACATTAGACAGAAACATTCTTGAGGCCTTTAATTTGCATCCGTGGGCCTGCTTCCTCTGTACACACATATGCACACTCATGTACACACGTACGCCTGTCGTCCTCACTTCCCACTCCGCAGTCGCCTCTATCTCCCTACTCCCCTCTGGAGGTGCTCTCCTCACTAGCAGAAATGTGGCTGAGTGGACCCAGGACACCAGGATACATCCAGGGTGTGCTCTGCAAAGGCAGACACAGGGAATGAACCTCAGATGAGAGACAATCATTTAGCTGACATGGGGCCAGGCACTTGACATGGTTTTTTTGTTTGTTTTTTTTTTAATCCTTTCCAAGGCCCATTAAAGTAAATATATTATTGTCCCCATTTTACAGATAAAGAAATTGGGGTACAGAGATATTAAGAAATTCACCCATCTCAGCAGAATGAGTATTCTGTCCGTCCCCAAACCCCTCTCCCCACTGCCACACTCTGCTGCCTTGCTGTGTGTCCTGGTGCCCAGAAGGTTCAGATCTGGGTAGGGCATGACAAAAGGCTCTATGTTGTTCTTGGGACAGTCTATGAATGGTTTTCAGGGACAGGGCTCAATCCATTCTTGGCTCTTTACCCCTGGAGCAAGGGTCAGGAATTTCTGCAGGAAGCATCCAAGTATCAAGTGTGATGCATTCTGATAGCTCCCCAGGTGTGTAGTGACAACCTGGTGGAACAGAGCAAGCTGGGAGAATAGGCCCTTAGCCAAGGTATCCAAACCACTAGAAAATGGAAAGAACTCAAGTCTGTGGTTTTCCTGATGCATGAACAGGCAAGGTTGGGGGTGGAGGTGGGGACGTAGGCAGCACCTGGGCAGAGTCTGCCTGACACTCAAGGGAGGGATGGTAGCTACCCCTCCTTCTTACCTGCACTGTGTCCTTGGGACTCACTTCTGCCCCCAAAACAGAGGGCAAAGCTAGGAGTGGCTAAACCCCATCTCAGTTCCAGCACACCTAATGCTTAAAGATTAATGAAAATTGGACTGTGAACCACAGGGCACAGGGTTTGATAGAATATATAATGAAATAAAAAAGCATGACGTGTGCTTTTTAAATGAATTTATACCTCTTTACCAAAATAACATTCAACTATTTTGGTTGGAAAAATTAGCAACAAGTAGATGTGTGTGACGTTATTTGTTCAGAATAGAGACAATTCTTGGAGCAAATATGGATTCATAGGCCATTTGCAATTACTCTGAGCTCCCATCCACAAAGAAAGCCTCCCTCAGTGTTATGAGGTGTCCTCCTATACCTCTGTATCCCCAGGTCCATGGCCCACAGGCCAGGAATCTTAGCTATCAGGGTTATAGTGATATCCTTCCCTGAGCTCCTGTGTAGCCTTAGGTAAGTGACTTAACTCCTGCATGCTGCAGCTTCCTCATAGGGGCACATGGGATAGAACGAGATACTGGCCATGAAACACATGACTAGGAAGACACAGGCCTGTGGCCTCAGAAGCTATTCCCCTCTTATTGTCACAGATGGACAATCATATGTCCTTTTTTTGTTATCATTATTAAACCTTCAGACTTGGAAGGGGAGAGAGAAAAGCAAAGGTTCCTTCACAGAGGAGATTTGATGGCCAGGATGTTTCTGCATCAATGTTCCCAGGAGAATTTTATCAGGGAAAAAGTCAGCCATGGACTCAGTCACCTTCCTGAAACTAAGGACTATCTGGTTTTCCCTTCAGCCTTACCAGGGGCTGGATCAGGTCCCAGGGGCACTGTTAGATTAAACAGGAAAGTTACCCAGAGCCACAGGAAGTTGATGGAGCCAGAGGATGAATAGGAGACACAGAGGCCAACTTCCCTTGTTTATTTCTCCATTCATTCCATTACCAAGCTACTGAGTAAATCTTTCCTGCTGCTTGTTCTGGACTGGCTTTGTGTTAGGTGTGGAGGCTGCAAAGTGTTTGAAGACCTGTTCCTGTGGTCATAGAGTTCTCTGTTTGGGGATCCAGACATGCCCATAGCTTATTATAATGTAGTGCAATAAGTTATATAATTAAACAAGGCACAGGAATTGAGGGGAGGGCCACCTAATCCACCTTTTTGTCAGAGAGAGCTTCCTGGTGGAAGTTACAGTGGAGCCCACCTTGAAGAAGAGGTATGGTTCAAAGCATGGGTACAGGAAGAGCATGCTGGGTAGGCAGCTGGTAGGAGGGCTTTGCTCATAAGCAACATGGCCTTGTCTAACGTGGTGAGTACTGTTCAAGTTGAAGCCCCGAGTTCAGAGGAGACGGGAATCACAATCCTTGGGCTTATTGCAAGTGGGCCATGACTTTATGTAATTTACTTGCTCAGAATCACAGGTGGGAGGATACCAGTGGGAGCAGAATGACTTTAAAATAACCTATGATCCTGGAGGCACTCCGAGCTTCCCAACTTGTGCTTCTTTTGTTGTCCTATAGAGTTACCAGTTGGAAGTTTTTTTATTTTGTTTTTTTTTAAATTTTTTATTGAGGAATTGGGGAGGGGAACTGTAGGGACACAGTACTGGATTGCAATGTTGTAGGGCACCTGCTCTGAAAGGTCAGAGCAGGACAGCAACTTGGGTATGTGTCAGCCGAAGGTGGATGGCAACGGCTTAAGGAATGAGACAGGAAAGGGACAGTACGTACGCAGGCCGAGGACAGATAGTAGAGAGTAAGCAGAAGTCAAGACAGAACAAGGAGGCTCTCTATGGACTGATTGCTTACCCCCCGCATACCCTTATTACACAAATCCAAAATAGGGCTTTGTTTGTCTCCCTCAATAAAAGGAAGATGCGAACAACCTTCAAGGTCTTTGCATCGGGCAAAGTCCCTCCACTCACACATCACTGTGTACTTCTTTTCATCATCGGTCTCATTGTGGGTAGCTTCCCCACAGGAACAGTGTTGGGGAATTGCGGAAGGGGAACATTGTGTTTTTCTACGACCCATCAGCTCCAAGTCAAGTTGTTGTCCTTCAATCTTTGTGTTGAGGGCGCAAGCTCAGCTCTAAGTCCAGTCGCCGCTTTCAATCTAGTTGCAGGGAAGCGTAGTCCACCATCCCACGAGGGAGTAGAAACTGTAACCTTGTTGTTAAGAGCACGCACTCTAACCAACAGAGTCATCCGGCTGCCGGATGACAGCTCGTGGCTGATCGGCTCAAGGTGCCGTGTTCAAGCTTAGTTGAAGGGGGTGCAGCCCACCATCCCATATGGGTGTCGAACTGGCAACCTTGCTGTTAAGGGCGTAACTCACTGGCCCATGTAGTAATTGAATCGGTGACCCTGTTGCTCAGAGCTCATGCTCTTAAAAACTGAGCCACCCCGTCAGACTCTGGAAGTTTTTTAAAGATTGCATTTGTCTTCATACTTGTGCTTAAGGAGAAACTTTGTGGTAGTTCTGTTTCTGTCCAAGGTGAAGAACAAGAAAATTCATGAATATGAAGGATTATTACAAGAACAAGAACCAGATTTACCATTACTTTTAAAAAATCAGGTAAGATATTTGAAACAACAGCTTTGAGACAATCAATATCAGGCAACAAAGATCAGTGATCTCTGATAAATGGGAACAAATGAGGTAAACTCTATAATTGTGCCTGTTTAATGCCTTAAGAGAATTCCTAGGACATGATGCAGAGAAGAGAAACCCAAGAAACCCTGGAAGACTCCTTGGGTTGAGATGGTCCTGAAAGTCCAGGGAGCTAAGGCAGCTAGAGTTCACAGGACAGAATGCCAGAGAGGAGAAAGCTGGTCCCGGAGAGAGCTCTAGAGATATGCAGAGGGCCCTGCTTGAGTATTCAGCAGAGTACTGAATGCTTTTGAGGAAAATACCCAACTTTAAGGAAATAATTAGAGGTAACAGTGCCCCACACTCATATACACAGGGTCAGAAATAGTGCCTGTTCCCTTTAGGCAGGTTGCGAAGCTTTACAATTTACAATGCATTAGGTACAGTATTCAGAAGGGACTTGCCTTGGTGGTGGGGAAAAATTAACCTTAAATTAAATATGGACCCACCTAAAAAACTGTAAAAGCAAGACCTTAAAGAATCAAAGTGTTTTCAAGTAACTCAACTACAACTCAGAATAAATCTCAAGAATATTTATAGGAATACTAAAATATCGAGCACCCAATAAGATGAAATTAACATTGTCTAACATCCAATGAAAGATTACCACACATTTAAAGGAGCAGGAAAATACAACTCATAATGAGAAGAAAAGTTAATCAACTAAAATCAACCTAGATCTGACACACAATGTTAGAATCAGCAGAAAAGGATAGTAAGACAGTTGTTATAAACTGTCTTTAGTATGTTCAAAAAGTTAATTAGAGATATGGAAGATATAAAAACACCCAAACTGGGCTTCCAGAATAAAACTGCAATGTCTGAGATTTAAAAAAAAATACAGTGGCTAGGATTAGCAACAGAGTAGACATTACAAAAAAAAAAATTAGTAAACTTGAAGACATAGCAATCAAGCTATACAAAATAAAATAGAGACAAACAAGAATAAAAAAATGCAAAGAGCATCTGTGATCTATGAAACAACTTCAAGTAGTCTAACATAAGTGTAATTGAAATTTCCAAAAGAAAGAAACAGAGTGAAAGAAATATCTTAACAAATAATGGCCAAAATTTTTTCAAGTTTGAATAAAACTATAAACACACCAAACCAAGAATATCAATGAACTCCAAGCACAAGATACATAACTAAAACCACACTAGGGTGCATCATAATTAAGTTGATCAAAACCATCAATGGCCGAGTGGCGCATTGGTTAAGAACTGGCTTGGGATGCCAGAGAGCCCCGGTTTGGATCCCACATATGAGGGCCAGTGACACTGCCCTCCACAGCTAAGATGCTGAACAACAGTTCGACCTGGAGCTGGGCTGCTGTGGGTCACCGGCGACAGCATAGGCTGCAGTCCCTGCTGCAGCGAGTTGCCATAAGCTACCATGTGTAGCTGGCAGCCAGCGTGAGTGGCCAGCAGCCACCGTGAGCGGCTGTCCAGAGGCCGGCGACTGATCTGCCTCGCCCGGGAAGAGTGCAATGATGGTGCCAGCGTGGGCCAGTGAAGCAACATTCTCCACAACTAGACTGAAGAACAAAACAACAGCAACTTCTCTGTTCCCCTTTCTCTGATTCCCCAGCGCTGTTCCCCTCCCCCAATTCCCCAATAAAATCTTAAAAAAAAAAAAAAAAGATAAATCTTAAAAACAGTCAGGGGAAGAGTTATGCTATGCTACATATGAACAAGGGTAAGAATTGCTTTAAATATTTCATCAGAAAAAAAAGCAAACAGATAGTGGAGCAAAATATTTTCAATACTTAAAAGCAAAACACAAAAAAATCATCTTGGAATTCTATACCCAGAAAAAAGTCTTTAAAAACTAAGGTGAAATAAAGGATTTTTCAGACATAAAAAGCTAAAAAAAAATCATAACCAGCAGACCTGCACTCAAAATATTAAAGTCCTTTCAGGCAGAAGAAAAATGATACTAGTTGAATCCACATACCATGTGAATCCACACAAAATATTTAAAAACATCAGAAATGTTAATTGCATGGATAAATATGTAAGATATTTGTCTTATTATTTAAATGTCTTTAAAAGATAAATTTAAAATAGTAACAATAAAAAATATTAATATAAACAAAAATAATAACAATGTATTGTAGGGGTTATAACATATGTATTATATATGTAAAATGTATGACAACAATAGCATAGTTTGTAAGTATACTATCATAATGTTTTATACTATATGTGAAGTAGTATAATATCACTTGAAGCTAGATTGTTGTAAGTTAAAAAATGCATAAACCCTGAACAAACACAAAATAACAAAGCAAAGAGTTATTGCTAATAAGCCAACAAAGAAGATAAAATAAAATCATAAACATATTTAATTAACTTAAAGAGATCAGGAAAAGAATAAAGAGGAATAAAAACAGTTGGGACAAATAGAAAATAAATAATAAGATATTATATTTAAGCAAAAACATATTAATAATGACATTAAATGTAAGTGATTTAAACAGCCCAATTAAAAGACATTGTCATAGTGTATAAAAAGGAATACCTAAATGTGCTGCATATAAAACAGACAACTTAAACTTAAAGACACAGGGCCAGCAGAGTGGCTCGTTGGTTAAGAATTGGCTTGGGAGCGCGAGCTCTGAGCAGCTTGGGATTTCACATGGGCCGGTGATGCTGTGCCCTCTACAACTAAGGTGGTGAACAACAGCTTGACCTGGAGCTGAGCTGCCATGAGTTGCCGGCAACAGCATAGGCTGCAGTGGGGCTGCAGTGGGCTGCTGTAAGCTACTGCAAGTGGCTGGCAACCAGCATGAGCAGCCATGAGCCGCCATGAGCAGCCATCCAATGGCAGGCGAGCGATTGCCTCACTCAGGAAGAACGCAATGATCACATACCAAAATGGGCCAGTGAAGCAACATCCTCCACAACTAGACGTAAGAACAAAAGGACAGCAACTTGTCTGTTCCCCTTCCCCGATTCCCCAATAAATCTTAAACAAACAAACAAACAAACAAACAAACAAAACCTTAAAGACACAGATAGTTTAAAAACGATGGAAAAAGATATGCTGTGCTAACACTAGATTAAAGAAACCTGGAGTGGCTCTATTAATATCAGGCAAGATAGATTTCAGGGCAAAGAATATTGCCATGGGTAAAGAAGACCATTTCATAATGATGGAGTAAATTAATCAAGAGTCCTAAATGTTTAGACATTTAATAATAGAGCTTCAAAACATATGAAGCAAAAACTGATAAACTACAAGGAGAAATCGACAAAAAAGTCAGAGATTTCAATACTACTCTTTCAATAATTTATAGCAAAAGTGGATAGAAAAGCAGTAAGTTTATAGAAGTCTCAAGTAACATTATCAACTAACTTGATCTAATTGACATTTATAGAACACTCCACCCAACAACAACAGAATACACATACCTTTCAAGTGCACATGAAACATTTATGAAAACAAGACAATGTTCTGGGCCATAAGTCTCAATAAATTTTTAAAAATTCAAGTTATATGTAGTAGGCAGAATAGTCACTCCCCAAAGATGTCTATATTCTAATCCTGGCAACTTGTGAATATGTTAGATCACATGGAAAAAAGGGAATTAAGGTCGTTAATCAGCTGACCTGAAGATCGGGGATTATCCTAGCTCAATGTCATCGCAATGTAATTATCATGGTTTACTTATAAGTAGAAGATGAAAGGAGCGACAGAACCAGAGATATGGCAGCTTGAAAAGGATTCGACCCAACATTTCTGGTTTTGAAGATGGGGGAAGAGGTCCATGAACCAAGGAATGTGGGCAGCCTCTAGAAGCTAGAAAGGGCAAGGAAACATTCTCCCTTAGAGCCTCCAGAAAGGAATGTAGCCCTGCTGACACCTTGACTTTGGCCCAGTGAGACCCGTGCCAGACTTCTGAACTACTGAACTAAAAGATAATAAATTTGTGCTGTTTTAAGCCATTGTGCTTGTGGTAATTTGTTATAGCAGCCATAGAAAACTAGTACACCATACTCGTACAAACATGTTGGAATTAAAATATAAACTAATAACAGAAAACCCTCAATGTTTGGAAAGTAAAAAACACAATTTATAGATCAAAGAAGAAATAAAAAGAAATTTTGGACAGATTTTTGTAACTGAATAAAACTGAAAACACAACATATCAAAACTTATAGGATATTGTGAAAATAATATTGAGAGGGAAATTGACAGGATTCAACAACTATGTTAGAAAAGAAGGAAGGTACCTCAGCTTCTGCCTTTAGAAACTGGAAAAGTAAGTGAAGGAAATAAGAAACACCAGGACAGAATTCAATGAAATAGAAAACAGAAAATAAAGAATATCAATGAAATCAAAAGATGGTTCTTTGAGAAAATCAATAAAATTAATGAACCTCTACCCAGAAAGACCAGGAATAAAAGCAGATACATATTACCAATATTAAGAATGAGAAAGGTGAGATGCCATTACTACAGTTTCTACAAACATTAAAAAGATTAAAAAGGAGTATTATGGATGGCTTTATGCCAATAAATTCAACTACCTAGATGATTTGGATAAATTGTTTGAAAGACACACATGACCAAAGCTCACTCAAGAAGAAATAAATAAGCAGAATAGCCTCATATCTATAAAAGAATTTGAATTTTTGGTTAAAGAAACACACACACACACACACACACACACACACATACACACACACACACACATACACATACTCCAGGCCCAGATACTTCAGTGGTTCACTGGTGAATACCATCAAACATTTAAGAAAGAAATGGTACCAATTCACACACTTTTCCAAAAAAATTGATTCATTCTATGAGGCCAACATTACTGTGATATAAAAAAATAAAGATAAAAACATTCCTAGGAAAGAAAGTCAAAGACCAATATCCCTCATACATACATATGCAAAAACTTTAAACAAACATTCAGCAAAGTACCATATTTTACAGTGTAAATGTATACTTTTTTTGCCCAAATTTGTGAGGGAAAACTAAAGATGTACACTATACATGGGTAGTACTAATTCTGTATCTATATAAATGTTTTTAATTCTTTTATTTATGCTTACCAGTTAAAAGTGTAACTCTAGAAATCAATAATGATATCCGTATGCAAAATAATATCCTGGAATACAATAATCAGTTTTGTTGAATTTATGACGAACTTGCAATGATGAAAGTTCTTGACCTTCTATGATGTGTAAATATCATAAATTTGTTACTGGTACATAAAACTTGTTGTACCTTGTGTCTGTCCTTGTGTTTTGTAATTATTTGTTACATAAAATTTCTTGTACCATAATATGTGAAAAAATACATGCTAAAATTTCTTTATAATACAAAAAACAAGTACCTAAATGCAAACAAATAAAAATTTGAATTAAAAAATTAAAACAAGATTTTTTCCCTGAAAGTTTGGGCCAAAAACATGGGTACATATTATACATGACAAAATATGATATATCCAACGATATAACAGATAACACAATTAGGACTTATCCCAAGAATGCAAAGTTGATTAAACATTCAAAATCAACCAGTTTTTATTTACACTTCACCATAATAACAAACTTAAATATATATATATATATAGTTATATATATATATAGTTATATATATAAGATATATTATATATATATATAACTATATATATATATATAACTATATATATATAATCATTTAAACAGATCAGTGAAAGTATTTGGGAAAGTCCACCATTCATTTCTGATAAGAAAAAAATTTTAGTAAACTAAGAATACAATGACACTTCCTCAACCTGACAAAGGGCATTTGCAAAACCTATTGCTACCACCATACTTAATTATGAGAGACTGAATAGTTTCACCCTAAAATCGGGAAGAAGAAAGGGCTATCTGCTCTCACCACATCTATTCAGATTCTAACCAGTTTCAAAATAAATAGGCAAAATCAACCAATCAATCAATCAATAAATGATAGATAGATAATAGATAGATAGATAGATAAAATAAAAGTCATCCATGTTGGAAAACAAGAAGTAAAATGTCTTTATTTCTTCATTTACATTTGACATGATCATCTATGTAGAAAATCTGATGGAATCTATGAAAGAATTATTAGAACTAATAAGTGAGTTTGGTAAGGTTGCAGGATGCAAGATCAGTATATGTGAATAAACTCTATTTCTATACGCCAGCAACAATTAGAAACTGAAATGAAAAGGTGTGTGAGACTTGTACACTGAAAACTACAAATTATACTGAGAAAAATTACAGAAAACTTAAATAAATGAAATGATATAACTTGTTCAAGGGTTGGAAAACTCAGTTGTCAATTCTTCCTCACATAGATCTATGGATTCAACACAACCTCATTCAAAACCCCAGCAGGCTTTTTTGGTAGAAATTGACAAATTGATTCTAAAATTCATATGGAAATGCAACAGATCCAGAATAACCAAAATAACTTTAAAAAAGAAGAATAAAAGGAGGACTAACACTCCTATTGCAAAGCTGCAGCAATCAAGACCAAGAGTTGGCAGATTTTTTTCCTTAAAGGATCAAATAGAAATAATTTAGGCTTGTGGGCCATGTGGTCTCTGTCATCACCCCTCAGTTCTGCCATTATAGTGGGCAAGCAGACAAAGACAATATATAAATGAATGGGGGGTCTTTGTTCCAATGAAACTTTCTTTACACAATAAACAGCTGGCCCATGGGCTGTCATTTGCAGACCCCTGACCAAGACGATGTGGCATCACTGTCAGGATAGACAAATAGATACATGGAACAGAAGAGGGGGTACATAAGTGGGTCCACACATATATAGACAACTGATTTTGACAAATATGAAAAGGCGATTCAGTGAAGAAAGGGTAGTTTTGTCACCAAATGGTGCTACAACAGTTAGATATTCATATGTGAAAAAACACTTTAACTTGTACCTCACACACTATATAAAAATTAATTCAGGATGAGTCATATTCCTAAACCATATTTAAAATTACCTTAAGATGTACGAGAGACCTAAATGTAAAACTGTTAAAACATAAAACTTCTAGAAGAAATCATAAAAGCAAATCTTTGTGATGTGATATTGGGTCAAACAAAGATTTCCGTGATATAACACCAAAAATATGATCCATGAAAAAACAATTTAATATACTGGACTTCACGGGAATTAAAAAATTCTGCTCTTTGTAAGATACTTTTAGAGAATGAGAAGACAAGCCACAGACTGGTAGAAAAATATTTGCAAGAATATATATCTAATAAAGAACTTGTACTTAGAATATATAAAAACTATCTATATATTGAAAAATATATAACTATATTGAGAAACTCAATAATAAAAAAACAACCCAATTAAAAAGTATAGGCAAAAGATTTAAATAGGCACTTCACCAAAAAAGACATGAATGGCAAACAATCACATCAAAAGATGCTCAACATCATTAGTCATTAGGAGAATGCAAATTAAAACCACAATGAGATACTACCTATCAGAATGGCTAAATTTTTTTAAAAACCAACCATACCAAGTATTGGTGAGGAGGTGGTGGAACACATATGCACTCTTGCGGGGAATGTCAAATCATACACCCACTTTGGAAAGCAGATTGGCAGTTATTTAAAACATTAAACATATACCTGCTGTACGATCTTGTTATTCCACTCCTAGGTATTTATCCAAAAGAAAAAAACAAAAGGAATATATCCATACAAAGATTTGTACACAAATATTCATAGCAGCTTTATTTGTAATAGCCCCAAGCTGGCCAGAACTCATATGCCCACTAAAGGTTAATATAGAGAGATCTGGATGGGTGGGCTTGTGAAAAGGTCAATATCAACCTTTGGCTAGAGATTTGCTACATCCATCCTTGAAAGAGGAAAGTAAAAATCATAAAAAGAAATGACTAGTTCAAAGTCCAAATTCTTATTTTATGGAAGTAAAATGTCCAGGTTGCTATCAGATCATAGTGGTGTTCAGCCATGCTCAGAGGGTGGTTCTTAATGTAGGTTCAGTAGTGTTGTGCCAGCTGACAGGAGGAAAAGCCAGACTCACAGAAAGGTGCTCATTTAGAATAAAGCAACAGGGCTAGCCGAGTGGCTCAGTTGGTTAAGAGCTTGCTCAAGAGTTTGAGCTCTGAGCAACAGTGGTTCGAGTCCTGGCTGGAGCTTGAGTAGCTGCTGAGCTGCCAACAGGTAGCAGGATGGTTCAGCTAAAAAGGATTTTAAAATAAAATAGATAAATTAATAAATTAATTAAATAAAATTGAAGAAAGCAACATGAAATGATCCACATAGCTTTCTGAATTTGGGTTCTATTGCAGAAATCATTGCCAATTCAGTAATTCTAGTTAATCTACCATGAAAGTGTAATTATGTTTAATTTTGTAAAGTACACAAAAGTAATCTCCTACTTTGGTGTCATTTTTCAATAAAGTTTTAATTATTGGCAAAAAAATAGAATAGATAAATAAATGTAGTATATCAATGTAAAGAAATACTACTTAGCAAAATTGAAGAATGAACTAGCGATAGCATGCTACAACACAGACGAATCTCAAATTAATTACGCTGAATGAAAGAAGCAGAAAAAAATGTATCCATACTGTATAATTACATCTAGATAAAATTTAAAAAAATACAAGCTATAATTACAGGTAGCAGGTCGGTGGTTACAATGGAAGGAGAGGGGCAAACAGGAGGGCTGCAAAGGGGCAGATAGAAACTTCTATGGGTGACGGCTGTGTCCATTTATTTGGTTGGTGATGGTTTTTGAGTCCCTACATATGTTGAACTTATATTTTTCATTTTAAATATGTGCAGTATATTGTATGTTGATTAGATTTCAAACAGCTGTTTTTTAACAAAACTTTTGTGGGCTCCCACTGCCCTTAGATAAAGTGCAATCTCCTGATTATACATTCAAGGGACTCCATGGCTCCACTTTCCAGAACTCACTTGTTTAAGAAAACTGGAAAGGCTTATTTATACATAGTTCAGGATTGAAAAGCAAAAAAGGTTGACCCAAAGTTTGGGCCAGAAAATTTTTTGGGAGAGGGGTAAGTAACACTGTTTCAAGGTAACTCACCCAGAGGTAACTTTCTGTTGTAGCTCAGAGTTTGGTCACAAAACAAGGTTAAGGGTGAACAGGAAGCAGCTCAGAGAGAAAAGAATGGGTTTACTCTATATCCAGAAATTTGCTGAGCTGAGGAGTTATTTATTTAAATATCAGTTATATACTTATATTATTTTCATTATGGTGATTGGAAAATGAGAGCTGTGGAAAATTGTAAATTGTGGACTATCCCCAAACCATAGAATTTCTTTTTTCTATTCTGAGTGAAAAAAAAAAAAAAAACAACAGCAACTGAAGGAAAGGCTTTTGAAAGAAGTTAGGAGACATTAAAAACCATCTTTGAGGGCGGTTGGGTGGTTCAGTTGGTTAGAGTGCATGATCTGAACAACAAGGTTGCCAGTTCAATTCCCACATGGGCCAGTGAGCTGCACCCTCAGTAACTAGATTGAAGACAACGACTTGAGCTGAGCTGCCGGTAGACAGCTGGTAGGCTCAGTTGGTTAGAGCATGTGTTCTTAGCAACAAGGTTGCCAGTTTGATTCCTGCATGGGATGGTGAGCTGCTCCTCCTGCAACTAGATTGAAAATGGCGACTGGACTTGGAGCTGAGCTGCACCATCCACAACTAGATTGAAGGACAGCGACTTGACTTGGAGCTGATGGGTCCTGGAAAAACACACTGTTTCCCTTCCCCAATAAAATCTTTAAAACAAACAAGCAAGCAAGCAAACAAACAAACAAACAAAAAAGCATCTTTGAGTTAAATGGGATGTCTCAAATGACATTTCATGCCATCCAATTGTTGCACGTTAGGTGCCAAAGGAGTTGTAACCAAAATGGACAGAAGCCTACTCTCTGGTCCACTGTGAACAAGCCCAAGGTAAGAATGAGTGGAGAAGTATTATTTTGTTTTGGGGTTTTTTGTTTATTTGTTTGTTTTGGTTTTGTTTTTGCATCAAAGGAAGATACATACAAAACTCATAAATAGAGGAATTGAGGCAAGTTTAGATTAACTGAGTGATATTGGTGTGTGAGTGCTACATTTCTTTAAGACTTCCTCTATAATTTTATCTTTTTCTTGTTGACATTAGTTCCTTAATATTTGTTACTTTTTTAAAAAAATGCTTTTTATGAAAAACGAGTTAGATGTTAGATATTTATATTGTTTTCATTGGATTATATGTTTATAGGAAAAGCAACTCTGACCAGAGTATATGGCAAACAGATACTTCTATTTGCATAAGTGAGGGCAATTAATCACTGTACAATGTTTGAGCCTCTCGTGCAGAGATTGGCAAACTACAGATTGTGGGCCAAATCCAGCATATGGCCTGTTTTTGTATGGCCCACATGTTTAGAATGGTTTTAAAATGAATGTTAAAAAAAAGAAGAAGGTGGAGGAAGAGGAGGAGGAGGAAGAAGAATATGTGACAGACTTTATTTAGCCTACAAACCTAAAATCGTTACTTTCCTCTGGCCTTTGACAAACCAGCTGGCGAACCCCTGCGTTGCTGTATGCAGGGAGGACAGACACCTAGCACACAGAGCACTCCTCCATTTCTCAGTCCACTGCAGAATGGCTAGTCAATTGCAGCTCTCTCTCCTAGCAAGGCCTAGATAAGGCCATAGACTCTGTCTCAGTCAACTTCTCCAGACAGACATTCCAAATTAGTGGGAGTTGGCATGTGAGATGAAACCTGTTTACCATAGATTTGTGGATAAAAAGATTATTCAATCTTCTTAAGGCCAAGTGACATGGACTCCAAGAGCTATTGACAGTTAAACTCAGATTAACTGTTTAGTTAGAATGGTTTACCAGGAACCTTACAGCTCACAACTTGCATAAGAAAAACAAATGGAAAAAGTAACATTAATGTGATGATAAAGACAAAGAAGTCTTATTTCTATGCTAATCCTACCCCTCACCCTTTAATCCATGATTAGCTAAGAAAAGTTACCTTTAGCTAGAAGAAGTCCCTTTAACATGCCCCTGTGTCTCTATGCTTGGCTGTGAGTTGTAAGATTCGAATGTTCCTTTGGCATAGGAAATTTTAAGCGTCTTAAATATGTGATGTGGAAAAAGCAAGGACAATATTACCTTGTCATTAAACTGGCTGGCTCAAGGTTTTATGGAGGGTGTGTGGGGTTGGGGGAGTAATAGCTGAGGAACTGGGCCTATTTGAAGTTCGTAGTTGTATGTAAGATGTACTTCAGGTCTCCCCAACTGGAAAATATAACAACCCCCCCACCCCACACACGCACACACATTATTTACACTGGAGACCTTTCATTTACACTGGAGTTCTTTAACAATGAAAATAATAGCTGACATATATCAAATGGGAATTATATGCCAGAAACTTCACATACCATTTTTATTCCTTACAACAATTCCATAAATTATCTTCTGTTATTCCCATTTAATAGAGAAAATAACAGAGGTTTAGAGTTTAGGGAATGTGCCCAAAGTAGCATTAGGTCGTAAGTACCTGAATGGAGTTTTACACCCAAGCCAGTGTGGGGCCAAAGCGAGCTCTTTCCTTCACACTAGGGTATGCTGAGATAAGGAATGGGGCACTGAGGGAGGATCTGAGTAGACCCCAATGTCCTACTCTGCAGACTTCCCAACTGGGCCAACTGGGATTCAGAAGATAAGCTGAGGAGATGCTCATCAAAAGCATCGCTTCTCCATGCCAGACAATCCGAAGGCCTCTGCTACTGAAGGGGGACTCAGCCAAAGATTTAGCTAAAGAGGGGGCTAAAGTAGATCTTTTCATTGGCCTATTTTCTTCAAAATTTAATTGCACCATCAAGTATTTCTGCCCACCCTCCCAATGTCAGGGCAGGACAAAGTTTTATTTTATTTATTTATTTATTTATTTATTTATTTATTTATTTATTATTTTTCCATTTGCACAGTCCTCACACAAATAGGAGATGGCCAGTGAATTTTGAGGCAAAAACAAATGTGAGTCATGGAGCCATCATGTTGATCTGGGAGTTGTTTTTCTCCCAGGAAACTTGGTGATACTGAAAGGCTGAGGTGCTCAGGTGCAGGTACCATTTATTTTTCTTAAAAACAAACTGCAAACAAATCCTTCATGTTCTTACCTTCTACCATCAACTTCTCTGAGAACTGGTGAAGCAAGGAATGTATCAAAGTGCAGGGTGAGAAAGAGAAGTGGGAAGCGTTTAATTATACAAAATGGCTAAGACGAGGCAAGAAAGATGTGTTAAATGTAGAATACATCCCCAGCTAGGCACTTCTTCCTACTCCTCCCACAAAGTACAGCTAAAAACCCTGGGCATTATATGTGAAACAAACTGAAGAAGGCTCTCAAATGTGGAGAGAAGAAGGGAGACTGGCCAGGGACCTTGGACAGTGATGAGCCCTTGGGTTTGTTCATTTGTTTGCCTAATATACCCTGGATTGGGTGCTGGCAGAGCCAGTAACCCAAAATGCCAAGAAGCACAGACGGAAAAATAGCTCCAATAAAAGCCTGCTCTCTCCCGCCCAAGGACCAGCAAACGGGCAGCCTATCAAGAGAGAAAACTTTTAAACAGCAATCTCTCAACTCCAGTCAAATACGAGAGAAGAACTATGGCCCCCTCTCCATTCCCTTCAGCAAAGGCTAAGGGAGCTGAGACTTTCGTCCCTCCTTGACAGTAAGGAGGTCCCTCCCCTGCAGTGTCACTGCATACCATATTGGGAACAGTAATGATTTCCCCTCCCTTCCCAGCCAGGGTGGTGACAGAGGAGCTTAGTGGGGAGCCTGAGCTTGCACCCTCATCTAGAGTTACATGGCACCCCTCCTCTCCAGAGTGAGAATAGAGACCAAGTAAGAAAGTTGGACTTTCACTCCCACCTGGCAGTAATAAGGTAGCGTACCTCCCCTGACCCGTTTCTCCACTGGACCACTGTCAGTGGAGGTCTGCTGTTACTACCTCTACTCAACATTGTACTGGAGGTTCTGGCCAGGGCAATTAGGCAATGAAAAGACATTAAATGTATTTATATTGGAAAGGAAGAAATAAAGTTATCTATAAGTATATTCACAGATGACCTGATCTGTTGGGAGCCGGCTGCACCTCAGTATCTGACATGCCTATCACACTGCTATTGGGACAAATCCTGAAGCTCTCTGGCTGAGAAACAGATGCTGCTTTATGTTTTGAAAAATTTAAATTCCCCTTTGGATGCCCCCAGTAGGATAAAAGATCTGACACCCCTTCTTATATTGATTGTTTTATTTTCTTTAAATAAGTGAGTTTTGGACATATTACGATAATTCTGTTTTACTGTTAGTTTCTTAATGATAGATTCTTAGTGATAGACAAGTTATGCACCTTATAATTCTTAAAGATCCTGGTTAGCCAGTAGTGTTTGAAATAGTTGCTAAGTAGTAAACATCCTTTAAGTGCCAAGGCAGGAACTCAGCTCTGGCCATTAGTGGAAGAAACTGATACATAGTTAGGATAAGTTAGTCATTAGTGAAGAACAGATCCGGCTGTACCCTGCAAAAGAAACATCGTGAGGAAGTAAAATTCGGTGAAAAGCAAACTTCTAAAGAAAATGGACCCTGGGAAGGAAGGAACATTGAAACTATGTAGAAAACAATTTCCTAATGGGTAAAGGTTTAAACGTGGAAAAACAACTTTGGGAAAAACAGCTCAATGACGTAAATAGTTACCTGCCCAGTATAAAAAGGACAGGCTGTAAAAATCAAGTGAGACATTAATTCTTGAAAAGCGCTTCTCTGTCTCCGCGTTCTTTCCTCGCAGACTCCATCTCCACCTAAGGGAACCCCTGGACTTGTGGGAGCCGGTCTCCCGCACTAATCCTCTAAACAGAAGACCCTAAGGAATCCATGAAAATACTATTAGAGCTAATAAATGAGTTTAGCAATATTGCAGGATGCTAGATCAATATATGAAAATCAGTTGCATTTTTATGCAATTGCAATAAACAATCTGAAACTGAAATTAAGAAATAATTCCATTTACAGTAGAATCAAGAAGAATAAGCTACTTAGGAATAAACTTAACTAAAGCACAAAATTCATACTGCAAACTACAAAACCGTCGAAATAAATTAAAGAGATCTAATTAATTGGAAAACATCCCTCATTCAAGACTTAACATTGCTAAGATGGCAGTACTTCCTGAACTGATCTCTAGAGTCAACACAATCCCCACCAGAATCCTAGCTGACTTCTTTGTAGAAATTGGCAAGCTGATTCTAATATTCATACGGAAATTCAAAGAACTCAGAATAGCCAAAACAATTTTGGAAAAAATAAAGAAAGAACAAAGTAAGAGGACTCAAACTTCCTTATTTCACAACTTAACTACAAAGCAATGGTAATCAAGATATTGTGGTACTGACACAAGGAGAGACATAGATCAGCAGAGTAGAATTGAGAGTCCAGAAACATACCTACACGCCTATTGTCAACTGATTTTCATCATTAGTGCTAAGACAATCCAATGCAGGAAAGAATAATCTTTTCAACAAATGGTGCTGGGATAAATAATATCCACATGTAAAAGAATGAAGTTGGACCTCAACTTCACATCATATATAAAAAGTAACCCAAGATGGATCAAAGACCTAAATGTAAGAGCTAAAACTATAAAAACTCTTAGAAGAAAACATAATAAGAGTAATACTTCATAACCTTAGATTTGGCAAAAGATTCAGAATATGACATCAAAAGCACAAGCAATAAAAGAAAACGTAAATAGATTGAACATCAAAACTAAAAACTTTGGTGCTTCAAAAGATATAATTAAAACGGTGAAAAGACAGCCTATAGAATGGGAGAAAATATTTGCAAAACACATATCTGATAAGGGACTTACATCCAGAATATATAAATAACTCTTACAACTCAATAATAAAAAGACAACCCAATTTTAAAAATGAGCAAAGGATCTGAATAGACATTTTTCGAGGGAGATATACAAATGGTCAACAAACATATGAAAAGATGCTCAACATCATTAGTCAGCAAAACACACAACAAAACCACAATGAGAGCCCATCTCACAACCACTATGATGGCTGGTATCAAGAAGTCAGATGATAACAAATGTTGACAAGAATGTGCAGAAATTGGAGCTCTATTACATTGCTGGTGGGAATGTAAAATGGTGCATCTATTTTGGAAAACAGTATGTCAGTTCCTGAAACAATTAAACATAGATTTACCATGCAATCCAGCAATTCCACTCATAGATATATACTCAAAAGAAATAAAAACATAGCTTCATAAAAAAAAAAAAAGCTTGTACATGAATGTTTATAGCAGGATTTTTCACAATAGCCAAAAGGTGGAAACAACCCAAATGTCTGACTGATGAACAAACAACATGTCATATATCAATACAATGCCTTTCGGCCGTGAAAAAGAATGAAGTGATGTAATATGGATGAACCTTGAACACACTGTGCCAAGTGAAACATGGCAGTCCCCACATACTATATGTTATACGATTCTATTCAGATAAAATGTCCAGAACAGAGATCTCTATAAAGACAAAAAAGTAGAACAGTGGTTGCTGCTTAGGGCTGGGAGTAGGTGGGGATGGAGAAACGCGATGGATCACTAAGGAGCATGAAGTTATTTTTGAGACAATGAAAATGTTCTAAAAACTGCCTGTGGTGATGGTTGCACATATCTGTGAATATACGGAAAGCCTGATAGCTTAAAGTGTGCACTTTAAATGGGCGAATTGATGGTAGGTGAATTGCATCTCAGTAAAGCGGTTAAAAATGTGAAATATACCAATCACAGAAAAAGTACATAAAATAGAAAAGAGTCATATTCAGCTTAATAAGTTGTAATGAAGAGAACTTCTGCGTAACCTGCACCCAAGTGGAGGAACAGAACTTCTCTGCTTCCCGGAAGCTCCCTGCGGGTCCTTTCCTATCATAACCCCCAGCCTTGCTGTGGCAACTACCCCCCTGACTGTTGAACAGCTTTAATGGGGTATAATTGACAGACAATAAACTGCATGCATTTAGAGTCAGCAATCTGACAAATTTTGACATATGTAGACACCCATGAAATCATCACCATCACCAACACAATGAACATGCCGTTTCCTCATGTTTTCGCGGGCTCCTCTGTCATCTCTCGCTTGCATTCTCCCTGCCAGCCCTGGCCTTGGGCATCCCATGGCCTGTTTTCTGTTTCCATTTTTAGTTTTTATTTCCAAAAATTTCATGTAAATAGAATCATGCAGTTTAAAATTATATATATTTAATTATAAATAAAATTACATATTATATGTAAGTAAACAAGCATGTTATACATATTTGTGGCTAGACCAGGAACTCTTTCAAGGCAGGGAACTTACTTTGGACTCACAGCATGGTAGAGACTCACACGACACTGCTTTATCTCCATTTCCTTTTGATTGACCCCATTTCTGTTGGGTCGGTGACACTTTCCTTTGAC